>NW_027187335.1:2456866-2473199 GCF_028583685.1 Petaurus breviceps papuanus | reverse complement strand
TATGACCTTGTGTAAGTCAGTGAGTTTCTCTCCTTCTGTTTCCTCATCTGTAAAAGGGGGAGAATGTTTGCTATAGCTCTTGCCTGATTTGAACAAAAGAGATGATATATGCAGGAGTGTGTTGGTAAATGTTTATGACAAGCAGTTATCTGAAAATATGCATTGTATTTTTTAATTTAATCTGGGGGTAGCTAGGTAGCACAGTGGGCAGCAGCCCTGGAGTCAGAAAGACCTGAATTCAAATTCAGCTTCACATACTTCCTAGCTGTGTGACCCTGGGCAAGTCACTTAACCCTGATTATCCCCCAAATGACTAACTAAATAAATCAATTTAATCTGCATTATTAACATTTTCTCCATTATTTTCTTGTATCTAGACCAGAGGTTCCCAAACTTATTTGGCCTACTGCCCCCTTTAAAAAAAATTAGCACTCCCGTGGAAATCTATTTTCTTTAATCCTTTAATTATTTTTAATTTAAAAAAATATAAAGATTTTTAAATGGTACATATTAAATTTAATAATTTATTGTAAATTTGTGGGTTTTCCCTGCATTGAAATTTTGATGATGCGATATTGCATCATGTAACCTATAGTATCATATTATAAACCAGTCATTACATGCATATATTCTTGCAGATTCATGATGGACTTCCTGACAATATGCAACAGGCTTGCCTGCCAACACTTGATTATTAAGACCTGTCAGTGAACTTGAGCACTGATCAGTTATAACTTGCATTTTGTGTGTTTATTTGAAAAATAATGTAATCACAATACAACAGACAAGAATGGTTTTTCAAAATTTTCTTCTCTTCTTTCTTTATGCTTCCCAGGCATCCTTATTTTTAATCCAACACCCCCCAATTGCACCCAAGGTAATCATTCTAGAGGGGGTAGGGGTTGGTATCACTCACTCTGAACCTCTATAGACTATCAACAAGATGATAAATCAAGTCCTGGTCTATAGCTTGTCTCTCACAATAAGAGCTGGCTCCTGCACACCCTCAGATATATGTAAAGCATCATGGATGTAGATAATTTTGTCTGGACCTGAGATTTCATTGATGTGGGGTTCTCCCTCTACCAATACAGCTATTCTCCTTTTTTTTTTTAAAAAAAAAAAGCAATCGGGGTTAAGTAACTTGCTCAAGGTTACATGGCCAGTTATTTCTGGGTGTGGTGCTGAGTATCTGAGCCCGGGATTTGATCTCCAGGTCTTCTCAACACTGGAGCCGGTGCTCTTACTTGCTGTGCTACCTGGCCGCCCCCAATACAGCTATTCTACAATAGCAAATGATAGAGAGTTGCTTAAGGGCACTGAAAGATAAAACAATTCACTGGGGTTCACACAGTCATATATGTCAGAGGTGAAACTTCCACCCAGGTCTTCCTCTCTCCAGGGTTAGCTATCTCCTGTAAAGCATTGTTTCTCAAGTCCTATATAAATGCCAGTTATTAGCACACTGCTCACTGATGGCCCTCCACACATTCAGTTTTCTAATATGAAAGAACATGGGAGCCACAGAACCCAAAATGGAGACCAAGAAGCCTCCCTTGCTTTTTTCACAATGCTGTTGCTTAACCAAAGGTTAAGATTTGGGGTTCATATTTTGGTGTCTTAGCAAGCTTTGGCCACTCAGGGAGAAGGTAGAGGTCAGGAACCCGATTCCATAACATAGTGTTGAAAGAGGCTTGTCTAGTGGAACAGGGCACACCCACTTACCTGTTTTGTCCAGCCAGCCTTTCCATCTTGCCTCCCCAGAGAGAGTAAGAGCTGTCTTTGCCCATACTGAGACAAACTGATGAAGGAGTCATTAGCAGTTCCCCTGGGGCCTTCCCAAAGATCTCCAGTTCACTCTTGCCATCAAAATCAAAAGTCAGTGCTGCTGAGTTTGCTCCTCTATAATGGGGTCCCCAGCTGTGTCCACCCTAGCACCTACTGTTGCTGTAAATTGTCTCATTTACCCTCAAATACTAACTCAAACCAAGCCAGGGAGGAAAAATCGCCCTTGGGGACTTCATTTTTATCACCTTAAATCCTGGTAAATTTCATTTATATTTACTCATTTGTGTTCATTCATTTCCTCAACAAACATTAATATAACCTGTATTAAGTGTGCAAAGAATTTGTTGAGCTGGATTGAATTGCACAATTCCAAACAAGGTGAAGAGATAAGAAATAAATAGAAAACATACTCTCTCATATCAAGTTGGGGTGGGACAGGGGGGAATAGGAAGGGGAAATCACACAAATTAAACCACCAGAGAAGAATTACAGCATGACACCAACAAGCACAAGATTTCACAGTGCAAAGTGATTATGTCATTGCTTTGGAAACCTCATATTTGATTGATTGGTTCCCAGGCATACGAATCAGCATGACTCAAAGAGCCCCATTGTCCTCCATGCTGGTGAGAACACATCTACAATGACAACTTCAGTTCTGGAGACCACACTTTAAGGACACTGACAAAATGGAATATTTCCAGGGGAATGTGGTCAACGTGCTGAGGAGACTTCAAACCATTGAGTTAAGGAGGATTGAAGAAAGCCGGAGTTTGTAGAATGGAGAAAAGGAGAAATGGAGAAAAATGCTAACAAAACTAGGATTAACGGACGGACAGACGGATGGTATGATTCAGCTCCACATATAAGAAAGAAGCGTGTACCCCTTAACCCACCAATTCACACTCATACTCATGAGTTGATTTCCCCAGAGGGTGCTGACTTCTTCCAAGTTCCAGATATTCTGTGTGTCTTCACTCCTACAGCTGAAATTCATGACCCTCCATTATTGGGATTCCTTTAATGGTCAGTCAATAGATCCAGTTAGTTCAAAGCCAAAGCATTTACATAAGATCACAATAAGAATGGTGGCTATAAAACATCTCCCTCCCCCCACCGATAAACTAGAAGCACACTTTCCTACAACTACACATAGCATTAGTAGGAAGAGGGGGCACATGCTGGTAGTGAAACATACTTGTAAAGGAATATTTGTGACCAGGGGTGGTTGAGGTGTTCAAGGAGGACTGATGCCTCTAATGTGAGGGCTTGCTGAGCCCTTTTCGAGCCTTTTAATCCATCTTTGGGATCTACCTGGCACTCAACTCTCACCTGTAGCTCCAAGAAGCTGTAGCATGTATAGCAGTCATGCCCAGGTAAACTGTCTCAGCAGATGGGCTGAAACAGGATGAGGATAACCAGCCAGTCCCAAACCTGTTGGGGAGGTAGGGAGATGTCTGCTCCAAGCGTGTGAAGAATTCCCCCAGTGGAATGGGCAGATGAGAACAATTGGTTCCAATGCCCACCAAGGCAGCTGAAGCAGGCACTGCAGTGGGCTTAGAGTTTGGTCAGACATCAAAGATGCCAAGATCATTCACTGCATCCCAGGCCATTGCCAATCATCTTGACGTTTGCACTGCCACTGGACTTCAATGAGTCAGGTATAGAGAGTGAGACTGATGGCTTTATACAACTCTGCCTCACTCAAATCCAATTCACCCATGAGTCAAGACATCACCCTATTAAAAAATGAAGGATGAACAACATGTAGCCAAGACAGCTCATGTCTCCAGCATTACAGGGCCTATAGACATTCTTTGTCTCCTTGTGGTATCTTCATGTTGTTCCCATTTAGGCACAATATCTTTGCTAGGCAAATGGATCAGCTGGGTTTTCTGGGCCTAATTTTCTCTGTAGTTCAGCTCCAGGGCTATTTCTTTCTTGAATCCATATCTGGTACTAGTCTCTGCTGCCAAAGTTCACATTTCTCAGAGCTGCCTCCACTAGCTATCTCTTGATTCACTGGAAAATATATCCTATCAGCTGAGCAGCTCTGATATAAGACCATGGCAGAGGGGAAGAATACCACCCCACCACCACCACCACCCTCTGTTAGATACTAAAAGAAAAAAAAATGAGGAAGAATCCCCTATCAAGCTCTGGATTCTTCATTCATAGCTAATGTTCTTGCCTTGACTGCTATGAGTGGCATTCCTTGAAGCTGCTTCCTGTCACATTTGTCTCTACCACTATCAAGCTTCCAAAGGCCCCTGGCAGTGTTCTGGGTACCATTCAGCCAAGGGCCAGTTGCCTTTCTAACTCCATCAAGACAGCACCTCTTCAAATCTCATAAAGGAGTAACAGTGAAAACTTACTTTTGCACTTGGTTCAAGGCATTTCTCTATTGGTTGTCCCATCGGTGAGTTCATAAAATGGTCTTGAGGGAAGTAAATCAAGGGTACCTGACTAATATCCACCACCTTACAAATATACACACTTACATGAAAACAGACTGACTCAGAAATTCCCCTTTATTTAAAATGCTTGCACAGAGCCTAGATGAACACATTTGGGTGGAGAAGGGAGAAGAGGGAATAAGGTAAGAAGTTATACTAGATGGATGAGAAGACATATTCAAGTCCTATATCCCACTCCTGATGACTACTACCTTTGTGACCTTAGACTCCATAGACCTCCGTTTCCTTGTCTATAAAACGAAGATGTGAGACTAAATGGCCTTTAAGGAAACTTGCAGTTCTAGATCTATGACCTTAGACCTCTAAGACTACCTTCAACCCCAAACCTGTATGACTAGAAGTTGGATGGGACAAATCAAAGAAGGCTGCTGGGAAGAAGTAATTTTTGTTGAGTCATATTCTAAAGAAACCTAACCATATGGATAGGCAAGGAAGAGTGGGGAAATTCACCCTTTTTCAACGATCTCAGTACTTATGGGTTCAACTATCTATTTGTCCAGCTTCAGCCTCTTTGCTGAGCTTCAGTCCTACATTAATCAATGTCTACTGGACTTCCAAAACTAAATATTTCATAGGTAGCTGAAGTTCAAAGTGTCCAAAATAGAACTCATTAAATATTCCTCAAGATCCACCCTTCTTGGGGCGGCTAGGTGGTACAGTAAGTAAAGTGCTGGCCCCAGAGTCAGGAGGACCTGAGTTCGGATCTGGCCTCAGACACTTAACCACATACAGTAACCTTGGGCAAGTTACTTAACCCCAATTGCCCTCCAAAAGGCAAAAAAATAAAATTTAAAAAAAATATCCACCCTTCTTTCTAACTTCTCTATTTCTGCCAAGAGCATTGCTAGCTTTCCTTGGTCAATCTTGTCATCCTCAGCTTCTCTCTCTCTTTCATTTGCCCCTCCCCCATCACAGACAATTAGTTGTCATCTTGTTGATTCCACCTCCAGAATGAATGAGTGAGTGAAAAAAGCATTTAAGTGCTTACAACTTGCCAGGAACTTTCTAAGTGCTGGAGATACAAATACAAAAATGAGTCAGTCCCTGTCCTCAAAAAGCTTCTGCTCCTTGTGAACTGATCCAACCATTCTGGAGAGCAATCTGGAACTGTGCCCAAAGGGCTATAAATAAGCGCATACCCTTTGACCCAGCAATACCACTTCTAGGATTGTATCCCAAAGAGATCAGAGAAGTGGGAGGAGGGCCCATATGTACAAAAATATTTATAGCAGCTCTTTGTGATAGTGAAAATTGGAAATCAAGGGGATGTCCTTCAATTGGGGAATGGCTAAACAAGTTGTGGTATATGAATGTAATGGAATACTATTGTGCCATAAGAAATGAGGAGCAGACAGACTTCATAATAACCTGGAGAGACTTATATAAAGTGACGCTGAGTGAGGAGAGCAGAACCAGGAGAAATCTGTACACAATCACAGACACTATGTATGTATGATGACTAACTTCAATAGACTGGGCTCCTCTCAGCAAAATAAGGTTATAAGACAACTCTAAAAGACTCATATTCAGAAGAGACATCCACATCCAGAGAAAGAGATGTGGAGGGGTGGCTAGGTGGCGCAGTGAATAAAGCACCAGCCCTGAAGTCAGGAGGACCTGGGTTCGAGTCCAGCCTCAGACACTTAAGACAAAAACTAGCCATGTGACCTTGGGCAAGTCACTTAACCCCAACTGCCCTCCAAAAAAAAAAAAAAAACAGAGAGAGATGTGGAGTCTGAATGCAGATTGAAACAAACTACTTGCTGTGTTTCTTTTTCTTGTTTTGTTTTGTTTACTCTTTCCCACTGATCATTTCATCAGTTATAATCCTTCTTTACAACCTGACTAATGATTAATGTGAAGATATTTGTAGATCCTATATTCAAGTGCATGCTACCATGATGGGGGAGGGGGATGGAGAGGGAGGGGAAGAAAATTTGAAACTCAAGGGACTGTGGAACTGAATGTTGTAAACTAAAAGTAAATAAATAAATCAATTTATTTTTTTTTAAAGCTTCCACTCTTAATAAGGGAGACAACACATTTATCACATCCATCCCTTTCTCTCCGGTGATACAGCCATTACCCCAATTCAGGCCCTTATTACCTCTAGATTATGGAAATAGCTTTCTAAATTAGTTTTCCTGCTTCAAGTGTTTCTTTAAGTACCCATATGGGTTGCCAAAGTGATCTTACTAAAGCAATGGCCTAACTGTGCCATCATTCCCTTACTCAGTAAGCTTCCAGGGCTCCCTATTGCCTCTAGGATAAAATATTAACTACTCCACTTGGCATTTTAAATCCTCACAATCTGGATCTAGCTCATATTTCCAGATTTGTTATACTTATTGTACAAGGAATGAATCCTTTCCATTCACTCTATGTTGCAGTCCCAAACTGGCCTACTGTTATTCTTCAACACAGTATTCCATCTCCCAACTTTACAAAGGCTACTCCCCATTCCTATAATGCACTCCTCTCCATCTTCATGTCTTAGAATTTCTAGTTTACTTCAAATCTCAGCTCAAGCACCACTTCTTATATGATACCTTTCCTTATCTCCCTAAATTCTAGTGTTTCCCTCCCCACTCTAGGCAATAATCAAGTAAATAACCATTTCTTTTTTATATATGTAACAGGCACATTGACCCAAGGGGCCAGGCAGCCCTCTCCCACTCCTGGACTTGCAAAGACCAGGTTCAGTCCTGGGGAAGCCTTTAAAAAGAAGGGTCAGTTTTCTTTTTTTATTATCTGTTCTGGCTCATTATGTCCCCACGATATTTCTTAGTCTGAGCCTTCCTGTCTTGCTCAGGCTAGAAGGGCAGTAGTCACTCACAGGCTTGATCCCACTACTGATTAGCATGGAAGCTTGACATACTTCATTTCTAACCTGTTCTAGTTTTTCTCTCCTCAGTCAGCATGGTAAGACACTGACTCCTAGGGCTCATCATATATATTAGTCCTGGACTTAGTGTAGACATCAGATGAGCTTTATTCTAACTTCAGATCCTAACTTCAATCTTGGAGATTCACCAGCCTCAGCCTCCCCAGTAGCAGGGACTACAGGCATGCCTTACCATACTTTAAACAAAGCTTAGATTTGACCCATGTCTAGGGTCTCCCTAAAAGAAGCTAATAGAGTCCTTTACTGAAATGTACTCAATGTTAAAAGTATATCAGATATAGGACAGCTATTTTTTTTCTCCACTACAAAAGAAAAGGTTACAAAACAAAAGACTCCCAACTGACAAACATTTTACTAAAAACATGAAACACTTTATGGGTCATTTAAACATATATTTCTCCTTCATTTTAGCTTTACAGTGCCCAAACAACTCATTCAAGGTTCCTATCTTCTGGTAGATCAGGCTAGGACTTGGACTTATCTACCTGGTGGTAGTCATTTTCTCTTCTGAGAAGGGTACACTTGAGGAAAGTACCTTCTGCTGTCAGACACTGGATCCTCTTTAATGACTCAGATCTCTCCCACGTTCATGAGTTAGCCCCCAAGTCTGGAAATAGGAGTACAATTTAGTCACCTATGCTTAGGAAGGAAATATAAAGCAGAAGAGGCTGCAAGGGCCTTAAGGCCACACTCAAGCTCACCTAAATAAGCACATCCTCTTGCTGCCATATAGTTGGTTAAGGGAATAGGAGAGGGAAAAATTTTCCCTCCCTTTCCTCATCTCATTTCATGGGAAGCCCGAGAGAGAGATTCTGGATTCTGGAGACATACTTTGGAAGACAACGGAAAGAGTATTAGTGGAAATTGTTTTTCCCTTTAAAGTCTAAGTAGGTAGCTCTTGCTTCTCAATGGCCAGTGCTCTGACTCATTCCCTCCATCATGGTAGGCGGGTGGAAGGAAGAGGGAAAGGCATTAGGCATATAGGGACTAAACAGAAACCTCCAACTGTACCTCAACAAGGCCAGCAGAAGGGGCCAAGGCAAAGACCTATTCCTACTCAAGCTCCATAGAACGGTAACTGTTATACAGACTTTTGTTGTTGTTATCGTTGTGCAGTCATTTCAGGTCTGTTCAATTCTTTATGATCCCGTTAGGGGTTTTCTTGACAAAGACACTAGAGTAGTTTGCCATTTCTTTCTCCAGCTAATTTTACAGATTAGGAAATTGAGGCAAACAGGGTTGAGTGAATTGCCCAGGGTCACACAGCTAGTAAGTGTCTGAGGTCACATTTGAACTCAGGACAATGAGTCTTCTTGAGTCCAGGCCTGGCACTCTGTGCCCCATGGCGCCACCGAGCTGCTCTTATATAGGCTTCATACTTATTCCTATCTGTACATGTTACTCCCAGTAGAGTATAAGCTTTCTGAGGGCAAGGACTGGATCACCAGTGCCTAGCTTGGTACATGCCATATAGTAGGCACTTGATAAATGCTTGTTGACTGACTAATTGAAGTAAAGGCATAAAAATTAGAGTAAAGACATTAATGAAACTGGCTTAACTGGACAAAGGGGGAAAAGGAATAATGAATGAGAAATAAGATTGGTCCAATAGTCTCCTTTGTATTTCGATCTCTGATTTTCAACACTGCAATTCAGGCAGAGTCAAGTAGCAATAGGTAATGCCCATAATCTTTATGATGCCTTTATCTGTTTCATTTCACATTTCAAAACATATTTCACTATCAATTAAGTCTCAAGGCTGATTTTTGGGACAAGTTTCATTATTTCCATTGTGTTGATAAAGACACTGAAAAATGATACCAGGGCAAAAGATACCAGAGAAAGATGCTGGGATAGATTTTAACACAGAACCATAGATCTATAGCTGGAAGGGCCCTCAGTGGCCAACAAATGCAAGCTCTTCATTTTAAGGATGAAGAAACCACAGCCTAAAGATGTTAAGTCACTTGCCCAAGATTACACAGATAGTACACAACTGAGATAAGATCTGAATCCAGTTCTTCTGCCTCCAGACCCAATGCTCTGGAAATCCCTCTGACCATACCGCCGCTCAGAGTCCATAAAGTCATCATTTTCTCAAGAACAACCCTGATATACTCTCACAGATCCCCTTATTTCATCATTTGACTGGGGAAGTATGACCTGCTGGGTCTGACAAATGAGACTAAATACAATAGGAGAGCCTGAAGCCCAACAGTTTCAGTGGCTTGTCAAAGGTCACCCAGGGAGCCTGGCCTCCTGCCTCTCAGTCAGTTGTAGCCACCAGACTACCCTGCCCCATATCTCTATGTGTATATTTATTTCTACATATAAAGCTGTGAGTAGCTATTTGTGCACACACAGCTATATATGCATAGGTATGTGTATTTATAACCACACACCCATGTGTGGATACATCCATATATATACAACATGTATAATCTCACACACTCCCCAGCCCAATCCCTGCTTCCTGAGCCCATGTCAGGGCCTGCACCACCCGGTAATTGACTCTGATGGGAATGATGCCGTCCTAGCCAAAGGCATGTGACCAACCTTCCCGCAGTAAACAACATGCCTCTGGCGTGCCCTTGGAACAAATGAGCTTCAAACTCACCGGACCTTTCTGGTAAAGCTACGTTAAAGGAGTGAGCTATAAACCCGCTGCCACAGCCCTGACATTCATATGAAAATGAAGCTCGTGGTAAACCCAAGGCATGATGCCAAAGCCTTGTGGCATTGCTGCCGAGTATCTTTAGCAGGAGTCCTACTAACACTGGCCATCTTCTCTGTCCCCCTTCACCACCCCCCCCCCCTCTCTCTCCCTCCCTCTCGCTCTCCATCTCTCTCTCTCTCTCTCTCTCTCTCTCTCTCTCTCCCTCTCTCTCTCTCCCCCCCTCTCTCTCTCTCCCCTCTCTCTTTTCCTCCTCCCTCACCCCCTCCCTTTCTCTCTCTTTTCCCTTCCCTCTCTGGAACCTGCAGTCTTTTGGAGTCTTCTGCAAGGTCAGATTATTGGCAGAATAATCAGAATCCAGGGTTGTCCCACCCCTGAGCTCCACAGCACGGAAGGAAAATCCTACATCCATTCATTGACCTTCATTCATTTGATCACAGATCTAGAACCAGAAGAAACCTTAGAATCTGTCTATTCAGACCCCCTCTTTTTACATATGAGGAAACTGAGGCCTAGAGAGGTCACGTTGAATTACCCATAAGTGAGGTGTCAGAGGTAGAATTTTAATCCATTTCCTCCTTCAGAGATAGAACCCTTGACACTGTGCCATGCGTTCTTTGGCTCTTTGTATGAGAGAGAATGCCAAACAAAAGCTAGGTAGTACAGGGAAGAGGGCCAGCCTGGTTAGGGAATCATGAACAAGCAAGCCTGGGAATGCAAAGGTTAGGCTTCATATAGGTTCAGAGAAACATTCCTTGGGGGAACTGGACCCATGTCCAGGATGCCAGGCCCATGCACAGTGTTCAGGGTTTCAGTCCACTGGCCCTCCCCACCCCGTCTCCATTAGAGGGCCAGACAGAGCAGATCTCCTCAGTGCCTTCTGAGACAACCTTCCCTTGCTCATTCACCAGCCGTTTATCATCTGTGATTAGCGATATGTAACAAGCCTTGGACTTGGCTAACTTTACTTCCAGGGAACTTCTAGAGACAGGACTGACTTTACTTGGTAGCAAGTCACTGCTACCATAATCCACTCCTATAATTTCTTCCCTGGCACTTTCACCTCCTATCAGTTGAAGGCAACATCAGTCCCTTTAATTCAGTGCTAGATTGAATTCTAGGAGAGAGAAAGATCTCTGACGTTACTTTATCACCTCTCACCTGGACTGCTGCCACAGCCTCCTAATTGATTCCCTACTTCCTCCCTATCCCTAAATCCAATCCATCCTCACATCCACACAGCTGCCAAAATGACATTCTTAATACCTCACTTCTCTGCTCAAGAAACTTCAATGGCTCCCTAGTACCTCTAGAACCAGATACAAACCTTTCTGTTTGGCATTCAAAACCCTTCACAATCTGGCTCCAATCTATCTTCTTAGACACTTGACATTCTTTCCCCCGTGCATTCTATGTTCCCATTTAATTGGCTTACTTGCTATTCCCTCAACAGATATTTCATCTCTCACCTCCATTTTTTTATACAAGATATCTCATCCACGTGCCTAGAATGTCCTAACCTTCCAGTTGTTAACTCTCCTCGCACCCCCTCAAATTATTTTGTGTGTGTATATGTGTGTATAGATATGCAATATATATATATATATACATTTGCTTTGTGTATATATACATATAGAAATGCTAAAATATATTTTTAAATTTATGTGTATGTGTGCATTTATGTATATATGTGTGTATGTATATGTACATATATATGCATATATGTATCTATATTAACTTACCTATGTACATGCTGTTCTCCCACCACCACATATACACCCCAGTAAAATATAAGCAGCTTCAGAATAGGGATGATTTGCAATTTTGTCTTTGTATTAACCCCATTGTCTAACATGGTACCTAGCACATAAGAGAGGCTTAATAAATTGTTGTTGAGGAAAATTGACTTGATAAGATTGAATTCAATTGAGCCAAACTGAACTGAATTGAATTGAACTGAACTGAAGCCATCTCCATTTTCTCATTTACAGGCAGAAATGCTTCCATTAAGAGTAATTGGCAACCAGTTTTGTTTTTTTTTTTCCTTCTTCAGGATCTCCAAGTAAAAGAGTTTCCCCAACTTCTCCAAAGTTTCCATTTTGGGGATCCCAGTACCCACCACAGCCAAGACTTCCCTGGGCTAATCCTCAGGCCATCCTGCTGCTATTTAAGCCTATTTACTCTTGTTCCATCCAGGTGGGTCCAAATCATCCTTTGTTACCACTGCCCTTGGAGCCTCCCCCTGACCCCCCTCTCCGGGGGGCACAGTCACCTCTTCTCTGATGTCTTGGCCCCGTAATAAACATGGAAACGACAGGAACTCTCGCCATGCTCATTGTCATTTCAGTAAACAGCCCAGTCTCAAAGGCTCTCAAGGGGAGCTCTGCCTCTACTCAACTCCCCAGAAGATTAATAAATCAGATTCAGACGCCTATTGTTCTGGACACAGTCAGAATCAACCACAGGATTTTAAATCTCTCAGCATAGAGCAGCTGGTTGGCTATGAGAGGCCCCTCTGTGTCTCTGGGAAAGCTGGCCTAGGGATGGGAGTTTTGTTGTGCGTGTTTTTTTTAAAGACAACCGAATAATCAATAGTTATCATAAAGCACTAGGCCATCTCTCTGTGGCATCTCTTATAGGATCCAAGGCCCTCACCTCTCTCCCAAGTCACATTTTGCCAAAGAAGAGACTGGAGACAGGAAGGGAGGCGACCTGTCCAAGACTAGAGAACCAGCCAAACCTAGGCACTGGGCATGCTTAGTACCCAGGCTTAGTGCCCCAAGTAGCCAGGGTTACTCCAAGACCACGCCACCAGCTTCCTTCTTTCCTCTCTCCTAACTCACTAACGGTTCATTCATTCTCCAAATGAATGAATTCTTGAAAGCTTGGATTCTCCCAAAGTAAGTACTGTCTGAAGGGCCTAGTACAAGCTCTGGTTTATTAGCTCAGAATCCCCAAGTAGAATCCGTAGAAATTCCTGTATCGTGGACTAATTACACTCCCCCCCCCCCAGACTTTTTTTTTAAATCCCTACTCTCCTGGGGACATGATGTGCCTGCCACATGATGTGCCAGTGTGGCTGCTAGCTTTTTCCCTGCTTGTTTATGTGGAAAATCATAAAAATATTTGGTGGCCAAAAAAAGAGATGGGAAGTGCTTTGGTGGTCTGGTGCAACAGGAATCCTTTTTAACAAGCTGGATGCTCCATTTTAATCCAATAACAAGTATAAGCACTTTATTGATTGAAAACTACTAGGTTTCAGGCATATTTTCTCCAAAGCGGAGTTCTCAGACTCACCCCCCACTATGCCAACAGATGCATTGCTTGCATCCATAATGGGCAAACAACTTGCATCCCTTCTTTTAGGCTGGGAGAATCCCCTAAGCTGGAATTCTTCATGGTTTCATACTCAGTGTCTGGTATCTTGTCCTTTTATTCTTCTGTGCTGAAAAAGCAACTACAGAGGGACCCAGAGAGGATGCATTTTTCCAATCTAATCAAGGGTTCTTAAATAGAAGAGTGTCAGTTTAGAGCTGGAAAGGATCAGAAAGGTCATCCAATCCAACACCCCTCATTTTTTTTTAAATGAGGAGAAAAAAAGGTGAAGAGACTTGTCCAAGGTCTCACAGGTCACAAGTGGCAAGGTCAGGACTCAAACTCAGCTTCCCTAATCTGGGATGTCAAATAGAAGGCAGGAGAATAGAGAAGATCATCTCCCATTGTCTATTTCTAGCCTAGAATTCTAGGTTCTAGGATTTGCAGAATTCTCTAGGATTCTAAGATTTTCCTCCAGTGACTATGATCCAGGGGCAGGGATAATAACAATAAATAATAACCACCAATATTTATCTAGCATTTACTGTGTGCCAGCTACTGTGTTAAGTGCTTTCCAATTATTATCTCATTTGATTCTCACAACAATCCTGCTATTATCATTCCCATTTTATAGGTAAGAAAACTAAGACAAAGTGAATTGCCCAGTCACAGATACTGTAAGATACTAGTAAGTGCCCTAGACTAGATCTGAACTCAGGTCTTTCTGACTTCAGGGCTAGTGTTCTATCCATTGTGCCAAACGGGCCAACTAGCATCAGCTGGAGGAACGTGGACATTGACCCCACATCATCCCCAACAGAGGAACCTGATTTCAAACACTAGGTTCCAATATCTTTGTAGAGAATGTACAAAAACTCTTCCAATTCACAGACAAGTTTATAAAACCTTTCCTTTCTATATAAACCATCACTTTCATCATAGCATCACCACCCTCTTCCTTCTCCTTACCATCATTACCACCACCATCATCATTACAGTTCAATAGAGTTGGACAAGCCTTTCAACCACTAGTTGAAATTTCAGCTTCCAAAGAGGAAACATGAGATAATCTTCACAGGCCCAAAATCCCAGTAGGGCCCTAGGAAAAGAAGGATGAGTGTTGGCAATTACACTTCTATAAGGTTGCTGACCCTTGATTTCATTCCATATGATACCATATTGGACACAGTGTGGAAAGAAAATATACAAGTACAGCTCATGCCTTTAAGAGTCTTACCACCTGAACTAGATATATTTAAATAGACAAATAGGTAAAGGACAGATGATCTCAGTTTTCTCATTCATAAATGTGGAAGTTGAACTAGAGTATATACTATTGTAACAGTTTATGCTTATCTAGTACTTTAGAATTTAGAAGTATTGTATTCATTATCTCATAACAGCCATGCCTGGGAAAAAGGTATAGTCTCCCAAATGTTCTCTCTGATTCCAATTTCTCCCTCTATAAGCTATCTTCTCATCAGCCAAAACAATCTTATTAAGGTTACAGGTCTGAGACAAAATACAGTCTTCAATTGGCATTTAAGACCCCCCTTAACCTGGATGTAATCTATGTAATCTACAGTCCCTAGATGTAATCTACATTCTTGGCATCACTTAACTTCTCTCCTCTTCAGACATAACACTTATCTGTCCAATGGGACTTAATTTTGACACATCATCTCCCCATGCACTCCATGCATTTACTTAGGCCACCTACCATGCCCAGAATGCACTGCTCCCTTTTCATTCCTACCTTGCAGAATCATTGTCATCTTTCAAGACATAGCTTGGCTACAACCTCCTCCATAAAGCTTTCCTTGATCTCTCCCCTCTCCCTGACCAATTATTGCTGTTTTCTTCCTCAAAGGACCTCACCCATGTACTAATGGCATCTCAAGGGTAAGGACTATTCTGGTTCTTTTTTTTCTGTGTTACTCTTCTTCTCCCAAAACTTTTGTGGTTCTCTGTTTCCTAGAGCAGAGGGGTAAAACATGTTGTACTTCCTAGTACTGCCTGATTAAATTATAACTGGGAAATATTTAACAAAATAAGATAAAAATACAAAAAAAGATAATGTTTAATATGTGGTTTTCTAAGTCAATCTGCAGTCCACAGGGATCCTCACTTATAGTTTAGGGGACCCCCCCCTTTCTATTTAGGACAGCTACATGGCACAGTGGATTGGGTGCTGGACCTGGAGTCAGAAAGACCTGAGTTTAAATCTGGCCTCAGATACTTACTAGCTATGTGACCCTGGGTAAGTCATTTAACCTTGTTTGTCTCCGTTTCCTCATCTGTAGAATGAGTTGAAGAAGGAAATGGCAAATGACTCCAGTATCTTTTCCAAGAAAACCCCAAATGAGGCCATGAAGAGGGGGACACTACTGAAAAATGACTGACCCACAATAACTTTCTATTTGAGATTGACACCACTGACCTAGAAGATAAAATACAGACTTAAACTGGCATTTAAGGCCCTCCACAAGCTAGATCTAACTATCCTTGCAGCACGAGGTCTTACATATTGCGGTGCTGAGTAGATATTCATTGGAATAATTAATGGTACAAGTATGATCACTGCCATTCACAGATGGGGGAATCGAGGCAGTGAGAAGTTTAGTGATTTTAGCACTAAAGAAATGGCAGCACTGGGGCTATGAACTCAGCCTTCTGGCCTTTGACCCAGTTTTCTTTCCATTGGGCTTCAGTGCTCTATGACTTCTATCCCTTTGAGACTGCTTTCCAGTATTCATTCACCATTTCCCTGGATCCCTATGAGTAAAGTGTAGATGCTTGTTGTTGGGCTGCCCAATATCTCCTAGAGACTTAGACATCAGGTAAGAGAATCTATTCAAGTGCATCTCTCTGGGACAGTTTAACTTGTGTGGTTTGACTTAGACTATTGAACTTTACCTATAAAGCCTCTTTGGAATTGTTTCCCTTGCATACAGAGCAGCTCCTTGTCAGAGGAGCTTTTAGTTCACTATGTCCAAGATCCTAGACCACAGGTCCAAAGTCAAACTTCCCCAAGAGCCCTGGATCAACAGGATCAAGATATGCTTGGAGATTAAATGGGGCAACAGGTAATTCCTATGTTATAGTGGAAGGAACACTGATAGGAAAGGGGAAGGGAAGGGAAGGGAAGGGAAGGGAAGGGAAGGGAAGGGAAGG
>NW_027187335.1:2450702-2456856 GCF_028583685.1 Petaurus breviceps papuanus | reverse complement strand
GGGAAGGGAAGGGAAGGGAAGGGAAGGGAAGGGAAGGGAAGGGAAGGCCTCTGAACATCCTTTCACTTCTGTGAGTCTGTGACTGAAATCCTAGCTCTGTTCATCTGAAACTCTTGGCCAAGGCATTTCATCTTGCTGAGCCTAATATCCTCCATCTATAAAAAGGGAATAACAATAACATATTGCTTTGCCTTGCAGTGTTGCTGGGATGATTAAATGAGATGTAAAGTACACAGATATAAGCTATTGTTATTCCTTGATCTGTGAGGGAACTTTTCCAGGGGTCAATGGGGCATCTACCTAGTGGTTTTTAGTGGGGGAAAAGGGGAAGAGACTAGTAATTGCTTTAAGCCCTGGAAAATGCCCAGGAAACTAGCAACAGGTAACTATGCCCAGCTTGCTTTGAGATAGTGAGACCAACTCTGCCTTGGTTTTCTGAGCCTGAGGGTTGCAGGATTTAGATCTGGAAAGGATTTTAGGGACTATCTAGTCACAGAATCACAAAAACACAGGAATCCCTGCCATAACATCTGGTCTCACCCATCTTCATTTTACAATTGAAAAAACTTAGGAGTGTCCTGGTCAAGTCACACAGGGGTAAACAGCAAAGTCAGGATTCAAACATTTGGTTTTGTTATTCCCAAACCGATGCTCTGTCCGATGTGCCACACTCGCCTCCTGAGATAAATGTAAACCTCAGGGGACTTGGCGGGTATAGCCATGCTCATCTCCCCAAAATGTGCCTGGGCACCAAAACTATACCCTTCCTACCCAGAAATCACACAAAGTAAAGGTAACAGCCAAGACCCCACGGCCCTGGGGCTTCATTGTCTTCTGGAAGGTTCCCATGATACCTGGTCAAGCCAAAATGTTAGCCTGTCAAAATTCCCTTATTGAACTTTCTTCCCATAGTCAAAAGGCTCTCAGCTCCTGATCCTTAGGAGGAGAACAGGGAGGCCCAGGGTGAGGAGCACACCACCCCTGCAGTGAAATGAAGGGGTATTCATTCCTCCCACTGCTGTGAATTAGGGACAATCCCCCATCTTTCTCAAAGGCATTCAGTGGGATTTCTTTAGCTTAAATCTCAAAGGCTCTCTGACTCTTCATCAAAGGGGATAGTTTATATAATGTCCTCCTCTCAAGATGCAGCTTTCATCTGTTACAATGGGAAAAGCATCTCATGGAAGGTTAAAAAAAATTGTTCACTCTCATCCCGCGAGGGTCCATGGACAAAATGTACTTTCAGGTGAGAGGTCAAGGTGACCCTAGGAAGAGCTATTGCCTTTGCTGAGAAACAGGGCAAACTAAAACACAGAGAGATTAAGTGACTTGCCAAAGATCACACAGCAAGTTAGTCACAGGTCTGCCAATGTAACTCTAAAGCACTTTACCTCCAGTTCAGTCCTTTGACCAATTCCTTTCATGTGAAGGCGTGAAATTGGTAAAGAAATTCCCTTTCAGAGTCAGAGGATTTGAAAATAACCATCCCTCCTCCCATCCCCCAACTGTGACTTACCTGAAAAGGGCCGTATTAAAAGTGATGTGTTTCCCCCTAGTATCCAAGCAGCCATCCATGCCAGCTTCTGCTGGGTAGAGCATAGAAGGGACAGGCAGCTCTGGCTCACACATGCCACATCCCCTGGTGGCGGCCAATGTGGGAGCCATTGCAGATGACAAAAGTCTCCCTGGGTCTGTCCTTTAAAGAAAAAAAAAAGGTGAGAGATGGCCAAGTCAAGAGACCACTGCTTTCTTTCACCTCTGAGGACATAGCCTATTTGGAAGTCAAAAGGCAAATCTCTGATATCATGGCTGAAGGACTGAACCAGCTTGAGGCTGACATCTCAAGGACATGTTTCATGCCTGATACCAACCCTAGACAAGAAGGAGTTTAACTATGAATGCAAAATAGCACAAGATTGCAGAATGCATCACTGGGATGGGGCTGGTGGTCTATGACCTGGCAACCTTCAAATAGTCACTAAGGTTTGGTAACCAAGACAGGTGAAATTAACTGTCCTGGTTCACACAGGTAGAAGAGCAGAGCCAGGATATGAACTCAAGACTTCTAAATCTACATTTGCTGTTCTTTTTACCATCCCTTGTTGCTTCCTCATGCATTGCAAGACTTGTTACTAGCTTGGTACAGTACTCTCCAGTTTCACACCACTGGCACCTCCATTTCTCTTTCCTCCTTTCCTTTCTTCTTCTCTCTTCCTTCACAGATCATTAGATTTTATAGCTGGAAGGGACCTTTGCCATCACTTAGATAAAAATGCTTATCTTTCAGATGAGGTCTAGGAAAGTAAAATCAGTGAGTCAGTCAAGAAGCATTTATCATTTAGTAGTTTCAGTCGTGTCTGGCTCTTCATGACCCCATTTGGGGGTTTTCTCAGCAAAGATACTGGAGTGGTTTGCCATTTCCTTCTTTGACTCATTTTACAGATCAGGAAACTGAGGCAAACAGGGTCACACAGCTAGGAAGAGACCAGATTTGAGCTCAGGAAGATGAGTTTTCCTGACTCCAGTTCCACACTCTATCCACTGCTTCACCCAGCTGCCCCTAAGTATTTATTAAGCATTTATTATACTCCAGGCACTGTGCTGAGTGCTAGGGAAGGGGAATAAACATTTATATAGTGTCTACTATGTGTCAGGCACTGTGTTAAGCACTTAAGTCATTGGTCCTTACAACAACCCTGTGAGGTAGGTGCTACTATCATCCCCATTTTACAGTTGAAGAAATTGAGGCAAATAGAGATTAAGTAACTTGCCCAGGGTCACACAGCTGGATTTGAACTCAGGTCTGAGACTGAATTTGAATTTACGTCTTCCTGGCTCCTGGCTTGGTGCTCTATCCAGTGAGTCACTGGTCATTGGAGATACAACTATCCCTTCCACATAGAAACATCATAGTTTCGATACATTGTGAGTCAGCATCAGAAATTAAATCGGAATTTTTTGGAAGTCTGGCAGGAGTCACAGATGACAAGTTAAGGCCAGCAAACAACATGGAAAAAGTTTAGAAACTCAGAAATCCATAAAATTATATGTCTAGGATTGTATAATATCAACCCAAATTTTAAAATAAGGTACTGTAAACACCCCATAAAAGAAGAAGGAAAAATTCAGACTTTTTCTTTGGTAGGAAGGGAGGGCCAAAAAAAATTTACAGGGATTTTCCAGATCACGGGGCATCGTGCCCCTACCCCACCCCACTCCCAAGATGTGGAAGGGATAAATGTACAAAGAGAGACAAAAACTGCCTTGCTTTCAAAAAGCCTACATCCTAATGGGAAATACAATATGCAAAGAACTAAACACATACGAGATATATGCAGTCTAATGGATGCTAATAAGGTAATCTCAGAGAAAAAGCAAAGGGGGAAGGACACAAGAACAGAAAGAATGTTGAAAAGACCTCCCATAAAAGGTGAACTCTCAGCTGTCTTGAAGGCAGCCAAGGAAGGTAGGAGGAGGGCAAGATGAAAGGTCAGAGTAGTCTAGGTACAGGGGTCAACCAGTGAAAAGACATAATCAGGAGATGGAGAATCATATTCAAGGTATCGCAACATCCAGGTGAGAGTGACACAGTGAAAGAACCCAGGAGTCCAACCCAAGCCTCATTCCACTTGACCACATCATCTTCCCCGTGTCTTGGGCCTCCCCTGGCCCTCCTCATGGCATTGCTTAGCTGTGGACTCTTGCATCTGCTGAAGCCTCCCTTTCAAGCCAGTTGTTTCATGTCTTGGCGTCTCTGGGTCCTCATCTGTGAAGTGTGTATGTATATTGGGAGGGATGGAAGGAGGAGCTAGGTAGGGGATCACTTCAAGCCATCTTCTTGCCTTGTCGTGAGGAAAGTAAAAGAGAACCTTTTGCAAAGGTGCAACAGTATGGAAAATGCTTAATAACATTAGTAGTGATGATAATGGCTTTGGACAGCAGAACTTGGCGCCTCTCCATCCCCCTACCTACCCACCCACCAGGAAGGCAATGAGGAAATAAATAGATGCTAAGACCATTATGCAGGACTCTATTGGTCATATAGCATGATTTGATCTGTATATCTCTGCACAGGTCACAGTGAGGATACTTCAGAAGTAATGTGGTCCTCCCTCCTCACTATATCACCACCCCACCCCCATCACACATCTGTCTCTTGCCCTTCCCATTCCTGCCTTCAATATCCCAGACATTTGCCTCTGAGGTAGCATTTTGGATCCTCTACCGGAAAGAACATCTCAGGGCCCATGCTGCTAGGTGGGCAGCCCCCTCATTATTCTGGAATGGACACTTCCCCATCTACCTGCCAGCCTAGGAGTGGAGGACTAGAAGTGTGTTTTCTTCTTAGAAGGCCAATGATTGATTAGGGAGATAACAGCTGCCTCTGTGTAAGAGAGGACATGTCACATCTTCTTTTTAAAAAATTATTTAGCAAGACAGTTTTTTTGGTACACTAGTTCAAGAAATGCTTGCTCATTTCTAGGGGCAGGCTTGTACCTACTGGTGCAATTTACCTAAGGGATAAAACATTTGGTTAAGGTAGAGGTTAAGATCAGAAAAGAACACATAGTCCCACAGAGAGGGAACAGTGAAGGCTCAAGCCTCTGTCCCAATGGAGGCTTATAGGCATGGCACAGATAATGCAAATCTCTGTGGCTATAGTGCGAGACTCTCTCTCTCTCTCTCTCTCTCTCTCTCTCTCTCTCTCTCTCTCTCTCTCTCTCTCTCTCTCTCTCTCTCTCTCTCTCTGTCTCTCTCTCTCTCTCTCTTTGTCTCCCTCTCTCTGTCTCTCTCTCAAGCTGGAACAGTTGCAGATTAGCACAAGTGGTTATTTGAATAATTTTGCATTCCCCCATATACCTTTGGGCTACTACAAATGGTGGTAAGTTATAACAGCCTAGATAGCAGAGGGAAAGGACAGTCTGGAAGTAAGTATTTTTGCTACAGGTAATCCACAATGCAAATTATCATCCACATATGAATAATCAAGAATCTTATCTTCTTTAGAACTGGTGTCTATTTTTTTTTAAATGAAATGGTGCAGGGTCAGCTAGGTGGCACAGTGAATAGAGCACCAGCCCTGGAGTCAGGAGGACCTGAGTTCAAATCCAGCCTCAGACACTTAACACTTACTAGCCATGTGACCTTGGGCAAGTCACTTCACCCCAATTGTCCTTATGAAAAAAGAAAAAAAAACAATGAAATGTTGAACTACGAGCCCAGGTCCTAACCTCCAGACAGGCTCTGGACCATGGGACCAGATCATAGAATTTGGAGATGAAAGAGCCCTTAGAGATCATCTAGTCCAACTTGCCCAATTTAAATGAACAAATAGAAATCCAGGGAATTTTCCCAGTCACACAAGGTAGTGAAGTGGGCCCCTAGGTGACTCAGTGGTTGGAGTCAGAAAGACCTAGTTCAAATCCAGCCTTAAGACAGTTACTAGCTGTGTGACCTTGGACAAGTCACTTAACCCTGTTTGTCTCACTTTCCTCATCTGTAAAATTAAGTGGAGAAGGAATGGCAAACAGCTCCAGGTTCTTCAGATTTGATTGAAAAACAATTGAACAACCATGACAACACAGGTAGTAAGTGTTGACGTAGACATGAAAATTCTAAGTCAGTAACCTTACCACTAAACCATACTTCCTCTCTACTCTCTGGACCCCAAGTAGTCCATCCAGAAAAATGGGAAATCTGATTCTGGTGTCCCTCCTTCTCTTGCATGGCTATAATGCAGAAGTGTCAGTGAGGTGATATGAGGACCATAGGGATAAAGCTTTAGAAAAGCTGAAGGATAAGGAGAAATGTCATTCTCTTCACCTGTCCTGGACAAAGGAGCATCTCAAAGTAGGAGAACAATATCTAGAACATAGTAGGAGCTTAATAAATGTTTATTGGCTGATCACTTGATTTGTTGAACTTAAATCTTTGGAGTGGGGGAGGGAGTTTGAGCAACATCAATAAGTTCCCTCTCTCCTTCTGAATTTCCAGACTCTCAAAACCAAAATAGTAATGGAAATGGAAATCAGGAGGCAGGAAAAGGGAAAGGGCAAAGGAGGGAAGGATGGAAGGAAAACAGGAAGGAAGGAAGGTAGGTAGGAAGGAAGGAGGGAGGAAGGAAAGAAAGAAAGAAAGAAAGAAAGAAAGAAAG
>NW_027187335.1:2430748-2450602 GCF_028583685.1 Petaurus breviceps papuanus | reverse complement strand
AAAGAAAGAAAGAAAGAAAGAAAGAAAGAAAGAAAGAAAGAAAGAAAAGGAGAGAAAAAATTTTATTAGATACATTTCTCCTAAAATTAGTTTGAGGTTTACTAGAGACATTCACTGCACGTTGTGAATGCTGAGTTACTTTCGGTGCTAAAAAAAATATTATTGTTTACCTAACTGTTCTTCTGTGAGAAATGGGTGTCTGTTCCTTTAAACGGAGCGCAGAGACGGCAGACAGAGCGGCTCCAGGTTTGTTTGCAGCTTGAGAGGAGGGGGGGAAAGAGTGCATCCTGTTGTTGAATAGAAAAAAGAGAGGGAGAGAGAGAGACAGAGAGAGAGAGAGAGAGAGAGAGAGAGAGAGAGAGAGAGAGAGAGAGAGAGAGAGAGAGAGAGAGAGAGAGAGAGAGAGAGACAGAGAGAGACAGAGAGAGACAGAGAGAGACAGAGAGAGAGACAGAGACAGAGAGAGAGACAGAGAGACAGACAGACAGACAGAAAGACAGGGGGAAAGGGTCCGGCTGGAGCACGGACGAGGAGAGCAGGACTCATTTTTCCCTTGTGGAGTTTTTTTTTCCTTTTTCTTCCTTTCTTATAAAGAAATTCCTACTTTTCCTCCTCCTCCTCTTCTTCTCCTCTCCTCCTTTTCAACCCCCTCCCCTGGGTTCTGCCAGGCCAGCCCCAGATAAAACCGGCTTCTTGCAGACAAGGCTGCTTTCTTCTTGGGGCTGCTCTGCTGGGAGCTGTATTTCTGGGTAATGGAAGGGTCCTGACAGACCCGAGCATTTAGAGAGATTTTATCCAGAAGATGGTATTTTGTAACCGGTTCCTAATTCTAGCGTGGGAGGGCCAAGGACTTGGGGGCCAATGTTGCCTGTTCAGATATTCAGGGAAGCCAGACCTCTGCCCTAGTCAGGGGACAGATGGACTCAGGTCGCTGCTGGGTTGGACGGGAACAGGCAGCCTGCCTCCTTGGAGGGAGGGGCAGGGCAGCAGGTAGGAGCCTGTCTTAGAAAGCGTATTAATTTCTGACTCCCCTGTGTCCTGGGGGCAGAGATTAAACCCCTCTAGCTCTCTAGGGCCTGCCAGCCTTGAGATTCAACACTTAATAGGCATTCCTCAGAGCAGTGGTCTCCAGACCTTTCTGACCAAGCCTTTCTATCAGAAAAAATGTGAACCCATTATATGCACATGTAACTTGTTTATAAATTCTATGCATGTACTTGCTATGGGATAATAATAATTATAGACAGTCTAAGACTTAAAAATAAAAATTTTAAAAGGATACGGATGAAATATTTGGCCCTAGAGTCCATAGAACTGTTGGAGTTTATTAAGAAGAAAACAAACTTACACCTTAGAATCAACTAAAGTTTACTGAGTAAAAGAAAGCCATGGTTATGTTCTAGAGTCAACTAGAATTTATTGAGTATGGGAGTGACATAGTCCTGTCCTAGAGCTCATTGGAGTTATTTTGAGTGTTCAAGTGTCACAGACATATACAAGAGTCAATGGAAGTTTCAGCATAGGAGTGACATGGTCCCATTCTTGAGTCGACTGGAGTTTAAGTATGGGAGTGACAGCTAACCAAAATCTATTGAGTATGGAAATAATACAGTTAGCCTTGCACTTTGGTAATAATGCTTTGGCAGCTATATGGAGGGCAGAAGAGATGAGTCAGAAAGATGAATTGGGAAGCTATTGGAATAGTCCAGATTAGAGGTAATAAGAGCCTGCACTGGGGGGATGGCTGTGTGAGTGGACAAAGGGGGAAGGATGAAGGAGATACTGTGCTAGTAGAAATGTGTTTCTGACCATTTATTTGGATCGATGGGGTGAAAGAGAATGAGAAGTCAAAGTTGACATCAAGGTTGTAAATCTGGTTGGCTGAGAAGATTATCTCCTTTGTCATAATAGAGAAGTTTGCAAGAGGGGTGGGTGTATGGGGAAAGATAATGGAGTGAGGTGGGAGATTCAGATAGCAACCCATCCGTGCTTGTTCATTCTACATTTCTCATTCTGTCCCACCCAAAATGAAAAGTGGAAAGGTATCTTACTCCATACTCACTAGCCTGAAGCCAAAACACAGCCCCCACAGAATAGGGGGAGGAGACGAAGGAGGAAGAAAGGAGATGGGGGGGGGTATTTTCCCAATGGCACCTGCACAGCTGTTACTGGAGGTGCCCCAATTCCAGTTAGGTTATAACTGCTCTGAGGACCCAATGTCAGTCTCTTTAGGCCAAGCCTCATGACTAGATCGAATAGCAAGGAAAGGATGCAACCCCTCTCTGTACCCTCTGATTGGTTGATCCCATATCCCATTGGGGTCAGGACACAGCTCCTCAAGAAGCTGGCCTTCACTCTGGAGACCACTGTTCTAGAGCATCAACAAGAGATTTGTCTAAATTTCCACCATCTACTTATCAAAAAGTATTTATCAAATAATTCCTTCTGTAGGACTGGTGACATTCCGAGTAACACGGGATGAACTGAGGCATGGAGAATGGAAAGAGTGTGGTGCAGTGATTAGAGTTCTGATTTTAGAAGTCCTGGGTTTCTCTTGTCTCTTCTAAGGAGAAACATACAGACGTGGTCTCTGATCTAGGGAGATCACAATCTAACACAGCCACCCTGACATAAGAAAATAGGGAAAAACAGACATAGGGAAAATGGATCACAGTCTGCCAGCAAGCAATTATTGTACTTACAATATGTCAGGCCTCGTGCTAAACTCTGGAGGCACAAATACAAGTAAAAAGAAAGACAGTCTTTACCCTCGAAGAGCCCACATTCTAACAGAGGAAGGCAGCACATAAAAGGGAGCTGAATAGGGGCTGGAGGGAAGGTACCACTCCAGAGAGAGTCAGAAGTAGAGCTTCTCACAAAGAAGAATGGCTAGCCTGGGCCCTTCTTCAAAATGGAGGTTCTAGGAGGAAATTGTCCAATACAAGGAGGAGGCCACAGGGGCAGAGAGAGGGAAGGCCACAGGCATTAAGGGAAGTTCCAGGATGAGATGGCAGCTGAGACATGGTGGTGAAATCCAGAAAGATTGAGGCAAAGCTGAGAGAGCAATGGTCACAGGCTTTATCCCTTCCGGCTCATCTTCTTACTAAGCTTTATCTCTTCATGGACCTTGGACCATGGACAGTTTCATAGGTTTATAAGTAATAAATGAGGTTGGAAATAATACTATACAAGAAAGTGTTTTTACAGGATCTCAGATTACAAAGGGACCTCAGACACTCACTGGTTCAAACCACAGTCCCCAGAGAGGCATGTGAATACCCCCCATGCAATACCCAACAAGTATTCATCCAACCTTCACTTGCACACCTCTAGGGAGGATAAATGGTATTAGATACCTGTTATTATTATTATTACATATGTCATTCAATACACCAGGGCACTGAGAGAAATTATTGTTTTCTCTTATAGTAATAACCCATTATTAATTAGGATCCAGGCTTTTCTGTTTCATCATTCAGGGACCAGCTCTTATAGATCAGCCATTCTCTAAACGACAAGACTGATAGATGAAATTGGCCTGATTCACAGGATACGTCTTCCACACTCTTGGGCAAGATCCCACCCAATTAGGAGATCTTCCTTCTCTTGAGAATGTAATCAAATTCCAACCCCGAAAGATCAAGTCTATGCTCTTGTTCCCCTCCCAACTCCTATCCTACCTCTCCCCATCCACTCCCACCCCTCCCCTGCTGCCCTATGGGAGTTTAGGGTAACCCAACTCATGAAGGGCTAAACCAACCAGTGTCTGGGTGGAGATCGATGCCTTTGTCCAGATTACTGAAGGCAGCTGAGTCTCATGATCAAGCCACATCCTCAGCTGGAGGAACTGAAGACTTTTAGCCCACCATTCATTTAAATGCCCACCCCCTCATTAATTTGCCCATTAGTTCACCAATAAGGGTTGATTTCTCCAATCAGGAGCGTTCCCTTCCAAAAAACTACTTATGGCATTCAGTCTCCATTAGGTATCTTAGTTACCAAGAGAAAACACTAACCATTTATTGATTATCAACTAGCCTAAATAATTAATTGGTTACTAATTACCCAGATATACTGACTCTAAGGCTTTTCATTCATGTCAGCACCTAGCCTAGTGTTATTTATTTAGGATTATAGATGGATAGAGCTGAAAGGTACCTTAGAACATAAACTATTGGCATTGAGTAGTTTAGGACAACCTCTTCATTTTACAGAGTGGGAAACTGAGGCTCAGGAAGGTGAAGTGACTTGCCCATCTGGTAAATCCCACTGGTACTTCAAACTCAACACACCCTTTTCTCCTAAATATGCTGCCTCTCCCCTTCCAACTTCCCTATGTCCATTGTTAGCCCCACCTTTCTCCCATTTGTCCAAACCTCAGAATATTCTTTGACTCTTTCCCTTCTCTTACCCTACCCCCCCCATATTCAATCATTCATCAACCAATAAACTATTAATTAAGTGCCTACTGTGTTCCAAGGATTTGCTAGGCATTGGGGATACAAATACAATGAAAAAAACCCTACTCACAAAGAGTTTACAACTTAATGGGAAAGACAACAAAATTCATATATACATGCATGCAGAATAAATAGAATAAATTCAGATAGATAGATAGACAGACAGTTTTCATTAATAAATTATGGTGTTCCAGAAACTGTGCTTAAGCACTGAGAATACAAATATAAGCAAGCAAGATGGCCCTGCCCTCAAGAAGCTTACATGCTAATAATACATACAGCACATACAGGAAAGCTTGAAGAGTGGTGAGGGAATGGATTTATATTCAGTTGTTATAATTTAAAGCTGGTGTCTGGGAATTAAAATGGGATCTTCATTCTGGGCCAGAGAAAGTGAAAGCCTTCCTGTCAGAGGTCAAGGAGGTTCTAGGGGCAGAGCCCAAGGTTCTAGAGGGAAGGAGGTTGTCAGCCTGGTTTGGAGCGAGCATGTCCCTGGTGCTTTTTTTGGGGGAGCATTATCAAGTCCCTGGCCAACAAGATATATAACGTAAGAGCCATTTTTGACTCTTCTTTCTCCCTCATCCCCCTTATCCAGTCAACTGTCCAGTTCTATCAATTCTACTTTCACGATATCTCTTGACTCTATTCTCTTCTCTCCATTTCACATCTTCACATCATCACCTCTTGCTTAGACTATCACGATGCTCCTAATTGTTCTACCTACTTCCAGTCTCTTCTCTCTCCAAGATACCTAAATGAGTTTCTTAAGATCTAACCAGGGTAGCTTGTTGGCGCAGTGAATACAGTACTGGGCTTGGAGCCAGGAAGATGTATCTTCTTCCTGAATCTAAATCTGGCCTCAGATGCTTGCTAACTGTGTGACCCTGGGCAAGTCACTTACCCCTGTTTGCCTCAGTTTCCTCATCTGTAACATGAGCTGGAGAAGGAAATGACAAATCAGTCCAATATCTTTTCAGAGAAAACCCCAAATGCAGTTACAAAGAGTCAGACACGACTGAATAGCAAAGATCTAACCATGTCACTCCCCTGCTCAAATACAAGTTCCTGAGCCTGGAATTTAAAAGTAGTTCATTATAAAAATAGTTTGAGAGCAGAGCTTTAGAAAATGAGGGGATCAAGAAAGGTTTCATGTAAAAGACAGTGCTTGAACTACATCTTGAAGGAAGAGAAGGATTTTGTGAGGCAGAGGTGAGGAGGTAGCATCTTCCAGGCATGAAGACAGCCAGTGCTAAGGCAGAGAGATAGGACTTGGAGAGCTGGGTGTGAATAATTGAGAAAAGGTCAGTTTAACTAGATCATAGAGTGTGGGGAGGGGAGTAATGTATAAAAAGTCTGGAAAGATAAGTTGGGACAACTTGTAAATGTCTTTAAAGGCTAAAGGTAGCAATTTATGTTTGAGTCTAGAGACAATAAGAAGCCACTGGGGTTTACTGAGTAGGGGAGTGACCCCACCCATATCTGCACTTAGGAAAGATCACTTTGGCAGCAATATGGAGGATGGACTGCAGTGGGGAGAGGCTTGAGTTAGGGATACTAATTGGTAAGCAATTGAAGTAATCTAGCAATTTCTTATAATTTAATTATTTAAATTATTTCATAATTCTTTAAAATATATTTTATATTATTTTAAATTTATTATAAATATATGTTTATATATAAATAATAAATATATGTTATGTTATATATAAATAAAAATTTATAATATATTAATATGTCGATACCTAATACTATACAATACATAAAATATAATTATCTATAATACTATGTAATATATAAAATATTATTTAAAATTTATAATTACTTTAAAATAAAATGTAAAATTTTTTAAAATTAAAGTAATACGTTTAATTAAATGCGAATTAATTAAAAACCAAGGTAATGAGGGCTTTGTGAATAGAGAGATGTGGCCAGGTGTGACAGATAGATGATGTGGAGAAAGAAACAAAAAGATTTGGCAATTGATTGGATATGTAGGTGTAAAACCAAGCACAAGCAGCTTTCCAGAGGACTGCTGCTGTGAACAGCTTTTAAAGGTTCTGATTGCACAGTATAGTGAACTCTCTATTCAGTAACAAATCAGAGCAAAACATTCACAGAAAATCAAAATACAGCATTCACTATGTCACAACTCAACAACTTAACACTAAAATGACCCCATAGTTTTCACCAAAGTGGTCATATAGTTTTAAATAAAGTACATTCATTTAGTAAATCCTTAATTCAAACATCAAAGTACAAAGGTCAAAGTCCTCTACCCATGGGGTGCAATCAAGTTACAATACAATACCATCAGTCACTACTCTGTACTCTCTTAAAGGGTAGTGGAAAGTACAAAGGCCATCCACCCCTAAGTCACAATTAAGTTACAACATCATCAGTCACTACTCAGTACTCTCTTAAGGGATAGTGGAAAATACATAGGCCATTCACCCCTAGGTCACAAGTAAGTTACAGTTTCATCAGTCAGCATTAAATACCCAAGGAGAGGTCTTTTCATCTTGACTCGAGGTAGGCTGTCAGCATCCATGGTTCCCCTTCCATGGTTCCAGCTCCTGCCCAAATCTAACCAACTGCCACCTGAGTTCAAAGGCAGACAGCTCCCAGTAGCTTGTCCAGCTCTCCGTGCAGTTCCTGCTCCACACTGAAACTCACAGTGTCCAGTCCACCTCAAGTCCTTCACAGTTTGTGTTCCTGGGAAGAGAAAACTTAACAGAGCCACAACAATATCTATGCACATCAAGCTTAGCAGAATTACAACAATATTCACACACATGGTCGGCACTATCGTCTCAATTCACTTTCTGCCTGTGAAATCAACATAGACCCAAAACAGAGTACTGACACCACAGTCATGCTTCCTCTGGAAGCTCCAGCTGGCCCTTGGAAGTCCTTGGCAGCTCTGGCTGTTTCTCAGAAGCTCTCAGCAGGAGTTTGCCTGGCTCTCAGAAGAAGCTCCACCACCACAAGTTCTGTTCTCAAAATCAAAATCACTTTCTCCAGCCTCCACGTGGCTTGCTCCAAGAAATTCTGTCTCATTTCTCAGTTCTCATTTCTCTTCTCAGTTCTTCTCAATTCTCAGTTCAGTCTTCAGTCCAGCAGTAGCAGCCCAGCCTCCAGATGCTTGCTGAGAGAAATTCTGACTTCCCTCAGCTGGTGCTTTTCCTTATATACAGTATTAGCTCCTCTCTGTTCACCCCCTTCCTATTATGTCAGCAACAAAGGTTCATACCTTCTGTTTCTTAAAAGAGGCTTGATATAATTAACTTGAAACCAAGTGCTAAGTACCTGTTAGCTTACCAATACAAGGGGGGTCTTCATATTACAGGGTTAGGGAGAATGAGGTGTAGAGGATAATAGCAAGGTTACAAACCCAGCAACCTGGAAGAGTGACAGCATCGTTGTCAGAATAAGGAAATTTGGAAGAGGAGCACTGGGGGAAAAAGATTAAAGATTCTGTTTGGGACTTGCTATGTTTGTTTTTTTGTTTTTGTTTTGCTTTTTGGGGAGGGAGGGGGAAAGGTAGGGCAATTGGGGTTAAGTGACTTGCCCAAGGTCACACAGCTAGTTTTTGTGTTAAGTATCTGAGGCCAGATTTGAACTCAGGTTCTCCTGACTCCAGGGCCGGCACTCTATTCACTGTGCCACCTCACCGCCCTGACTTGCTATGTTTGAAATGTCTCTAAGACATCTAGTTTGAAGTATCCAGTAGGTCATTGGTGATGTGGAACTCAGGTTCAAGGGAAAAACTGAGGCTGGAGATGTGGAGGACTCATTGGCACACAAATTATCATTATTAAACTCAGGGGAGCTGATAAGAATACTAAGTGATAGAGTCAAGCCAAGTCACCAAACATGTATTAAGTGTTTACTGTGGGCCAGGTACTGTGCTAAGCATCAGTTACACAAAGAGTTGTTGTTGTTGAATCATTTTCCGACATGTCCTGCTCTTTATGACCCCATTTAGGGTTTTCTTGGCAAAAATGCTGGAATGGTTTGCAATTTCCTTCTATGAGGAAATTGAGTTAACAGGATGAAGAAATTTGCCCAGGGTCTCATAGCTAGTAAGTGTCTGAGGCCAGATTTGAACTCAGGAAGATGAGTCTTCCTGACTTTAGGCCCAGCACTCCATCTACTTCACCATCTAGCTACCCGCTTCTTACTCTACCTTGTATCTTATTTATTCTCCCAATACATTCCTTCAGGATAAGAATTTTGTCATTATTTTTTTAAAGCAATTGGGGTTAAGTAACTTGCTCAAAGTTACACGGCCAGGTGTTTCTGGGTGGGTGGGTGCTAAGTGTCTGAGCCCGGATTCGATCCCCAGGTCATCCCGACACTGGGGCCAGTGCTCTTACTCGCTGTGTTACCTGGCTGCCCCATGAATTTTGTCATTATTGATCTTCTTATCCAGAACACTGATCATCACCTTACCCATACTGAGTATTTATTAAATGCCTAAACTTAAATCCAATTCATTTGCAAGTCATTGCATCATCTTCCTGATGTCATCATCATCTTCAAGAACAAAGGACGAACAACAACATTTAGTAAATGCTTCTGGATTCAAAATGCATTAAATTGCTCAAGCTCATACAGCTAAATCTAGCCCAAGTCTTTTTACTTCTATTCCAGTATCTCTTCCACTATACCACACTGCCATCCCCAGGAGGTCAATACTTGTTACATTAGTCCTGGCACAGAGGATGGAAAGATGATTTCAGAGCCAGGAAGACCTGGTTTCAAGCCCAGCCTTTGATATATACTGGCTATGTGACTCTGAGCATGTCAGTGTTCTAGGTAACTCTCTAAATCTATACATTGCAAGGAAGACACACACCCACATTGGGGAAGGGAGCTGCCTCATCAGAGTGGCCTATATAAATGAAATCACAAGTCTAATGCATATCCTTACCTTCTATAGGCCTAAAGTGTTAGCATCATATACTTATCAGAATAAGTGAAATCTGTGATGGGAATGAAGGGTAACTGAGGGTCCATTTCGTGTCCATTCTAAGGACTAAAGGAACCTGACAAAAGAATTAGTTGAACCAGTCAATGTCGAAAGGCCTAGATCCATTTATCTGTCACATTTGAGAGAAGCCCATGTGACCAAATTAGTGACACCCAAGGGGGCACAGATGGAGAGGCTAGTGCAGGGCAACAAGAGAAGGATCTCAGGCATTCCCATAGACATTCCAATGCTGTGACCAAGACTGACACTCACAAGTTAGGGAAGATAGTTGATAACCTACATTGGGGCTAAGGCTGACCTTTGCAAAAAAAGAAAAAGGAACGTCAAAGAAAGGCTATAACTAGTAATGTTTTCAAGAACGTTTAGGCTTTAGTTCATGGCAAAAGGAAGGAATCCACAGTGGTTTTTGGAGAGGATATGCCTAAGAGGCAGTAAATGGCTCTACCAAGAACTCCCTGAGAGTCCTGGGTCCATCTTTACCCCATCTGCCAGGATAGGTCAGAAATCTGGGCGACTCAAGTGTTTTCCAAGATTGGAGGGATTCAGTTCAGAAAGGTCTGGTTGTTTCCTATCCTTAGCAGAGAGACAGAAAACCCAAAAATTCTAGCTTTGAAGTTCCCAAGCATTAGCCCCTTTAGGCTCACTCTCTCAAGATCCCTCTCCCCTAGAACTGACAGGTTAGGTCCCCAGAAAGTAGTTGTCTACTCTTCCCCTCAAGATTGCAGGGGTAATCCTGAGGGGTTGGAAATATTTAATGCTATGATTCTCAAATCCCTATCTGGTGTTCTCCTTTAAGACTATTTACTGAGAAACTATAGGAAGGACAAAAGTTACTAAAATATCCCTTTAAACTCACACATGCTCTACGCTCTGCACACACTCAGTCCCTGGGCTAACTGACTCAAATTTAAATCAGTGGGTACAAAACAGGCCCCCCCAACTCAGTATATACTCTCATTCTCTTACATATATACAAGGTCCTTGAGGAGAGGGGATTCAGGCTTAAAAAACAAAGATACTCAAGCATACATTTAGGAAATGCATGTGGCTAAGTACCTTCTGGCCCTGGGAGTCATTTCTTCCCTTCTCAAAGTCCTGACCAAATTCATTTCTGGGTACCACATAGCTGATAGACAAGTCACTCCCTTGTCTGCCAGTCATTTCATTACTAGACTGAGTATTCATCATAGGACTTGGCTGCTCTAGCTACCTGCAAATTTTGTTACTAACTGCAGTTGCCAGACCTCTAATGACTTTTCAGAATTGATAATGGAATAACCTACTCCATCTCCAGATACTACCTGACCTGAGATCAGGAAAGAAAAAAAAAAGAGAGAGAAAAGAAACATATGCACCATGTATTCATGGACCCATGGTAGTCAGGTGGGAGATAATACCCAATGCTTTTTCTCCACCTGGATGCCCAAAGCAATTCTTCCTCACTCCAAAGACACCAGGGAAGAAAGTAAGACATCTTCTAGAACCTTTGATGTGCACACTCAGTTCCAACTCTTGTTACCAAGCAACATACCAACAAGAAATAATCAGAGGACACTTTGCACATGATCTGAAGTGGGACAAAGGGACCTTCCATTACACATAGCCAGAAGCAGGTTGACCATATTTGTATGTGGATTAAAATCAGGCAAGGAATATTGTTCATACGCTAAGTACTGAGCTCTCAGGCATAGAAGATTGCAGATACAGGGGCTTCTAGAAAAAGGGCAGAGTACAATAGGATGCTGTTCAGGATACAGAGCTATGACTAGGGCATAGACAGGTTGTTAAATAATGACTAGACCCCAACAAGCACAATCTTTCTGAGCCACCGCAAAAGTCATGAGGAATAGTGGTAGAGATGTATGGGAGTTCCAAACCTAAGCAGGGCAAGTGTAAAGAAATCTGATGAATGTGGCACAGCTTCCTGGAAGACGTTGTACATAGCTCATTACTGGTCCTTAAAGAATCATGTTCACAAAATCTCAGAATTAGAAAGGACTTCCTGCATACCCTTTGACCCAGTAATACCACTTCTAGGGCTGTAACTCAAAGACATCATACAAGTGGGAAAAGGGCCCATATGTACAAAAATATTTATAGCAGCTCTTTTATTGGTGGCAAAGAACTGGAAATCAAGGGGATGGCCATCATTTGGGGAATGGCTAAACAAGTTGTATATGAATGTAATGGAATACTATTGTGCTATAAGAAATGAGCAGACAGACTTCATAATAACCTGCAGAAACATATATAAACTGATGCTGAGTGAGGAGAGCAGAACCAGGAGAACTTTGTACACAATTACAGACACATCATATCGGTGACAACTAACTTTGGTAGACTGGGCTTCTCTTAGCAATGCAAAGTTATAAGACAACTCCAAAAGACTCGTTATGGAAAGGGCTATCCACATCCAGAGAAAGAACTACAGAGTCTGAATGTGGACTGAAGCAAACTACTTGCTCTTTCATGTTTTGTTTTGTTTTGATTCATTTCTTCTTTCTCATTCACTCCATTGGTTATATAATCCTTCTTTACAACTTGACTAATGTTTAGTGTGAAGGTATTTGTAGAATCATATTGGATTGCAAGCTGCCGTGAGGGAGGGAGGGGGGAGGAGAGGAAGGGGGAGAAAGTTTGGACCTCAAAAGATTGTGGAACTGAATGTTGTAAACTAAAAGTCAGTAAATAAACTAAAAAAAAAAAAAGAAAGAAAGGATTTCCAAGGCTGCCTAGTACAAGTCATACTTGACCAAGAATCTCCTTTACAAAGTACTCAATCATTGGTCAACCTACCCTTTGCTTGAATACCTCCAATGAAGGGAAACCAATTACCTCCTTAAGCAGCCTATTCCACTTTTGAATAATAAATTAATCAATAAGCATTTATTAAGCATTTACTATGTACTAGGCACTGCGCTGTGTTGGGGATACAAAAAGAGATGATGAGGCAAAAGAGTGTGCCTTCACAGAGCTCACAATCTAATTAATAGTAAAAGATGGGATTTTAGTTGGCATTTGAAGGAAGCCAAGGAGGTCAGTAGTCAGAGTAGAAGGAGGAGAGCATTCCAGGCATGGAGGACAGTCAGAGAAAATACCTGGAGCTGAAAGCTGGGGTGTCTTGTTCATAGAACAGCCAAGAGGCCAGTGACACTGGATTGAAGAGTACATGGCAGGAAGTAAAATGTAAGGAGACTGGGAAGGTAGGAGAAGTCTAAGCTATGAAAGGCTTAGAAGACTTAGAATGCCTAACAGAGCATTTTGTACTTGATGAGACACTGGAGTTTATTGGGGGTGGGGGGGGGAACATGGTTAGACCTGAGCTTTAGGAAAATCCCTTTAGTAGCTGAAGAAAGGATGGACTCGAATTGGGGCGGGGGGAGGAGACTTGAGGCAGGCTGACTCATCAGCAGACTATTACAATAGTCCAGGCATGAGCTGATGAGGTCCTTCACGAGACTGCTAACAGTGTAAGGGGGCAGAAGGGGCCTTATTCAAGTGATGTTGCAAAACTGAAATCAACAGGCCTTGGCAACAGATTGGGTATTAGAGATGAGAGATAATGAAGAGTCCAGGATGATTCCTAGTTCACAAACCTGAGGGACTGTGAGGATGGTGTTGCTTTCTATAGTAATGGGGAAGGTGAGAGGAAAGATAAGATAATGAGTTCCATTTTGGATATATTGAGTTTAAGATGTCTACTGGACATTCAGTTTGTGATGACTGAAAGGCAGTTGGAGATACAGGATTAGAAGTCAGCAGAGAGATTGGGGCAAATAGTAGTTAAATCCATGAAAGCTGATGAGATCACAAAGTGAAGTTGTATAGAGGGAAAAAAGAAGAGCTCTAACTGGTGGGAATTGGAAATGCCCAGCATAAAAGGTGACACAGTGGAACAACTCGGGAAAAAAGAATGCTTCGATAATAAAGATAAAAGTATCAAAAACAAAAAAACACTTCTCTCCTTATCATTCTGTAAAGCTGTAGCAGGGCTTGATTCCAGCTGTGTTCCTTAGGTGTTTCAGGAAGCAGTCCCAGTTGAATAATCCCATTCAGATGTATCATGGGGCTTCTCAAAGAAAGGGAGACACAGTGGGGAAGAGAGTTGGGTGCTCTTCTAAATCTAGATTATAGAGAGCACTGATACAGGGGAGAAGAACATTAATCAGGTACTTAGAGGAGACATTGAAATGTTATGAGTTTGTTTTTACATGTAATTGGAGGGGGGAAACGAAAGGAAAAAAAAGAAATATCATGAGTTGCCATGAGCCAACATACATTGGGGAAGGGGAAGAGAGAGGGATGTAAACATGTTCATGGGGGCAGCTAGGTGGCGTTGTGAATAGAGCGCTGACTCTGGAGTCAGGAGGACCTGAGTTCAAATGTGACCCAGATACTTAACACTTACTAGCCATGTGACCTTGGACAAATCACTTAGCCCCAATTGCCCTGCTTTTCCCCCTCCAAAAAAAAAGTGCAAGGTGATAGGGTTCCTTTATACTACTTAGATCTGTGACTAAGGGACTATAGAGACCACTGTGGCCTCTCCCCTATCCCCCCAAAAAAAGTCTTCAATAATTGAAATGCATTTTGAACTGAGACACAGACTGGCTGATATTTTAGGAAAGGAGAGCTGGTTCTGTGAAAAAGGGAATAACCATTATATACTGTAGATTGAGGAGAACTGTAGGAAGCATGGGCAGGAGAGTAAAAGGACCTATGATCAGATCAGGAAATGACGACTTCAAAGAGTGGCAGAGTGAATGAATTATTGGAAAACAGTAAAAGATGCCAGGGGGATAGAGGTGGGGAAATGGAGGGATCCAATCAATCAGCATTTATTAGGCGCTTATTATGTGGCAGCACTAAAATGGTTCAGCAAAGCCGAGGGGCTCATTGCCAGAACCCTACCAAAAGTGATGCTATTAGGCCTCTGAAGGAAGGGTTACTCACTGGTGGATATTGGTCCAAGATGCGTACTATCTGATGCCTCTAAACTGTACTTGTTTGTACATTGATTCATGTAAATCTTTGTTCTTGTAAAAAGAGTTGGTGATGATGCACCAATGAGGATGGAGAGGGAAAATGGATATTCCTAATCTAATGGAGGTTCTAACAAAATGCCCAAAAAAATGTCATAGCCCAAAGTGTTCCCAAGCCGCTTATGTGAGAAGAGAGTCTCCAATATAGGGATTATAGTAATTATAGCTCACATTGAGGTATTATTTCTTCACAACTCTGTGATGTAGGTAGTGTATTATTATTCTGCTTTCACAAATGAAGAAACTAAGAATCAGATAATTTAAGTGACTTGCCTATGGTGGCACAGTTAACTAGGGTCAGAGATAGAATTTGTAAAACAGGTATCCAAGCTTCAAGTCTGACATCCTTCTATATGATGTACCCCAGTTTTGACTTCTGACAGACCTGTGAGCAAAACGTAGATTTCTTAGCTGGGCACCAATTCATCTTTCTTTCCCTTCTGGCTAAAAAAGAAAAACCCAAATCAAAGATTTTTTTTTAGGTAAAGGTAATTGAACTTGCTTGAGTTGCTGTGTTCTCCTTTCCATCCCTAGTCAAGACACCCACAGCATAACAGTATCTCAGCTGCCAGACAAGGAGACCCTTGTCTGAATGTGATAATTATGGTTATCCCTAGAACCAAGGAATCCATGCCATCTGCAAAGGTTCAGTTGGATGGACACATTAAAATTTCTTTTGTTTATTTCTATCTTGTTACCACTGACTCGTGGTAACACATTTCTGGTTACCTGTGTTGTAAAAATGTCTTTTGTACCTCTTCTCAAAGTCACCATTGGCAACCTACTACAACCTATTTACCAGTACCATGGCACATTCCCATATTCCTTTGGGTCACCCACCATTTTGATTCTTCTGAGATGAAAATGTTCTAAAGGATAATAAGACATATTTTTCCATTTTATTTTATTTTCATTTAACAAACATTTATTTTCTTTCCCTCTCACCTCACCTTCAATTTAAAAGAAAAAGAAAAGAAAGACAATGTATATATTAATTTATATATTCATTATATATATATATATATATTCATTTTCTTTCCCTCTCATTTCACCTCCAATTTAAAAGAAAAGAAACTTTGACTTGACTTCTTTTTCTTTTAAATTGTAGGTGAGAGGGAAAGAAAATATATAATTAATATATAAATTAATATATACTGTATATAAATTAATATATTTATAAATATCCATGTACATGTATAAATGTCTATATAAATGTAAAAATTAATATATAATATATATGCACAGTTAAGCAAAATGAATTCCCACATTGGCCATGTCCAGCAATGTATGTCTTATTCTATATATCGAGGCTATCACTTTTCCTTCAGGATGTAGGTATGACACTTTATCATTGGTTCTCTGGAAAAGTGGTTGGTCATTTTACTGATTGGAGTTATTAAGTCTTTCAAAACCGTTTGTCTTTATAAGCTGTTGTTATTGTATAGAATATAGATCATTCTCTTGGTTCCACTCACTTTTGTATCAGTTCACACAAATTTTCCCAGGATGCTCTGAAATAATTTCTTTCATTGTTTCTCATGGCACAATAGTATTCCATTACATTTATATCATAATTTGTTTGACTATTCCCTGGAGAATTGATGGGTATCCCCTTAACTTCCAGTTCTTTGCCACAACTTAAAAAACATTGCTCTAAGTATTTTTGTACATATGCTCCATTTTCCTTTTTCTTTGATCTCTTTAGGTTATAGGCCTAGTGGAGGCATGGGTCAAGCAACACTGCATGTTTTAGGGGATCTAAAAGAGAATCTGTGTTTTTATTCTTTTCTGAGGTTACAGAAGTAACAACCATGGTCTAAGCTCCTGTATTGTGTGCCCAGTGCCTAACATTTTAAGGATGTACCCAGCTGAGTCTGTGGAGAGTATCCTATCTTACTTACAATCCTGACCTCCCTCCCCTTATCTAACCCAACAAGAGAGAAAAGGCTTTCTTGGCTTGGTAGTTCATTCGCCATAACTCAGATTTGGGTACTTGACTTTTTTTTTTTTTGCTTTTTTTGGAGGAGGGAAGGTAGGGCAATTGGGGTTAAGTGGCTTGCCCAAGGTCACACAGCTAGTTTTTTAATTAACTGAGGCCGGATTTGAACTAAGATCCTCCTGACTCCAGGGCTGGTGCTCTATTCACTGCGCCACCTAGCCGCCCCTTGACTTTTTTTTCTTCTTCAATTACCTTCCAGGAGAAAATAGAATAGCTAGCTTGAAAAAAAGTTAAGAGTGGAATACTCTCCGGATACAAGTCAGGGCAAACACATGAGTGTACAATCCTAGGCCTTCTTCATCCTGATATTTTGAAAATCATTTAGCAAGATGCAAATAAATAATTTGGGGATTTTCACCTTGGTGATCCCATTAGGTCAATTCCATTTCTATCCTAGGAAAGAGGAGAGGATTTAGTCAGGTGCTACTCTTTTCTTTCCCGATAAAATCCCAAGCGCAAAGTATCAGCTAGCCTTGTTTCTCCCCTTCCCTGACCCTTTCTGTTTCTATTACGCTACTATGAATGTTGTAGAGATATCAGATTACAGCCTTGTGGTATGAGGGAGAAGCTCTGAACTAAACAGGAGTCAAGAGATTATGTCTTGGGAGTCCAGACATCTGGGTTCAAGGCTTATTTCTGTTGCTAACCATATGACCTTGAGCAAATCACTTCCCTTCTTGGTAAAATAAGGAATCTCTAAGGTCCTTTCCACTTCTGACATTTCTGTCACCAACTAACTGTATGACTTTGAGGGAAATTCCTTTACTACTCTAGTCTTCTGTTTCCTAAGCTGTAGAATAAGAACAGGCAGCTAGGTGGTGCAGCGGAGAGAGTACCAGTCTGGGAGTCAGGAAGATCTGAGTTCAGATCCAGCTCCAGACACTTACTAGCTGTGTGACCCGGGGCAAGTCACTTAACCCTGTTTGCCTCAGTTTCCTCATCTGTAAAATGAGCTGGAGAAGGAAATGGCAAACCACTCCAGTATCCTTGCCAAGAAATCCCAAAATAGGGTCACAAAAAGTCAGACACAACTGAAACAACTTAACAATAACAAAATAGGAACACTGTCTGCCTGACCTCTTTCCCAGAGTTGTTCATAGGAATCATAGGTTTAGAAATAGTCCAATCACCTCATTTAGATAGGTGGAGACTAAGGCTTTGACTTTTCCAAGGTCACTCAAGTAGTAAATAGCAGATGAGACAAAATGAGAAGATACTTTGCGGAGGCAGGGGAAGTGTAAAAACATTCAAAAGCACTATACACACTTTAAAATTGATTAAACCCTCCAAAATCTCTCCCTTCCAAAGCACTCCACAATCCTCACTGACTTGGAATGCAGCAGCTGTAATTTAGCTGAGAGAGAAGCCCAGCTGATGCATGCAACTTAGATCTCTCAGGAAATGGGCATGGGAAGGGAAGTTGGAGGTCCGAGAGAAAGCCAGCCCCCAAGACTGCTGTTTGCTCTCTTTCCATAGCCTTTAACCAAAAAGTTCTTGTTTCAACCCTCTTTTTTATCTTTTTCATTCCAGGAAGTTTGTGTTATAATAAAACTTGTCTCTGAAGTCTGTTCATTCTCTTGTAAGAGTGAAAAGGGTTTTTTTTTTCTACTTAAGGTAATTTTCTGTGGATAGCATGACCCTGGAGTTCTCTTAATGTTTGCTGAGCCAAAGAGGGCGATGTGGTGGTGTGAATCTCACTGTTATAAAACTGATGCTCCATGTGATATTCTTCTTAATCTCAGAAAATGTCACTTCTCCTGGCTGACCCAATCTGGAGAGTTTGTATTTCAATTCAATAAGCATGTATTAATCATCTGTTATGTGCCAGCCATCACAGTTTAGTGAAGAGAAACTGTCCTTGTCCTTCCCCTGACCTACATTGGTTGTGTGATTCTGGGGAGGTCTCTTAATCTGTCCAGACCCTCCACTCCATAAATTTCAGAAAAGGTTCTGATCTGCATTAGCAGAGGGAGTCAGTTGATCGAGAGTTTCCTCTCACAGTGGAATTACAGGTCCAGTCTCCACCCCATCTTTCACTCCCTTCCCTCACCCTACTTAAAAATATATATATACCAAGCTTTGTGCTAGGCACAAAAAGTCTAAAAATGGTCTCTGCCCTCAAGAGCATTATTAGAGATTATTATTAGACATTATTAGATATCCTCAGAGACTATTAGTGAAATTGGGAGTAACTTGCCAAGCAGATATGGACACCTTTGCCTTACTGTGGATTACATGCGCACTATACAGTGAACCCTGTACCCTGCACAGTAAGGTAAGACACAGAAGAAGGAATGGTTCCTGCCCTCAGGGAACTTACAGTCTAACTAAACAGAAAACAAATAATTTAATATGTAAATGAATCATAAATATAAAGCCAAGTGTTTTCACCCAAAGTGGAATATTGGACTGGGGGAAAAGAAGACCTGTGTTCTAGCCCCAGCTCTTGCCTTAATTCTCTCTGTAATGTTGGGCAAGTAAGTATCTCTGGTGTGCTGAAACTTAGCTTCCTTTCCAGAGAGCTCTAACACCCCTTGCTGTCATGCATAGGTGAATCTCTGAGTCTAAATAAGTGCTAAGGGAGGGTATTACCATAGGCCCATGGGATTAATGAGGGAAGACTCTTCTAAAGGTAATAAGATGCAAAAATAATTCTTATTGCAACCTTTCCCATGAATCTCTTCCATGGATGATGATCACAATTTGCCTATACTTTTTCATCTCATGTAAGTCTCATCCATATCCTTCCACAGACTATCCATGAAGGATCTACCATTGCATAATATTTTGTGATCCCAGAACAGCACTTAGCTAATCACCTGCTATCCCTTACTCTTTCTTCATAACTGGTTTGTATATATTCTTGAAGATGACTTTGACAAAGGCAAGCCATCATTGAACACGTTACTGTCCCTTTACACCCACTATGTATTTGTCCATTGCCCTTTGGGTCACCTGCAATTTTTATTCCTCTGAAACAAACCCTAATGATTGGAAAATACCCTACTATGGAAAAAAGAGTGATAGTAAGCCTGAAAAGGAGGAGAGCTTTTAGCTGCCTCTATCAGAAGTCCTATTTCCTTGCAGGGATTTAAAGAGAAGATTATATACTCCTGACTCATACCCCAAGGCTATTCCAACTTCCCTTATAGTATCATTGATTTAAAGCTGGAGGAGATTTTATCCTCATTTTATAGCTGAGGAAACTGAGACATAGAGGTTAAATGACTTGTCCAAGGTTACAAAGCTAGTAAGTGTGTACGGTCACATTTAAATCCAGGTTTTCCTCACTATAAGTCCAGTACTCTGTCTACTCTGCCATACTGCCTCTTGGATCCTCTCCATTCATGAAGTAAAGGA
>NW_027187335.1:2406120-2430738 GCF_028583685.1 Petaurus breviceps papuanus | reverse complement strand
GGTAAAAGTCAGAGATGCAGACAGAGACAGAAAGACATCAAGAAACCCAAGCTATACTTTGATATTCAAATTTTGCAATCTGTATTTGAAGGGATCATAAATTAATAAGCATTGTTAATGGAACAAGGCAGGTCTTATGAATAGATTATGTCAATGTTCCCTTGAATTGTTAATTCGGTGGTTTCTTCTTTCGTTTCTGGTCCCTTTGGGGAAATATTTGTTTGGTAAGACGTTGGGGGAGGGGCAAAAGGAAGGGTAGGGAGGAAACAGCAGGAGCACAAGCAAAAGTCAAGCTGTTGTCCACCTCAGAGACTTGGGATGGAGCCCCTGCTGCTTCTTTGCTGTTCTGCTTGATGATGTGGACCAGGGCATGGTGTATGTGCCAAGGAAGGGGAGCCATCAGGCAGCCTCAGAAAGTGCTGGAGAGAAAGAAACTGTCTTTTGTTTAATTTCCCTTTCACCATATGGGCTGGCATTTGGTTCCTTAGCTGTTCCATTTTGTCTGTTCATTGCTTATTCATAGCCCTTGTAAAACAATGTCAAGCAATCCCTCAAGGTCCAGGAGTTTCTGTTGTTACATTTTGTTCTGGAGACCAGACTTCAAAACACCAGGGTCCATGTTGGGGGCAGGGCGGGGTGGGGGGGAGCAGAGGGAGAGAAGAGGAAAACATTTTTGGGGAGGTGAGAGAGAAATGTGGTGTTTGTGGTGTGGTGCATTGGAAAGAACATCGAAGACCCTGGTTCAGGTCCTGTTTCATAAGATTATAGATTTAGATCTGGGGGGAAACCGTGGAAAATCATTGAGTCTAACCTTCTTACTTTACAGATGAGGAAACTGAGGAACTAAGAAGTTAAACTGAAAGGTTAAGTGACTTTGCCAGGGTCACACAACTAGTGGCTGAGGCAAGATTTGAACTATTGCATGGTCTTCCTGATTCCATGTTCAGTGCCATATCCATTATGTCATACTGCCTTTTAAGTGGTTTTGCCTCTTACTACCTATGTGACTGTGGGTAAATCATTTCCACTCTCTGGGGCTCAATTTACTTTTCTGTAAAATGATAAGGTTAGACTAGAAGAGAGTCTGTAAGGTCCCTTCCATCAATAGTATTCTAGGATGTCCTACAGCTGAAAGGTGAAAAATAAGGGGAGTAATTTGAGGCAACTATATGGGATAGTAGATAGACTTGGAGTAAGAAAGTCATGAGTTCAAATTCTGCCTCAGACACTTACTAGCCTTGTGTCGCTGGATAAGTCACTTAGCCTATCTCAGCCTTCATTTTTTACTCTCTAAGACAGGGATCACAATTGCATCTACCACACAGGGTTGTTGTGAAGATTAAATAAGAGATGTAAGGACGCTAGACTTTAAGACACTATACTATTGTTACTATTATTAGCCTATAACACAACCAGCCACTATTTCCATCATTTATAAATAACTCCAAGAAGGCAAAGTGACCTTTCTGTGTCTTTAAAATGGGAGTCCTGCAAAAGCCACAGGTCAGTCTCACTCTCCCTTGAGTCTAGTAATTTTTGTCCTGGAATGTCTGGGCATAAAAATTTATGAAGAATCAATGTCCACTTTTGAACATCACATTGGGCTAGTGCGACCAGAATGAGAATCAATTGTGTCTTCCCATCCTAAGTCTTGGTACATTACTAAAAAGAGGAAGGCAGGATTTGTTCACAATACCTTTCTAGAGTCTTTGATGTCTCTCTGGGATCACAGAAAGTCCCAGATCATTCCCTCTGCTCTTTTCTTTTTAGATGGGATTTGAAAGAAAAATTGAAGGCTAGACAGAGAAGCAGATGAAAATTAAAATTGGTAACACATAGGTCACCGTGTATCTGTCTCTGATTGGCACAAGACAGCAGCAGAAATTGAAGGTGAACCTGGGAAAGCACTTCTTCACCCTTATAGATTATTAAATGCCCCAGTGGATTATCAAGGGAAGTTAAGAAATCTCCATTTCTGAAGTTCCTCCCAAATAGGAGAAAAGTTCCATCAGTCTGAGTGTTACGCAGAGGAAGGGGAGATAAACAGGACCAAAGTGCTCATCACAACCCTCTCTCAATTGAGGGGTCCTTTTAACAGAACAGTTAATTCTTTGAGTCCCATTCCCTCAGGAAGCAAAGTTGTCCCAACTCCCAGTGCAAATGTTGCATCCAGTGTTAGCCAGAGTAGTCCTTTGTATCCTGAGTGAGTACCCAAAACTCATGGAGCATGGGGCACAAAGTGTGCCTTCAGTTACCAGAGGTAACAGAGGGAGGCAGAAAAGGCATTCATGCCAGTCCTCCACTTATTAGCTTCCTATTTTAACTAATCATTCTTGTTAACTAGATACTAAGACAGATTGTGGTTGCTATTGGCATACTGTTAAGATGGCACCCTGGGGCAAAAGCCTATTTGTCTTGTCTTAGTTATAATTTTGATGGTAGTGTCTAACCTTGTTTAGATTAATAAGAGAAACAGAGCCAGAAAAAACCTAGCCACCCTTGGAAAAGTAAAGGTGGCCAACAAATCAGTATCTAAATGACCACCTTGAGAAAAATCACTCAGCATCCCTAAGCCTCAGTTTCCCCACTTGTAAGATGGAGGTAGGGGAACTGGGGCAGGAACTACATCATCTCTAAGGTCTCATCCAGTTCTGTGGCTCCTTTTTGAGGCTAGGCTTGCTCTGCTCCCAAGTGTGAGGATATATTATGGTATCTTGAACTGCTGCTGATAAAATCTCTTCAGTGAGGTGATGATCCTTGAGGAACTAAGGAAAAGATAAAAGGCCAAGTTTTAGGAAAACTCTAGTCCAGTGAACCCAGGTAAAAAGTCCTTTTTTGAAGATGGTTCAACAAAACTGCTACTATATTCACTGGAATCCAACAGGGTTAGTGCAAACCATGTACCTGAGGGAACCTCTGAACTTATGATGAGCATAAAAATATTGCATTAAAGACTTAGGTGGAACATAAGGAAGACTTTAAAGGATTGTCCAACCAGAGAAAGAGTCATTGTCCCAGCGGACATTCTGTCCAAGTGTTTATGAAGTTCTTTTTTCTCTAGAAAATGTAGGTAGAATCCAGCATTTAGGCACAGAGTTGGGGGAAGGTCCTCTGGACGACTCCTCTAGTCAGTGGTCTATTGGTAAATGTTTAACAACCAGCTCTCCAGAAGAAGAAAAAATATGTACGTAGGCTCCTCTAGTCCTTCCTTCCTTGTAGCTTCATCACGTGTTTCTTCTTTCCTTTGAGAATAGAACAATCTCAGGGTACAATAGGTAGATGAGCAGATCATGAGTACCTACGGGGGCAATATGTTTTCTTTAATTATTCTGCCCCAGTTCTCATTAGGGCAGAGTATTTGGATCATTCCTCTTTTTTTTTTCTAATTTTATTTTTTAAAGATGCGTAGCTGAGTAGCAGGCTCCCCATCTTCAAATGCTGAATAAGAAATATTCTTAGCCCAAAAGCCATCTTAATATGTTAAATGTGTGTGTTTTCTCCAGCTTTATAACAGCTGTAGGATGTAAAATAGAATCCATTTCTCTCTCAGTCCCTGGGCAACACTGAAGTATCAAATGATCAGTCAGGGTGGCGGATGGATAGGAGGGGGAGACAGCAAAGTAGGAGAGGGGGTGGGGATTGCATTTTCTTCTTGTTATGGAACATTTTCTAAAATATCAGATATTAACCCCACAGATTCCCATGAGAGTCATAGATTTTCTATTAGCAGGACTTGTTGGATTACCAGAGAGCTTAGGGTAGTTCCAAGATTCGAAAAACAAGTTCCTTGGGTGACACAATCAGGTTCCAGCAGACTCTGCCTCATGGCAACCGGATGATAAAGTTCTCCAGCTCAGACCAATGAAAGGCCATTCCCTGGAGCTGTCCTCCATTTGTATTCTTTCTGGGTGACTACAAAGAAGTGTTAGAACAAAAGAGACACCACATTAAGTTGGAAGCATCAAGCGCATTTTGTTCCTAAAAATGGCACTGAGGACATTTGTGGGGAAACATGGTACCTCTCTTCCAGGTTCCTAAAATAATAGAATTTCAAGAGAAAGGGGATCTTGGAGATCCTACAAAAACAGATTTAGAGCTGGAAGGAACCTCCATAGGTCACCTGTTCCTAGTTCCTCATTTTAGTGATGACAAAAATGAGACCCAGAAAACTGATGGGATTTGCCCATGATCATACAAATAATAAACAGCAGAGCTAGGATTTAAGCCCAGTACTTCTGATTAGGGAGCCATACTCTTGGCATTATGCCACACATATTGCTGTCCTCCAGTTTTAAGAATGTTTGCTGAGATGATTTCCAGGAAGCCCAGGAAGACTTGTATAAACTGATACAGAGTGAAGAGAGAAGAACCAGGAGAACAAGCTATACAATAACAACATTATAAAGATATTATAAATGTTATAAATATTTGTAAAGTGTTTTGCAAACTGTAAGAATATACAAATGCTAACTATTAGGATGAAGAATGATGATGATGATGATGACAATGACGGAGGACTGAGAATGACAATGTAGTTGGAAAAGCCCTGTATATAAACTCCAAGGACCTGGTTTCAAATCTAAACGCTACAACTTTTACCTGTGTGAAAATGGGAGGTTCTCTTCACACTCTGAGCTTTGGTTTTTTCATCTATAAAATGAAAAGGGTAAACTAAATAGCTTCTGAAGTCCCTTCCAACTATGGTATGAATGAAGTGGGAAAGGAACTTGTCTAGGTAACCCTCCTCCCCCCACCACCAATATTTATTAATGTGAGTTTATTAATTTATTACATTTATTCATGTAAAGATCCTTTATGAATTACCTGTTCTTCAGTCCCATTCCCTACTGCAAGATATTCAGTAGAATTGGAGTCTGCCTATACTACTGTACCCCACCCCAAAGGGTAATGAAGCATCTGTTTAGGCATCTGTAGGATCCATCATCCCCACTTTTTACATTTCTCAAGGGATATAGAGTGAGCAGAAGTGAACTAAGCTCCTTAATAACTCTGTCTAGTGACCTGGCATCCTAGGAACAAGCCCAATCCACTTTGGGAAGATCACCAGACCTTGACCATGAGGCTGTGGAGCCTGGAGTTCCCAGTCAACAACTATGCAGGGCTTTAGGTCATTTACCTCTTTGGCCTCCCTCCCCTTCCTGTTGGCAGGCCTGAGACTCAAAGTCATCTGAGAGACATGATCCCAACAATGGTGCTTTGTCATCCCAAACCATCGGAAGACAGGCTGAGGCCTGCCAGAGCTGGACTTGCTCTGAGTGTGGTCACACTCTTGCTTTGGGTGAGGTTGGTTGCGGGCAGAATAGAGTCATGATCTGTTCAGGCATGGCGGCAGCCCTTTTTCTGATGACGCTTTTTGTATTTTCATTATCAGACCAAAAACTGGGTCTGAGAGAACCAAGAGGCAATTGGGGTTTGGCAGAGCCTCCAATACTGGTTTTTTAATGTTTTGGGTTCAGCAAAACTGACGATGCACTTTGCCCTGGGCTCCTTCTTTCCCTTCATTTCCAAAGCCACATATATTTCAAGGGAAATTTAATCAGTCTGGTTTTGATTCATTTACACTTAATTCCTCAAGACGCTGTTTTGTAAGATGCGGGGGATGTCCAAGATGCCTCCTGTGTCTCTCTTAGACAGTGTCTTGTTTTGAATCAGGAAATCATACTTTGCCAGGACTTTATGTTCAAGTTCAATATTAATGTCAGAACCCACGAAATGTGAGTGGGTTCTAAATTTGGAAAAACATGTTCTCCCATCCCTTCCCAATGCATTCCTTCTGCTATTGACTTTGGATGTGGCCTCTCTATACCGTGAGGCTTTTTGATGTTTGCTCAAAATGACACCCTGATACCCAATCCATGCGAGAAGAAGTTGTTCACAGATCAATACCGTAGCCCGTACCCAATCCCTACCCTCACCCCTAGCCAGCTGTCAACTCTGGAAGAATCCTGCAGAACAAGACCAATTTATATCCAACCAAATGACCAGTTCAGTCTCTGGGTAAAGATGCACTGTTGGGTTTCATTTCTGTGCAAGAGGTCTGCCCTGACTTAAACTTTAACTACCTGCCAGTGTCTTTCCAGGCCTATTTGCTTTGTGAACATAGAGCTTTAAAAGATTTATTAAAATAAGAGAGGGGGAAGCTAGCAAAGTTTCATTTTTAGAAAAAGTGAGACACCCAACACATCCTACTCTGAGTAGCCTTCTTTGATGGCCTGTGATGCTGCATGAATGGTAAATATACCCTCAGACTCAGAGTAAATAGTCAATGGCATGTAACCTGGGTATAAAAGCGGAAATTTTACACTACTTGGCCACAGACGCCTTGTCATTTCCCAGAAAATTAGAGGGTCTTCCACGGACCCTGTAAATTTATCACACTGGTACTCTTCCATGACTACAGAAACAGATGAACCCTGTTTTGATAATGTTTTTCAATCCCCCTAGATAACGAGTCCCCTGCTATTTGTATGCATGTCAGGATGTCTGCCATGCTCCCTATAAACTGATAGCCTAATTTTTCTACTCTTGGTCTCTGTGTGTCCCTGTTTGATTAAATAGTCTTTCAGAACAAAATCTCATTGCTAAGGGAAGCACTGGGCTAATGGTGATTCCTTTTCCCAGTAGCCCCCTCACCTAGGGACAAGCCTAGCCACCAACATATCAACACAAATTGAAGGAACTGAGAGCCATTCTTAGGGTACTGAAATGGTGATCTTGGGAACTTGGAAAAAATCTTGGATCCTGAAGGTTAGAAAAGATCATGGGGTCTGATTTAAGTCAAACTTCCACTTCCAGGAAGGGTCACAGCTAAAGAATCCTAGATCATTCTGGCACTAAGAGCAAGATTGATAACTTTTTCCAGTGGTCTTGGCAATTTGTTAAGAAGTTCCTTCTGATATGAAACCCATGCTATTTCTACATAAATTCATGCCGTTTTGGTTTGTTTTCAGTGGAGATGGGGAAAAACTGCTCAGTATCATTGACATCATAAGCCTTTATAACTTGAAATCAAGTCAAGTCAGCAAACATTTAATAAGCACTTATGATGAGAATACAAATAGAAACAAAAAGAAAGACATCTTGCCCTCGGGGTACTTGGATTCTAACAGGGGAATTTCCTTCATAAAAGGAAATGGAAAGGGGGAAAGGAAGGGAGAATTTATCTAAGAACAGGACATAGTAAAGAGTCAGGAATAGAGCCTGGGTAGAAATGAAGACATGGATGGCCTAGGCAATTTCCTTAAAATGAAGGTTCTGGGAGAAACCAATCAGATGAAGCTGCTGGCTGAGAAGGACACGGGAAAAGAGACCATCTTCCAGAGTGAAAAATCTGCCATGGTATTGTAGAGAAAATCCAGAGACCCAGGAATAGAGCTCAGAGAGAAATTAAGACCATTCTCTTAGACTCTTCTATTTTGAATTTTGAAAAAAAAAATCACAATTCTATTCATTTTTTTTTGCAGTAAATCACATTTTCCAACTCTATTCAAGTCTTTCAAATGTTCAAAACTGAATTCATTCTCTTCCCTTCCCTCTCCTAGCTTTCTCCTTTTTTTAATGGAACTGCCATCTTTCCAGTCACTTTCTCTCAAAACCTCTGAGATACCTTTGACACTTCCTACTCCCTCAACCCTTTTGAATCCAATCAATTCATTACTATATTCAAATCACCATTCAAGATTGGCCATGCCAATCTTGATTACCACCATCATCATTGTTATTAATATCACCACTACCATGCTTTTAATACAGCTGATTTTGTAGTAGTTCCTGCTAGATCCAATACAATCCAAGCATGTCTTAAAGTGCATCCTATGTTCAATTTACTAGGCTAGGCAGTAGGGCTACAAAAGAGGTGGGGGGAGTCCCTGCCTAAAAGAAAGGCTTCTTAGGAGGCTACAATATGTCAAGACATCATTTGAGGAGGGAAAGAACACTAATAGCTAAGGGTTTCTTGCAGGAAGCGACACATGGATTGAGCATTGAAAGAAGGTTGGCATTCTGAGGAGTGGAGAGGAGGAAAGAATGGATTGTAGGCAAGAGGCACAGCCTTTGCAAAGGTGTGGAGATAGGAGATGGGAGATGGACTCTCATGCGTGAGAAATGCCAAGTAAGCCAGATGAGCTGGAATGTAGAGCACACAGGAGAGTATTGTGCTGTGAGTCTGGGATGTCTGGAAAGAGATCATGAGGATTTTAAATACCAAGTTGAAGTCTGAACACAAGACTTTAAATGCCGAATTGAAGTCTGAACACAATAAAGAGCATAGGAAGTATAATAGCCACACTTGTAGTTCAGGAAGGTTATTTTTGCAGCTGTCTGGGGCTTAAAGAAGGACCTTAACTTGCATAATGGCTACGTACATGTAGAGAAAAGAAATAGTGCAAGGAGGACCGTAGAAGTGAAATTGACAAGACGCAGGAAGGGTCTGGATATGAACAATGACTACTGTTGTTTCTCGTCCATCCTTTGTTCTTGAAAAGACCAGTGACATCAGGATGGCGATGTCTTGACTTGCAAGTGAGTTGGATTTGAGTGAGGCAGAGCTGTGCGGTCACCAGCCTCACTCTGTCTTCCAGAGTCATAGGAGGCAGGATATAGGTCAGGATGACTGCAGTGACCCCGGACGCAGTGGGACACTTTGGCCTGTTTAAGTGAGGTCTTTCTCAGTTCTCAGTTTGTCTGAGACAACACCCATTCAGAAATTAAAGTCTAGGGAAGAATGGAGGCAAAAGATAGCCTAGTTTGCCTTCACAAAAGAATCAGTCAGAGAGAGGAAGACCCTCAGAGTTTCAAATGGGAACAGGTTAGAGTCAAGGATAACCCCAAGGTTATGGTCAACTGAAAAGATATTCTCAACAGAGAGAGGTTTGGAAGAGATACGGATTTAGTCAGGGTCATGAGACAAGAGATAATGCATACCATTTGTGACACGAATTTGAGATGCCTATGGGATATCTAATTTAATATGTCCAACAGACAATTGGTGTTGTGAGACTAAAATTCAGGAAAGAGACTACCACAAGATTCCATAGATATCATCCCTTTCCCCTTTGTTTTCTAAAATAGAAAACAATGATTCAAATATTTATTCATTCAATAACTAAGAACCTACCATCTGCAAGACACTGGGCTGGATACTTTGGAGAATACCAGATAATTAATATGTGCTTCTTGCCTCAGAACAGCTCGACCTCAACATTTTCATTTTAATATAAAGTATAACATGATGAGCATACAAGAAAGGTATTTTAAAAGTTGTTATGAGGATTAAGAGGAAAGAGAGGGATTCTGGCTGGGGTAATCTGGGAAGGATCATCAGTCTTCATCCTCAAATTTTCTATAGTATTTGATTATTGGCCGCCACCCCCACAGTGACATTTGCTCGTCCCTAGGCTTCCAGGGTGCAGCTATCTCCTGGTTTTTCCTCCTTTCTCTCTAAGAAATCTTCCTCTCTGACTTGCTCTTCACATTCCTAAGTCTGTGTGTGTCCCCCTCCCCCACCTCCTCATATATCTCATCCACTCCCGTGGTTCTAATGAGAGACGGCTCTCACCTCTATAGCTCTAGGCCCAACCTCCTCCCTGAGTACCAGTCCTATATTTCCAGCTGCCAAATGTTGCTATTGTTGCTTTTCCCTTCCACTCCTACCATTCTAATTCAGTGCCTCAACATCTCTTGCCGGGACTACTGTAATAAACTCATAACTAGTCTCCTTGTTGCCATTTTCTCATCTCTCTAATCCAAAGTTCATGTCACTGTCAAAATAACTTTTCTAATCCACAGCTATGTTTATACTACTCCCCTATTCAAAAAGCCTCATTGGTTCCTTACTACCTACTTAATAAAATACAACCTAATTCAGATAAAATTTCAAGGCCTTTCAAACTTCAGTTCCCACCTATCTTTCCAGCTAATGTACTTTCATGCATTATATGCTTTAGACAAACTGGACTGCTCACACACTATTCCCTGATCTCATTCTGCTTTTAGATCTTTATGAATGTCATCCTCCATTCCACCCCATCTCTCCCCTTTGACATCCTTTCCATCCTTTCTTCCTTGGCTAACAATTTTCCATCTCCCCTGATGTCAACCAGGTATAATTACAAAATAATCAGAAGATGTTGCATTTTTATATATTTAACAGATGTGTCCAAAACCCACTGAAACTCATTTGGAAAACTTTTAAACAGGTTGGAAAATTCCATTTCCATGCTCTTAAAAAATATAGATATGAGTTTTTATTAGGTAACACAATCACATTATTTTTAGTAATCCAGAGAGAAAAGAGTAGGTGTCTAGGAGATAGTGGTCAACTGGGTCACTGTTTCAGAGAGGTCAGGAAGGGTGAGGATGGGGGAAAACTACCTAAGTTGGCAATTAAGAAATAATTGGCAACTTTAAAGAGTGTAGTTTCAGTTGAGTGAAGAATCAAAGATAATATGAAGGTTGAGAACCTGGGAAACTGGAAGGATGGTGGAACTCTATGCAGAAGAAGGGCAGTATGGAAAACGGTAGTTTTGTGGGAAAAGATATATCTAGGTCCAGATTAGTAAGAATTAATGAATCCCATGAGGTTGTGGCATATATTCAAATTCATAGTATTTGAAGTTATAATTACATAAAATACGGTAACTTATTCCAGTCCTGTGGAAATATGTAGTGAGAATTCTAATGAATCCTATTGTTTGCACTTATCAGGAGCTGGCTGTAATATCTAATGTTAGATCTGCAATGCAAATCATAATCTCTCCATGTCTGCTTATCCTGTGTGACTTGGTCTATCCCACTGAAAATACAAGGGGGAGAAGAAGTATTATTCTTACCAGCTACTGCCCCAGAGCACAGAGTCTGCCCCACTAAGAAGTGCCTGTCATAGTCATGAGATAATTTGAATGGAAAAGTTGGGTTGCAGTAGGGAAATAGATGTTCCCAATGCTGTGGATACACAGGTTGAGGTCCCTCCTAATAGACTCACTTCCAGTTGTCCAGACACAGGAGGCCAATTGCAGGAAGAGGCAGTTTAGGGGAAATGGGTAAAGGAGATAGTACAGCTGTGTTCGCAGAGATGTTAGGATACAACTTATCTGTCCATCCTCTTATTAATTACTTATTGGGTTTATGCAATGACCAACTGTTTGTGCTACTGGTTTGTAGGATTCCTATAGTTCTTTGTAACTTATATTCTATGGTTCTACAGTTTTATAATACACAGGTAATGGACTAGATTTAGGTTTGCAAGAAACTAACAGGATCATCAGGTTTGGGGTATGATTATTATTATTATTATTCTAGACCTTCAATAAAAATATAAGAACAGGCTCCCTTAACCACTAAGTAATTGCAAGTGAGATAGATTACAGATTTAGAGCTGGAAAGAACCTTAGAGAGCATCTGGTATGATACTCTCATTTTATAAATGAAATTGAGACCAAGAAATTCAAGATCTCACAGATGGCTAAGAGAGCAAGAATTTGAGCCTTTTATTTCAAAATCTAATTCTTCTTTCAATATATCTCACTCCTTGGGATAAAAGAACTCCAAGGATAAAATCCATGCCTACAGAAATCTCATATTAGAGTAAAATAAAGGGTAGTCAGGAAAATGTCATGTCTAGACTAGGTCATGGGTTGTAGCAAGACTCTGACTAGTGCATAAGACAGCAAGAAGAAGTTTGTGATTTTTCCCAAAGGTGACTTTCAAGGTGTGCAAACTTCAATGTGACCAAGCCATTATGTAAAGTCATCAGAGGCTCAAACTATTGCTAATTCCTCCCATGCCCCTAAGAGTTTAAAATATATAGTATGTATTTCATAAAAGTATGTAGATTTACCAGGCAAAGTTCCCATGGCCCTCCCAAGGAGGACTACCCTGGGCTCTCACTCCATCTAGACCCATCAATCAAGCAATACTATTTATGGAATGCATACTCTATACAGAGCACTATACTTTTTATATTCCTGCTATACCTCCAGATCCATGAATGTCATTAATCTCTAATTGTTCCAGACTTTGACATTTACTCCTAGTCTGTGATTTGCTCTTGGCTCCAAAGAATCTAGGTTGTTCCACAGAGTCTAAAGGTTTTTAATCCCTGCCCCACTCAGCTTCTGAAAGAAACTCAATTGCTTCCCTCCTGATCTCAGAGAAGATGGTTCTCACAACCCAACCAGGAAATGTGGAGACATTTGGACAATAATGGGTCTACCAGTCTTAAGGAAGAATAATTGTCAAGCCATGAGCTAGTCCAAGACTAAAGGTAGTAAGTGAACTATCATTTAATTGCATATGGCTCCAAATATCCCCAGGTTTTTCTTCTTCTTTGGTTTCTTTTCTTAGCATCTTTACATCCACCCAGGGAAGCCAGCTAGATTCATTAATTACAAGCGTATGTCCATGTGTACCATAGATTCACTGAATGTATCACATACCAAGCCTCAGATGGACATGTGTTGTTGATTTATATATTGTTAATACGTTATATCACATGAATGATTGTTGTGGGATCCTAAGTCTTCATTTGTCATTTCAAGGGCATGAGATGTATTTAAAAAGGAAATGAATGGGGAGAGGGTGGTCATGTGATTGGCAAGAGGACAGGGTAGTTGTTTTCCCGAAGCCTCTCCAACCTGAAAACCTCAAAAAATAAATCTACACCAATTATAGAGGAACTCATGCTCAAGATAAGAATTATAAAATGTGACAAAAAGTAAAAGCCTCATGAAATAACATTGGAGAACTTGAATATATAAAGCTGCTACTCACTGTTCCCACTCCTAGACAATACTGTGTACCAGGACTGAAAATATAGGGCATGGAAACATAAAAGGACAGAGCAGAGATTTTGCTGCACAGTACAAAAATAGCTAGGAGGAAACGGGCTTTTGTGACCATGGGGAAAAAGGACTGGCAACCCCAAAGGTTTGTGTCTCAGGCCTTGGCTAGTGGCATCCATGACCAGTTTGCCACACAGCACTAATTCTCTCTCTCTCTCTTTCTTTCTTTTTCTCTTTCCTTCCTTCCTTTTTCCTTCGTTTGTTTCTCTCTCTCACTCTCTTACACACACACACACACTCAGAAAAATCCAAAAGATATCAATTCTGCCCAGTCACAAAAAAGGAAAGGGAACAAAAATGTGGGCTATGGAAGCAGGAAAAGACAACACAAAAAATCTGATGCACAGCATAAAAAACAGATAGAAGGAAAGAGGTTTTTATGCCCATGGGAAAGAGGACTGGAAACCTAGTTAAAGTCAGTCCTGTTCTCATAGGGTTTTTTCCAATGCAGGAAACCAGCTAAATTCCCATGCCCCCCCCCCAAACTAAGCATTCTGAAGACAACCAACCTTAGGAGTCTGGGCAGCAATGGAAAAAAGAACTAAAGTATAAAGAGGGAAACTAGAGACAAGTTATTGGTAATACAAGAAAATGACTGAAAGGATAAAAAAAAGTCCAAGGAAGAAAGGTTTAATTCCCCAGCAGATAAAACAGCAGTAAAACCCATAACGTCAGAAGAAAAGAAATTAACCACCAAAATTAAGGCCACATTATGAAGAAGTTTTCTAGTATGAAGGAATATGAGCCAGAAATCTTCAGTGAAAAAGAGAAATCTATGGATTTTCAAAAGATCAAGAACAGTAGAAAAACTCTAGAATGACCAAAAAAGAAATAGAACTTTTAAAAGAAGCTATTAGAATGGAAATCAGGGTATAAATAAAAGCTCTTAGTGCAGAATTAAAGGAGACAAATAACATAATAGTCATATTAGGATATACGATGGAGAATCTCTCCAAAGAAGGAGAGATTCTGAAAGAGAGAATGACATATACTTATACAAAAATGAAAGGAAATTTGGCAGAATAGAAACAAAAGACAATAGCTTTATGAGAACAGAAATTCTATAAAACATAAAATTATTGATCTTGAAGATAGAATGCATAGAGAACATTTAAGGATCATACATATTCAAGGAGAACATGATAATTCCCCCCAAAAAAAACCCTGAATATAGTACTACAATAAATAATACAAGAAATTTCTCAAAGCTTTTGTATATAGGGAGCAGAGAAGGGATTAATCAAATCCACAGATTGCCATGAGAGAAAAATCCCATGCTTGAAAGGCATGAAGTGGTTAATTGTCATCATTTTAATATCAAACCACCAATTTTGCAAGTATCCAAAAGAAAGGATTTCACCTATGAAAGAACATCAATTCAAATAACTCAAGATTGCTCTGCAGTCATGAGAACTCAAAAAATAATGGAATAGGATATTCCAAAGAGTAAAGAAACTCAAGTTGCAACTCAAAAAAAAACCAAAATCTTGAAAAGTTGAACCTCCTAATTGATCTTCCTGCCTCAAATCCCTCCCCGCTCACTACAGCTAGAAAGTAGTTTTACTCAAGTACAGATCAGAGTGTGTCACTCCCCTACTCAATGTGGTTTCCTATATTCCCTAGGATAAACTATCCTTCTGTTTGGCTTTTAAAGTCTTTCATAACCTGCCCCCAACCTACCTGTCCAGTCTCCTTTTACATTTTTTCCTTTTTGCTCTACTGTCCACCCAAAATTACCTTCTTGCTGTTTCTCATACATAACACTCAATCTCCCTTCTCTATTCTTTGGTGTAATTGCCTACCAGGCCTGAAATTCACTCTCCTCTCATCTCTGCTTCTTATAATCCATTACTTTCTTTAAAACTTAGTTCAAACACACTTTTTACATAAAGGCTTTCCTAGTCTTCCCCAAATTCCCTCATACTCATTTTGTGCATATTCTAAATATACTTATGTATGTATACACATAGTCTCCCCTAATAGAATATAAGCTTCTTGAGAGAAGAAACAATTTCACTTTCATTTTTGTGTCTCCAATGCCTTGTATAATGCCTGGAACATAGTATATACCTAATAAATGCTTGATGTGATAGGCAGATGGATGGATAGACAGACAGACAGACAGACAGACAGACAGACAGACAGACAGACAGATAGATAGATAGATAGATAGATAGATAGATAGATAGATAGATAGATAGATAGATAATTAAAATCAGAGGATTTGAAATACTGAAATAGCTAAAGGTGGAAGGAGAGGGGAGCCTATAAGAAGAGACTAGCATCAAAATAATGTATCTGTGTTTGGGAAGTAGACCATCTCTCCAGGAGTAAGAAAAAACCATACAACACACTTTTATGTTTAATCTACATTACCAACATTTTCTGTATCATTTTCTCAAGTCTAGACAATCAACAGAACAGTAAACCCATCCCTGATTTGTTCTGTCTGCTGATTTCTGAAGTATAAATGTTCATACTGAAAATTTAACAATCAGCTCTCAACCAGCACACCCCTCTGTGTAACCTACTTGGATTGGGTAGTCACACCACGGTCCATTATTTGACTCATTACTATATTCATTTCCATTATCCTGATTTATAATGTAATTTATGGAGAGGTGGTCTACTAGACACTTCTGACTACTTTTTACCTGCAATATTCCAAATTCATTAAATTTAATTATTCATCTATCTGTCTATTATATCAATATTTGGATATTTCTTTATTGATTACTAAAACTACAACCTCTTTATCAGAATGTTAGGAGGAAGGCAATGAGTATTTGTATAGTGCTACTATGTGCCAGGTTCTGTGCTTTACAAATATTATGTCATTTGCTCCTCACAACAACCTGTGAAGTAGGTGCTATTATTATCTCCATTTTACAGTTGAGGAAACTGAGACAAGCAGAGGACTCTCCCAGGGTTACACAGTTAGCAAGTGTGATTTGAACTCAGACCTTTCTGACTCTAGACCCAGTTCTCTATCCACTTCATCACTTAGCTGCCTCAATCATTAATTAATCAGTTACCTCTAAGATTCCATTCATTTTATTAAACAAATAATATTAAGTAAACTGGAAAAACTTATTTTGCCATAAATAGTTGTTTCATGTACATATTTATATATAAACATATCTACATATGCATATATATATATATATACCATATACATCCCTAGTTAAGTAAATATCCAAGTTATTGGCTACACATTTTTATTAACAAGGTAATAATAGCAAAAAGACACAAATAATTATTTATAATAGTTTAGCTATGAGCAAAGTTCCAACTAGTCACCTCTAATTTTAGCTTAGACCTCTCCTCATGTCTAAAACACAGTTCCACCTTTCAGTCTCTCCAGATAGCAGTCAAAGTCTCTCAAGAATCCTCTTTTTGTTTACTCACAATATAAGGGTTAACCTGAATCTTCTCACAGAATAATTTCTTTCTCTTTGTCCTCTCACAGTCTCTCTATAACCCTGATAGGTAACTGTCCAGACTGATATTTAAAACTCTCTAGGATTCTCACCTCTGGCTTCTCAGGAATTCTTCTTTATTATACTGCTTTGTAGGATATGAGTTGACACAGTTTAATCAGGAAATAAGTTCCCTTCATCCTTTTTTTCTCATTTAATCTCTTTTTAGTCATTAATAAACTACAACTATTCAAGATTCTAAAGCCATTTAATGAGACAGTTACATTTCCTATGATCTCGGTGGGAGAGTATGTCAAAACTACTGCTACAATAGTATTAAGCAAAATTAATCACAAGTAACAAAGCACTGGCATAATAGAATCAGTACAAAAGAAATAAACAGAGGAAAACAAATGTAACTATTATAAACTGAAATGTGAATTGATTAAACAAGCCAATAAAGTGAATGAGAATAGCAGAATGGATGAGAAAACAAAACTCAACAATTTGCTGCATATAAGAAATAGATCAAAAAGAAACTTCAGAATGTTTCTCAAAGCTTTATGTAATAACAATGTGTACATTATAACATATGAAATTAATGTAGATTTGATATTTCCCCAAATGACTTTTAGGGACTGAAAATTTTTTAACCTGGGGAGAAATGTAACACTAGTTTCAATAGCCTCTTCCAAAGAGAGTATAGATACTGTTATTGTATCCTTAAGAGGCAACAAACTTGAGTGATTACCAATTTAGTTGTCATCTGTGACAGACCTATCATGGTTGGAGCAAGACTGAATAAAGTACAAAGAGAAAGAGGATGAAAATAAATTTCTTTCCTGAGAGAATTGTTTTAACTCTCATCTTAAAAAGAAAGATTTTTTAAAATCATGAAATATATGACTGCATCTCAAGAAAACTGAATGGTAGGACTGTGGTACTAGAATTGATGAGGAGTAAGCAGTTGTCATATTTTTGGCTATAATTATTTTAACACCTTATATATTACACATTATCTTTGTTTTATTTTTGTCAATTAACACATTTTAAAGAGAAATAGCAGAAAATTGCATATGTAGAATGCTTTAAGGTTTGCAAAGCACTTTACATATATTATCTGATGTGATCTTTGCAACCCTCCTGTGAAATAGTTGCTGCTGTTATCTCCATTTTACATATGAGAAAAATAAGGCTGAGAAAAAAATAAAGGACTTAGTGCCTAGCATCACACATCACAGTAGTGTCAGAGGCAGGATTTGGACTCAAGTCATCTGAACAAATTGTTGGAGAAGTTATACCTAAAAGACTTATGTGTCTTTGGATGGCAACATTAAAGAATAAACATACTTCCCAGCACCACAAGGTACCTTGACAAATAAATACCATATACATAGAGAATATACATTTGCATAGAGAAATTATAAATAAATATGAAAAGGCAGGAATAATAAACATGTTTTTATAGACTATAATGCAACAAAATTATATTTCAGAGAACAAAAACAAAAATTACATTTGTGATTAGACTTAATGATAACCCAAAGAATGAGTGGGAAAAAGAGCAAATCATTGAAATAATCAACAACTGAAAAAGAGGATAATGATGACACAAACAACATAATTTGAGAAAAGCAATGAAAGCAATACTCAGGAGAAAAATTATATCTCTGAATACATACATTAGTAAACATGCATAAAAATTAAAAGTCAGTTCTTTGAAAAGACTAACAAAATCAATAAATCTTTTGCTCTGAATTTGTGATTTCATCAATTTAGGAGTTCCTTTCTTCAGTGCAGATCACATCCTACCAATGCCTTCCCTTTCTATTTGTCTCTTATTCACGTCCTGGAGGCTTTCCTTGTTTCCTAACCCCACAATTTATAGTCTTAGAAAGTTGCTTGGGCCACTGAGAGAATAATCAAAATGCCCAGGGTTATACACTCAGTATTCATCAAAGGTTGTATTTCTGAAAGAAGACTGACTCTCTTAGCCATTACTCCAGGCTGTCTCATAGCATGAAAGCATTGAAGAACATGTTGGTTTAATTTGAAGGGTCTGCTTGAGTTCCTTGTAGAATTTGTCTGACTGTCCTTACTATCCAACAGAGGTTGAGTCATAGGTTACAATTATGTTCATGCTAAACTTTTTGTAAATACTTGGCATGGACACTGCAATGTGGCATGAACAAATGTCCCATGAAATGATGCCTTTGTGTTCATAATAAAATCATCTCAAGTCAATTCCTTTCTTTGCCTCTCAAAGAAGAATCTGTGATCTATCCTTCTATATGCAAATATTCAAATAGATCTATGATGTCATCTATCTGAGCATTCCCTTCAATAATGCAAATTACAGTCCATCCATGTCTGTCTATCTGGTGTGGCTTTTATCCATGTCTTTCCATAAGTTGGCCACAGAGCATCTGCCCAACATAATTGGATTCCTTCTTTTCTTTCTCCAGACACTGTATCAGTGGAGCACTCTGTCTGTTCACCAATCATTCCTTGTCCTTGCAATTTACCTAACCCAATTTCTCTTCCAATGATACATTTCCTTAATGACTTCTTTTATTCCTGTTCTTCTTTGAAGTTCCACATTAGTTGTATGTTGAAGTCTGCTCGTTTTCACCATTCACCTCTCTATCACCCTCTGTTATTTCATTTTTTAATTATTCAGAGACTGTCATATAATGCCATACCTCACTGCCACACTGCTACACCATTAGAATGTTAGTATTTTTAAAATAGCCTTTTTTTCCACGAGAAGCTTAAAGTCATTAGGAATTTCACAATTTTCTAAAGGCAATGCAGCCTGCTCTCTTCTTCTTTTTCAACACCCGGCCCAACTCATGGTCAACTTGTTCTATTTGTCCCAAATATACATAGCAGTGAATAAGCTCAATACATTATCTATCCAAATACCTGGTCATAATCAAGGAAACAGCCATTCTTCATTTGGTCTTTCCTTGGCTAATGGTCAGATCAAAACTCTTTCAAGTGATTATAGAACTTTTCTACTAAATTATGCAATGTTCCAGTGTTTGATGCAATCAGCTTAGTGGCATACATAAACTGGATCAATCTGGAGCACTTCACCATCTTCAGAGAATATCTCTTCAATTTGGACTCTGTACTAGATCTCCTTAATCACAGTGATGAATACCTTCAGCAAGCATTAAGATAGTTAATGAACCGAATTATATCTGTTATGTCATTCAAAGAGTCTTAAATGATTTTGACACATGGGATTGAGAGACACCTTTCTGGGAATGAGCTTTTAAAGAGACATTTTGCTCTACCAAATAAAATGACAGCAAACAATAAGCACTGTGATAACTTATACTCATTATATCTTTAAGCCAAATGTGAAATAATAGATATGTTCCACTGTTGAATCTTGCTTGCAAAAGTAATTTGTCCCCTTTAATACCTTCATCAAGCATGCACTCACATTTTTTTAATGCACCAACATTTTTAAAAAGTACAGGTGGGAAGGTAAGACTGTAGTCGCTGATATTGCCTAAGTTTATTTTTTTTTTAAGTAGTAATGAGGTACAGATTTTTTTTAGTATTTTCCCCTCCTTCAAATAATTTGTATTTTTATCCATCAGAATGCTTATACTTAATTGAATCTTCTCCCACATGGATTTTTGCTGTATATACTTGGTGCAATCAAAGTGTTTTTCCCGTATTTGTTTTCTTCAATGGAACTTCTACCTCCCATATGAATACACCCAACACTGTGATGTTGGGGTTGAAGTGTGGTGGTTTCATGGTCTTTGATATTTAAAACAATTTGTCCTAGTAATCTTTAGAGATCTTTTAATTTTTTCTTTTACTTGTCCTTTTATTTTTAACCTTCAGTGTCCTTGGGATAACTTTGCTAAGTCTGATCTCTTATTTAAACTGATTTTACCCTCCACTGCTTCCCTTTGCTTTATGAGACAATATTGCTCATAACAATTCATTGTATTTCTACATAAATGTAGTCCATAGCTCAAAACCCATTTGCATAAGATTCTCCTCACTGGTGGAGAATGATTACTCAGTGCTTAGCACCTGCATGAATGACAGAAATGGTAAAAGCTTGAAAGAAGAGAGATCTTGGTCTTCTGTCTTCCAGCTTTGAGGAGGGAAAAAGACATGTATTTCCAGATTCTTTTTCAGGAATAAGTCATTATTATTGGAGGCAGAGAAGACTCTGAGAAGAAGGTGACATGTGAGGAACTGGCACTTTGACCTTATCACTATGCCCAGTTTAGTACACTAGAAACTCCCCTTGAGATGAGATCCAGGACTCCTGTAGCTGAGATGAGATATCATGCTCCCAGTGGGAGAGTTTACTCACTGTGTGTATTCACTCACTGTATGTATTAACTAGTATATTCTCATATGTATACCTTCTCTGATTTCTGTTTGCTATTGGCTTGGATAAATGGGTTTATTTGCTATTTGCTGCATGTGGTCTTTGTGGAACTGGCATTTGGTGGGAAGGGAGCAAAGCCTTGGATATATAGCTTGAGGCACTCCTTCCCTGTTAAGAGATAGAAATCAGGAGTACAGTTTACAACTAAAAATTATTTCCCCTAGATGTATAATATTTAGGGAGTATATAGATACAATTCTAGCCCAGTAACATTTCTCTCTGAGTAGAGCAGAGTGACTAGCTTCTGGCACAAATCTCCTGGCTCTCCCTCCGTCAGAAATCAAAGTCTCCCTTGGAGAGGTGTGGAGGAGAATCAAGAGATATATCTCTTCATGCTTTCCTGTAAGCACAAGCCATATCTAGACAGATCCATGTGGACACATATAGCCTACATGGTCAACAAAACACACACAGCACACACCTCCTCCATAAGTCTTTATAAAAGAGTTTATATTCTAAATCAGTGTTGCCTTTGGCCACCATCTCTCTCCACCTAGCAAGTAACAGCAAACTGAAAGAATATTCCACATCATTAATAATCAGGAAAATTCAAATTAAAACTACTCTGAGGTTTTATTCATACACAGTAAATTAGCAAAGATTACAAAAGATGGAGTCTATTTTGGAAGAGTTTAGGAAAATAGGCTTAGTAATGTTGGTAGAACTGTGAGTTATCTCAATCATTAGAGAAAGCAATTTGGAATTATTCTCAAAGCAGGTCACTAAAATGTCAGTACACCTTGGGCTAGGTGTATAGCTATTACTAGGTATTTAACCCAAAGAATTCCAAGACAGAAAGAAAGGTCTCATATGTACCAAATTCATAGTATCACTTTTAGAAGTAACAAAGTAGATGCCCATCAATTGAGAAATGACTCAACAAACTGTGATACATGAATGTGCCATATGAAGTGACAAATAGGAAGAATTCAGAGAAGTATGGGAAGATATGAACTGATATAGAGTGAAGTAAGCAGCAACAGGAAAATAATACATAAAATTATTACAATATAAATGAAAAGAACAATTAACATTCAACTAAAGACTGTCATTAATAACAATCAACCTTGACCTTTGAGAAGAAATTAGAGAGGTAGATATAGAATGTAGTACATGTTAAAAGATGTTTCTGTTAATTTAATAAAAATCTCTTTATATTCATTGCTACAAGGGAAAAGGTACGGGAGGGCAGGGTCATATTTGAAAATGTATATGATAAAAAAAAACCCAAGGTCATAAATAACTTTTTAAAGGCATCCAATGTTAGAAAACAAAAAATAGAGAGGGCAAAATACCTGTGGGAAGACTACCTGGATTAGGATGGCTCCAAGTTTGGGTAACATCTGTTTGTATAAATATGCTAGACTTGAAAGTAATCAAGATGAACTTAAAAGAAATAAGGCTATCAGAAATTTTTACAAAAATGGGAAGTATGGTCTTATACCTTCCCTGACCATAACAGCTCACTGTTTCTAACCCTATGCTGTTTCCACCTGTAGTAAGACACAGCACAGAGCTGTGGGAAAAGGGAGTTGTTGTTCATTGCTGTTGCTGAGTCATTTTCAGATATGTCCTATTCTTTATGACCCCATTTGGGGCTTTCTTGGCAAAGATACTGAAGTGATTTACCATTTTCTTCTCCAGCTCCTTTTACAGATGAGGAAACTGAGGCAAACAGGGTTAAGTGACTTGCCCAAGGTAACACCACTAGTATCTGAGGTCACATTTGAATTCATGTCTTCCTGACTCCAGGCTCAGCACCTATCCACTGTACCATCTGGAGTTAAATCCTGCTTCTGCTCACTTTTCATCCCCTATGTCACATTTCCCTGGGCCTCAGTTTCCTCTTCTACCAAATGGAGGGCTTCATCCCAGATATACCCTCCACATCTTGAGATACAATGTGGTAAAGAAGATAGGACACTGGAATAAAAACTGGGAAAATATGAAATTGAATCCTTACTAGCTATGCGATCACCAACAAGCTACTTAACCTCTCTGAGCCTCGGTTTCCTCATCTGCAAAATTGGAACTAGAAGCATAGTTATAGATTTGGAAGGAACCTCAGGTAGCATCTAGTCCAGCTGCTGGTTTCATAGAGAAGGACACTGAAACACAGGAAGGCTATGACTAGCCCAAGGTCACAAAAGAGAGTAAGTATTTGAGGTGAAATTTGAACTTTTGTCCTCTTGACTCCAGAGTGCGTGCTTTTTCTATTATACCATGATATTTCCCATAATTTCTAGTAGTAATTAGAGTAACAAACAGCCTTAGAGAGCTTTGAAGATATGGGTTCGCGTCCCACCTAGTCTGTGTGATCCCATGCCAGTCACTTAACCCCCTCAATGCCCCCATACAATTCTCAAACTATATGTTAAATAGTTGCCCTTCTATACAGGTAGAGGGAGTGTCCTCTCTGTAATATCCCTGTGCAAATGAAATCACAAACCCAGACCAAAAACTACAACAACAACACTCACAGAAAAATTATGAAGTTCAAAGATATTCAGATTGTAGATTATATGTAGAAAAGGTCCTTAGAGATCTAGTCCAAACCCTTTATTTAAAGATGAAGATCCCAAGGGCCAAAGGGATCTCCGGATCAAGAATCATGAACAGTCACTGTTATTTTAGCATAATTCCAAATAGTTTCCCAGACTGGTTGGAACGGTTCACAGCTCTACCACCACAGAACTTCAGCCCTTGCACAGTCCCTCCAACACTCCCTATTTCCATCTTTTGTCCTTGTCAAGGTCTTTGATCTACCCAGGGTTTCACACATGTCAAGTAGCTGAGTAGGATTTCAGCCTAGGTCCAATGACTCCAAATCCAGAATTCTTTCTACCATATACAATTTGCAAACCTGGAAGTACTATATAAATATAAGCTGTTTTATTATACTTAAATCCTAGAAACTTCTGATTCATTCTGCAGCATGAGCATATTGGGGAATGACAGAAAACAATTTTCCAGGCTGATCAGGTTGTTCTCAAGTGGATAGATTTTGCTCTCAGTGGTTAAAACTACCTGGAAATCTGGTGATATGGTTGTCACTTCAAACATCAGCATTCAAAATGATATTTGGAAGAGGAAAAAAATACCAAATACCTTTCTACCACACACACTTATCTGCCAGTTAGCTGAATGGGAGATAGAATTGCAGATGGATCTCTCCCAAGAGACATTGGGGAATAAAAAACATACAGTATGAAGTTGGGTTTGGGGGTTTGGTGTTTTTGGTGTTTTTTTCCCAAGTGTCTCCTCAACAGGATCCTGCCAATCTGTCTCCTGGGGAGAGTTTCACCCTTCAGAAAATATGACATTCTATTTCCTGCCCTTGTTTGTTAACACACCCCATTGCTATCCATCTCAGTTTCAAGCAACTGCCAGACTACATTAACACCCTCCTCCTCGGTGAGACAGAAAATAGAAAAGAAATAATTCAGCAGATTTTATTTTCCGTGGCCCATCGAGTGGCACCACGATAACCAGAGAGGAGGAAACCACAATTGGATCCTGATTGATGCCGCCCAAGACCGGGAAGGGAGAAGACGGTTTAACCACCTCCTGCATTTCCTCGCAAAGAACATTGGCTTGTTATTTTAGTTGTCTGGGCTCCCCTTCTCTGCTAAGGAGAGATGCAGTAATTAAAGGGCAGAGGGAGGGACCCCCCCTCCCCCCAGGAATGCTACAAACTGTCAAAAGTGTCACTCAGAACCAATCATAATGAGGTAGTGGTCATTTGTTCATACACAGTGACACCTAGTGGTAATGCAAGCAACTTACAACCTCTCTACATCCCTTGACCTTAACGTGTAGGTACACGATTAGAGACATACATACATACAGTAGAGTGAGGAGACAGACACAGAGAGAGAGAGAGAGAGAGAGAGAGAGAGAGAGAGAGAGA
>NW_027187335.1:2388360-2403360 GCF_028583685.1 Petaurus breviceps papuanus | reverse complement strand
TTAACTTCTAGCCCGAGTAAGATAGGGAGACCAGGGCATGATAAAAAAAAAAACAATAATAAAGTGCCCAGGGGTGTTGCGAAGTTGTGATGAGACGGTAGATATAAAGCACTCTGCAAAACTTAAAGCACTGAACAATGCCTGTTGTTGCTGTTGTTACGGGAGGCCTCCAGTCTAGTGATGACGTCATTCTTTTCCACTACACTCTTGCTGAGCTCAAGTTAATTTATAGAGTAATACAGGGTTGTTGTGTTAACTGTTTAACAATTGAAGAAAATACATACACACATTTTTAAGATGAATCTGCATTGTCAACATTTTCTTAAGCCTACACAAGCAACAAAACAATAAATTAAGTCCTGATTTGTAGTAAGTGCTGTTTCTGAGGTTTAAGGGCAGTTAGGTGGCACAATGGATAGAGTGGATAGATTCATCTTCCTGAGTTCAAATCCAGTCTCAAACACTGACTTAGCTGTGGGACCCTGGGCAAGTCACTTAACCTGTTTGCCTCAGTTTCCTCATCTGTAAAATGAGCTGGAGAAGGAAATGGCAAACCATTCCAGTATCTCTTCCAAGAAAACCCCAAATGGGGTCACGAAGAGTTGGACACAACTGAAACACCCGAACAGAGGTATAAATGCTCACACTGAAAATTTAACAGCTGGCTGTCACAAGTACACACATGTATATGTACATATACAACATATATACATATATGTATAGATATATAGATGTGTATGTATAGTATATATTATATATGCATCTGTCACAAGGGTAAAAACTAATACCAATTTGGCAAATTGGCCCATTTCAGAGCCTATGTCCAAGGTATGCATAACCCTGTCCACCCTCATGCTAAATAGTCTTTCATCTAGGAGAGGTGCTCTGGGGCAAAACTGAGCAAAAAGGAGCAGGGTGACATTGGGAGCTAAGCTATCCTATGTTGTCACAAAAACCGGCCTTTAGCCAAAATGTTTCTAGGAACAAAAAGAAGCTTATGAAAGCAGAATGAGCCTTCCCTCTGGAAAAAGGGAAGCAAAGGATTGACATATGGGAGGAAAATGAGCATTGGTAACCTTGGAGAGAGCAGTGATAGGGTCAGAAGCCAAGTTGCCAGAAGCTGAGAGGTTAGGGAGAGGAAAGGAAACAGAGGCAACAAGTAAGGATGGCCACCTTTTTCTGGGAGCTTGGCTGTGAAAAGGAGAGAGTATCAGAGTAGCTTGAGGGGAATGGTAGACTCAAGTGAAGATTTTTTTTAAAAAAGAGAGTCTTGGGTATACTTGTAGGCAGTAGGAAAAGACCCACAAGAAAAGGAAAAATTGAAATCTAGAGAAAGGATGTGATTGTGGGGGTAATTAGTTGGAGAAGACAGAAAGGAATAGAATCAAGGGCAAAAGTTACAAGGGAGGGTTTTCCATTTTACAAGGAAGGGTTCAATACAGGAGGAGGGGAAGGATTATAGCAGGAAATAACTCTGATTCAAAAATAAAGGCATCAATTTTTAAAAAAAGCAACCAATTTCTGTAATAAAATGCCAGCAAAGTCAATCAAATACTAGCCAGTTGGCCATCCTACCTAGGGTCTGCACTATAACACACTAAACAATTATTGGTCACTAACCCCTTAGTATGAATTAGTTTATGAGAATCTATCTTCCCTGGCTGCTAGCAGAGATCAGGGCACCAAGGAAATGGGAGTTTGGGTGGTTTTATTGTTGCTCACCCAGCAGTCCAGGGAGAAACATTCCTTGGTCTCCTACAGTGTGACAGATTACCAGCAACCCTGATAGAGTGAAAAGAGTGATAGATTTGGAGTGAAGAAATCTGGTTTTGAATTTTGCTCTATTTCTCTAACGAGAACATTGTGTAAAGTGCTTTGCAAAACTCTGAGTACCACATAAATATCAGTTAGCATTACTAGTAATGATGATGACAAGAATTGTCAGTATTGGAAGCAGCTGGGTAGTATAGTTCATAGAGTTTCGGGTCTAGAGTCAGGAATATAGATCTGAGTTCAAATTGGACCTCAGTTAATAGCTGTGTGACCCTGAGCAACTCCCTTAATTTCTGTCTGTTTCCTCAACTGTAAAATGGAGATAATAACCTACCTCCCAGGGTTGCTGTAGGGATCAAATGAGATAGTATTTGTAAAACACCTAGCAGAATGCCTGAAACATAGTAGGCACTTAATAAATGTGTGTTTTCTTCCATCATCATCATCATTATTACTATATATGACCTTGGGTAAATTACTTTCTTTCTCTGGGCTCTAGTTTTTTCATCTATAAGATGGATATCAGATTCAAAGCTTCCTTCTATTTTTTACATCCTACAGTCTGCTACAAACTATTAACCTCTCCAAAAAAATACATGTTTTGGTATTCACAAACTCTATACTCCAGCCAAACTGGACAACTAGCTATTCCCACCATCCCCCACCTCCATGACTTTCTGCAAGTCATTCTCCTGCAATGGGACTCTGTCCTCAGTCTTGCCTCAAAATGCCTTGTCTTCCTCCAAGCCTTAGCTGCCACCTGCCCTGTGAAGCCTTCCCAGATCTCCCTACTTATTCCTACTCTCACCCTCCTCATTTTCCTTTGTTCTATACTTATGTGTGTAGCCCTTCCTGCAAGCTTTCAGAACTCTGTCCTTGGAAGTTGCCCCTCTCCCTATGACTAATGGGATTGTTCCTTGGAAGTTTACAAGAGGGTCTGGCTACATGTGTAGATCTTGTAAAGCAAATTCCTCCCCCTTTGTCCGCCAGGAAAATGTAAACTCCTTAATAGCAGAGACTTCATTTTCATCTTTGTAGCCCTGGTATAAAGCAGACTGCCTAGGGTACACTATGCGTGAAGAATGAAATAGAATCGATCTGTGATATCCTATTGTTGAATAATCTGAATCATTTGAACCAAGTTCTGAGAAAGGCAAGGCCAGGTGGAGGCCCAGACTGTGCTGTCCCAGGGCACTAGGGACCAGAACAGAGAGACAGAGAGGTAACTGTAAATCCCAAAACTTATCCTGGCTCCCCTTCCCACATCACTGCCCAAAAAAGAGGCGTCAAGAACAGAGTGGGGAAATAAGAACAATTCCTCCTTCCCTCCCTTCCCCTCAGTGACATACCTGGAAAAAAAAAAGTTCAACAGTTATCTTTGGGAGAAGATATGCAGTCAAGGCCAATGGAGGGAGGAATTAGGGACAGTATGGAAGAGTGGAAAAAACACTAGATTGGGAGTAAGAGTACCTGGGTTTGATGCACAGCTCTGCTCTTTCCAACCATGTGTCCTTGGGTAAGCAATTGAAGTTCTAGGAGCCTCAACTAAGTCATTATTAATGAGAAAGGAGATTTAGTGACCTCTATATTCCCTTTCAGCTCTAGGGTTATGAAATTAAATTCTAAGGTCACAGTTAAAGCCACACTTAGAATAGAGGGAGATCTAATCAAATCTTATCAAAAGTGTTCCTCAAGAGAGATTGGAAAAGCTCTGTTGAGGAATAACAGTTTAAAAAATCGTAATATATTACATTGTATGATTTTAGTCATTTTTCAGTCATGTCTAACTCTTTGTGACCCCATCTGGCACTCTCTTAACGAAGATACTGGAGCAGTTTGCCATCTCCTACTCCGGCTCATTGTACAGGTAAGGAAACTGAGGCACACAGGGTTAACTGATTTACTCAGGTCACATAGCTAAGAAGTGTCTGAGGCCCAATTTGAACCCAGGAAGATGAGCTCCAGGCTGTACCACCTTGCAGTGTAACACTTAACAAAACACATTCATTCTCAGCCCTCACTTGAACTGTACAACAATGTTGTAGAGTAGCCTCATTTTATAACTAAGGGAAACTGAGGTTCAACAACATCAAGTCCAAGGCCATAGTTACATTAATTAGCTAAGCCAGGACTAGGAATCAAGTCTCCCGAACCTTAATTTCCATTACCTTGAGAAAGAAAGCAACTTCAGAGAGAAGTTTGTCATAAGTATGACATGTTTTTAAAAAAACAAATCTGTAGCCATACCAGAGGTTCGTGCTCTGCAGACAGGAACAAGTAAAGTTTATTAAGTTACTTACAGACCATTTGTCCGAAACTCTGCCAATCAGTTCACTAGGGCAGGAGAGCACATAGGAAACTAGACAGAGAGCCTCTGTCCAGAAATAAAGTCTGCAGTTGGCTAGTGCTTTTATATTCCCAGGAGCCCCCCAAGTAGGGAAAGAGAATATGTGCTCCATGAGGGCAGGGACTTTCATTGTTTAGTCTTTGTATCCACTACTTAACATAGTGCCAGGCATTTAAATAAAGTCAGCCAGGCTGAGTTGAGGACAGGAGCTGAACTCTTTACCTCACCTTGGCCATAGGACTGGTCACTGGTCGGCTAGGGTCAGTGCACAGGGAGCAGTCAATGAGAAACGCTATGGGTGAGAGTTTAGCATATAACTAGGTCACTTTGGGGTCAGTAGATTAGAAAATTAGTGAGCAGAAGAGTTCCTGAGAAGTCAGTAGGTAGGATGTATAATTGGGAATGGTCAATGGGCAGAGAAAAAGGAGATGGTGCAGTGGGATAGAGCACCAGGTCTGATGTCAGGAAGATTTCAGTTCAAATCTAGTCTCTGACACTTAGTAGCTCTGTGACCCTGGGCAAGTCACTTTACCTCTCTTTGCCTCTTTCCTTATCTGTGAAGATATTCTTCACTAAAGATAGTGAATATGTTATATTATATCATGTCATATCATATATATTATATAATTACAATTATACCATATTATATATTAATGTAGAATATATATTACATATAAAGATAGTGAAGATGTTCTTCGCTAAAACATGAAGAATAATAGCACCTCTCTCCCAGGGTTGTTGTGAGGATCAAATGAGATAATAATGTAAAGTGCTTAACGTAGTGCCTGACACATAATAAGTACTCTATAAGTTATAACTATTATTATTATTATCATCTCTACCTGCTGTATCTATCCAATAGAATATAAATTACTTAAAGATAGGGGCTATTTTGTTTCTGTCTTTGTATTCCCAGAACCTACCCCAGAGACTTGCACATAGTAGAGGCCCTTAATAAATGCTTGTGAGTTGAGTTAAAACCCATTCCCCAGCCATCCTTTTGCCAGACACGTTGTTGTTGTTCAGTCCTTAGTCCTGTCCAACTTTTTGTGATCCTATTTAGGGTTTTCTTGGCCAAAAACACTGGAGTGGTTCACCATTTCCGTCTCTAGCTCATTTTACAGATGAGGAAACTAAGGTAAACAGCGTTAAGTGACTTGCCCAGAGTTACATGGTCAGTAAGTGTCTGAGGTCAGATCAGAACTCAGATTTGAACTTTCTGCCTTCAGGCCCAGAACTCTGTGCAGCATGGCGCCACCTAGGGGCTGTTTGTTACACATAGTCCTCCAGTATTCCCCCTTGCTGTCTGACCCAGGCCTGGTCCCATGTTATTTGCTTATCCCTGGGTTTTCTCTTCCACTTGCCTGTCTGGCTTTCAAAGGAATCAAAGCATTACAGAAATAGATTGAATGCCAGTTATTTATTTATTATGATAGGTGGGGAGGAGGGGAGAGGCCAAGGAAAGCTGGTAGAGTATAACTGAAGCAATCAGCATATTAACACTGCCCAAGTGGTATGCTTCACTACTATAAACAATGTTTTCACCCAAATTTTTAAGGCCAGAGGCCTCTTGGCAGTTCCCTGACTGGAATGTGTGCTTTAGTAGAACATAAGCTCTCCTACTCTGCCTCACACCTGGTAGGAAGCCTCCATGGGCACCTGTGCTTCCAGTCTCCAGTATGTAGGACCTGGGAAGATCGGCAGCATGGAAAAGCAAACAAACAGATCATCCATCCCTTGGGCAACCTTTGCAGTTGGTGTGTTTTAGTAAGATGGCACCAAATTCCACAGGCCCTGAAGACACCCATTCCTAGGGTCAGGAAAGAAATGCAGGAGGACATTTATACTGCTTAAATGCAATGTGGGTTGTTTCCTCAAAAAGCAATTGGTGGCATCTGCAAGAGAACGAGAAAAGATTTTTTAGAACCAAGGCTAAAGGCAATGCTAGGAAGGCAGTAGAGGCATGGTAGGAAAGGTATTTGACTTGGGAGTCCGCAGACCTGGGATCAAATCCCAGGCAAACAGTACTAGCTAGTTGGGCTAGTTCTGACCCTGGGCAAGTTCTAAGACCATAGCTCCACAGCTGGAAAGAAGCTGAGGTCAGCTGGTCCAATCTTGTGGCAGAATCCCTGTCTACCAGGTCCCTTCCCTCATCTAGGAGAGGCTAATTCTTTCCCTAAAAGGCAAGAAGAAAGGTGTCCCTAAGTTTTGACTGGCCAGGGGATAAGACTCAAACTATGTTTTTCCTGGTGACTCCTGGTCCTATTGATGTGACCTAAAAAAGCCCACCCATGTAGAGTTAAGGCCCTTCAGACTTGTCATCGCACTGTCCTGTTGACCCAACCTGAGTTAAGTGCTATAGTATCTTTGTCAAGTATCCTTTCTATTTGATGACTAAGTAAACCTCCTCTTGTCAAACATCAAATAGCCCCTGAGTGTTTCATTTTGTACCAGTACAGAACCTAGACTAACAGGGGATTGGACTGTCAGGTCCATCCATTAAAACACTTGCATTCAGCCACATGGTGTGATGACCAGCTCTGATAGTCTTAGCTCTTCTCAGCAATGAAATTATCTAAGACAACTCCAAAAGCTCATAATGAAAAATGCCATCCATATCCAGAGAAAGAACTATGGAGACTGAATGTAGATCGAAGCAGACTCTTTTCTCTCTTTTTTTTTCTTTCTCATGGTTTTTCTCTTTTGTTCTGATTCTTCTTTCACAATATGACTAATATGTTTAATATGATTGTACATGTGTAGTCTATATCAGATTGTTTGCCATCTTGGGGAGGGGGTGGAAAGAGGGAGGGAGAAAAAAACTGGAACTCATAATCTTATAAAAGTGAATGTTGAAAAGTATCTTTACATGAAATTGGAAAAATAAAATACTATTAAGTGGGGGGGGGAACCCCTTGCATTTTGTAAAAGAGGAAACAAAGTCAAAAGGGTTGAGCAACTTGCCCAGGGTCACACAGGTAGTGTCAGTGGTAGGATGTGACCCCAGATCCTCCAAACAGAGAGCCAGTCCTTTCCCTTGTACCATACTCTATACTCCAACTACAAAATGTACATCACAATATATGCACTATCTATCTCACAGGATTACTGCAAGGAGAACGCTTTGACAAACCTAAAAATGCCATAGGAATGTGAGCTATTATTATTAACAGCTATCCAGCAGTATTTACGAATATGTTCCTTTGAAAGAGTTGGGTAAAGATACTAAACTGATGGCAACCTAAGAAGGGCTGTCCCTGGAAATCATCCCTGAATACTGTGGGGCCATGAACACAACAGGCAAAGCATAGAGGGAGAGTAGGGAGGGATTTCTCAGCTCAGTTTAGTATTTCTCATCTAAACTCCTCAAAGAATCACAGATTTGGAGCCTGAAGAGACCTTAGGGGTCATCTACTCTAGGTCCTTTATTTTATAAAAGCGGAAATTAAAGAACATAGAATCACAAATATAGAGCTGGAAAAGAACCCAAAGCCATCTAGAACCCCTTCATTTTATAGATGAAGGCACTGAGACCCAGAGAGGCTAAGTGACCTACCCAAAGTCACATGAGTTATATAAGGGGTAGAGATGGGATTTGAACCCAAGCCCTCTGTTGCAATATCTAGTGCCTTTGCCACTGAATGCACCTCCTAAGAGGTGTCTACAAGCAACACAGTGTCATTAAAAGGCTGCACATGACACTGGGATACCTAGATTAGAACCTGACATTTACGAGATACCTCAGCTCTCTTCCCTGAAAAATGGGGATAATGCTTGCAATATCTACCTTGCAGAGTTCTTACGAGGATAGAGCTTTATAAACGGCCAAAAGCACTTGCTAAGAGTTAAAGCCTCTCCTCAGCCAGAACCCACAGCAGCTTTTCCCAGGGACAAGAAGAGTACCACGGCCAGTGCATGATAGATACATCGAACCTGAGAAGGGCTATGTCAAGTTCTCCGTGCTAAGGACACAGATGGAGGCATGGTACATGACTGCCTACTGTTGTTGTTCAGTCATTGTTCAGTTGTGTTGAACTCTTTGTGACCCCATTTTGGGTTTTCTCAGCAGAGATACTGGAGTGGTTTGCCATTCCCTTCTCCAGATCATTTTACAGATGAGGAAACTGAGGCAAACAGAATTAAGTTACTTGCCCACGGTCACACAGCTAGTGTAAGTGTCTGAGGCCAGATTTGAACTCGGGATGATGAGTCTTCCTGATTCCAGGTCTAGCACTCTATCCACTTTGTCACTGAGCTGCCCTCCTCATCTAAGAGACTGCTAGGTGTAATGCCACATATCAGCATAAGAGACTTACTTCATTTGGTAAGGGATACTTTGAGAGACAGCCCCCAGGGAAGCTGTCAGGAGATAAAAGAAGAGTGAAAAGCAAAATGGAGCCCTTGAGGTCAGAGACATCTATATGGACTGCAGCCCCATCATGTCCCTTGACCTCTATAGCTCTCTCCCCTGGGTGAGATTGTTATCTCCTTCCTGGTTTGAGCTGAGATTTTATCTCACTCTGAGATGAAGGGTGAATTTATTCTTATGTGTTTTGAGGGGATATTCTAATCTGTAGAGCTCTGATTTCTGTTTGCTGCTTAGATAAATGCATTTACTCACTCTTCACTATTTGTGATAGTCTTTTGTGTAACCAGCATTTAGTGGGAAGAAGCTAGTAAGTATAAGTTAAGGGATAAATATCTTAATATCAATGAGGGAAGTGAATTTTGTTGAACTTATTAAATCCTAGACTAGATATATTTGAGGGATGTCAGACATAATTCTATTTTGATTTTTCTCTTGGAGAATGGATGGATAATAGCCCATTCTCAGCAATTCTGACTGCCCCTCCCCCACAGCTAGGCTGCTAGTGGTGCAAGTCTGGCCCTACTTCTACTTTTAGCAAAAGGGAGCAAAACCTCAGATCTAGTGTATCCATGCCACCCATGAATTGCACCTCCATATGTGTTTGCGTATTTAGATCATCTCCATATACATTAGAAATTAACATGTTAGATATTGATATATTTTACAGGATGCTGTAATTTTAAAGTTTTATTTCTTTGAATCAGATTTATAGGAGACTAAAAGGAAAATGGCTATGATTTGTTTTTAAAAAGCCACTAGGGGAAGAAGTTTAATCCAGGTGCAGAATTCAACATTATCAAGTCTAGTGCAAAGCAATACCTATGACTCCCTAAAAAATAACAATAATTATCCACATTTCTATAGTGATAATATTCCCAAAGTACTTTCCTCACAACTCTGAAAGGCAGGCAGTGCCAATATTTATGAGAAAAGTTTTACAGATGAGAAAACTGAGGTTCAGAGAACCAAAAGACTATTGAATCCAATTCTCAAGTCCCTTCCTAGTACACATCATGCTTCCTCTTCGGACCCAGGGATCCAGCTTGGACCTGTGTGCCCTTGTGAGCAACAGATCTAACAGTTGCTGGAATAGTTCACCTAAAAGAAGTGTGGTGTAGTGGAAAGCATATTGGTTCTGGAGTCAGAAGACTTGTGTTCAAATACCACTTCTGTTGCGACTTATATTTTCTAGGGCAAGTCACTTAAACTCCCTGGGGCTCAATTTCCTCATCTGTAAAATGAGGGGATAGTCAATAGACAGATGGTCAAAGGATATGAATGAAATCCAAGATGTCAATAAGCAAATATTAAAAATGCTCCAAATCACTAATAGAGGAATGCAAATTAAAGCAATCATCAGATTGTTAAATATGACTCCAAAAAATGACAGTTGTTGGGTGGGCTGCAGAAAAACAGGCATATGAATTCAATATTGGTGTTGCTATGAAGAGGAAAAAAATTTGAAATTATACCATAAAAGACACTAAACTATCCATATTCTTTTTTTTTTTGGAGGGCAATTGGGGTTAAGTGACTTGCCCAAAGTCACACAGCTAGTATGTGTGTCAAGTGTCTGAGGTCAGATTTGAACTCAGGTCCTCCTGACTCCAGGGATGGCACTCTATTCACTGTGCCACCTCGCCACCCCTTTTTTGCTTCTTTTTTTAAACTATGCATATTCTTTGACCTACCTGTATCACTAAAAGGCCAAGAAAGAGGAAGAAGAAGAGGAGAGGAAAGAGGAGGAGGAGGATCTATATGGACAAAAATATTTCTAGCAGATCTTTTTATAGTAGAAGATAATTGGAAACTTAGGGGGTGATCATTTATTAGGTAACAACTAAACAAATTATGTTGTATGAATATAATGGAATATTACTGTGTAATAAGAAATAATGAAATGGACCATTTTTCAGAGAAACTTGGAATTTCATGTTTATGTTCAATTCTCATTTTCTCTTCCATTAAGTATATATAAAAATCTTCCTCTTCATGAATGTTTGTACAGTTCAAAAGTAAAAAAAAAAAAAACATTTAATGAGAGGATGGGACAAGATGACCTCTGAGGTCCCTCAGCCTTAAATCTGTGATCTTTTAAAAAGGGGATAACTGGTGGGGATAAAAACATGAGGGCTGTCATCAAATATCACAAAGCAAGAAGTAATGACTTATTCCTTGAAAATTCCAAAAGGGAAACTAGGGCCAATGTATGAAAGTCACAAGTGTCATATTTTGCTTAAAGATAATAGCTTTCAATCAGAATTATTCAAAAATAGAATGAGATGCTTTGTAAATTCTGACTCTTTGGAAACATTCAAGCAGATGTTAAATATATGGCCACTAATCAGAAATAATGTAGATGGGATCACTGCATTTATTTGGAAGCTAGACTAGATGGTCTGGATTCAGAGAACTGATTTTGAATTAATAGGGTCCTCAGAGGTGATCTATACCAACCTCCTCATTTTTAGAAATAAGATAACTGGGCCGTGTAGCCTTGGACAAGTTACTTAACCCCAATTGCCCTCCAAAAAGGCAAAAAAAAAAAAGAAAGAAGATAACTGGGACTCAGAGAAAAGAAATTTGTCTGAAGTCTTATAGGTACTAAGTGTTGGAGCCAGGATTCGAATCCAGGTCGCCTGTCACTCAATCTTCTACTGTTTCCTCTGTTCCTCACCTTACCATTCCATCTTTAAAGTCTTTAGAGGTTCTAAATTCAAAGTAGAAACCAAATTCATAACTAAAATTGCTTCCTGAGTGCATATTACTACAAAGGGCCTTTGCTTTTAATCACTTCAGATTTCCCCAATATACCTTTAAAGTGATGCCTAAAAGAACTCTATTCCTCCCTTCCTGCTCTCTTTCTCTTCTTTTCCACTAGTTTTCCCCCTTGGTGTTTCCTCCATCTCAGAAACAGGAGGTGGTCCACTCTGCAGTTTCCTCAGCTCTTCTTTTTATTTTACCAAGTCGCTGCTGTCATCTGGTGGTAAAAAGAGGTAACTGCAGGTTTAAACAACCAACATTCTATGAGGATCATTTCTCTCCATTATGCTTCCCATTCCATGGTTTCTAGTAATGCATCAGGTGGAAAGTAGGCTCTACATACATTGTAAAAATATTGGATTGCTTACTATCCCAGGGAGAGGGAAGAGTAGGGAGGGAGGGATGGAATTTGGAACTGAAAACTTTTTTTTTACAAAATGCTAAAAATTGTTTTAACATGTAATCAGGAAGAAAATAAAATGTTATTTTTAAAGGGTTCATTAAATTCCAACTTTTAAAAAATGAATGATCAACAGGTCATCTTTGTGACCACTAAACTACTGCTTTTACTGTGGACCAATGTTGGGTAACTCCTTCACTCACCATCTACTTTGAGAATGAAAGTGCCCCCTCCTTAGCCACCAGTCCCTTTTGTGTGTTGTCTCCCCACTCCCATCAGAATGTAAGCTACTTGAAGGCAGGAACTATCATTAATTTTTGTATCTGTATTCCCAGCAGTGAAAATGCACACAGTAAGCACCCAATAAATGCTTTTTGTTCAGTCATTCCTCTGTGGTGCTTTAGGCCTAGCACAAAACTAAAAGGTTAACCCCCTGAGTTCTGGAGCTTTTTCAAAGTCACCCAAGGCAAATGCTTGTCTAGTCTATTTTTAGAGCTTTCCAGAAAGATGATTCTATAGTCAAGCAAGAATCAATGCTATGGACAAAAGTATTATTTTTAAATATTGAACTATAGGCTACAATCAACAAAATATCATTCAATTCAGTAAACATCTTGAGTGCTTGCTGTGTACGGTGCACTACACCAAATGCTGATAATCTAAAGACAGAACAGTCTTCATCTTCAGGAAGTGTATGTGCTAATAGAGGACACAACATGTTTCTAGACAGTATAATATAAAATAAACCCACTTAGGAAGACGAAAGCACTAGAAATCTGGGAATTCAGGAAAGTTCTCTGGAGAAGGTGGCACAGTGGCAACAGCTTTCCTTCAGTCCCAACTAAAATCCCACCTTCTACAGGAAGACTTTCCCAACCCTTCTTAATTCTAGTGCCCTCCCTCTCTTACTTATTTCCTATTTATTCTGTATATATCCTTTTTTGACACATTTGTTAACTTGTTGTCTCCCCCATTAGACTGTGAGCTCCTTGAGGGGGACTGTCTTTTGCCTCTTTCTGTATCCCCAGTGCTTAGCACGGTACCTGGAACACAGTAGGCACTTTATCAATGTTTACTGACTGACTAATGGCACAATGGAGTTTGAGAACTTGTGTTCTGATGCCTACTATCTGCATGACCATGCACAAGTCACTTCACCTCCCTGGGTCTCAGTTTCTTCATCTGTAAAATGGAAAATTTAGACTAGATTACTTCTGAGATTCCTTCCAGTTCTGGATCTGTGATCTAGTGATCCTCAGTGAAGGTAAACTCCTTGAAAGGTTGAGTTGAGGAAGGTGTACATTCTAGGCATGGCAAATAAATAGGTTGTGCAAAGCCCAAGGAAGTAGTAAGTAGTATAGTTTGACAGGAAGGTGGAATTTGTGAAAGGGATTAATGAGAAGGGGGGCTGGGAAGAAAGCAAGGAGACAAGGGCTTCATGAAGGGCTTCAGATACAAGGCTGAGGCTTTCTCCTAGAGGTAGGTGATGGGGAGCCACTGAAGATCTCTGAGCAAGGAAGGATTCAGAACTGGTCAGAGCTACCTTATATTTTGGCAGCTGTGTGAAGAAAGGATTAAAGAGGAAAGAAATTGGGAGCCAAGAAAACAACTAAGGTATAACACAAATAATGCACATTTTCTCTTTACCATCCAAGGCAATATGCAAGATTCTGCACGTATCTCACCTACTACACAGAATCACAAAACATACCAACTGCTGACTTACTTTCCCCTTTCAAGTACCAATGTTCCCCTTTCTTAGGGGAATAGGAGAGAAACCATGATAAGTAAAAAGAAGAGAGAAATATTCACATAAATGAGCCTACTGGAAGAAAAGCATTCTGGGAAAGAGCATACCTGAGAATTCCAGACCTATTAGACAGGATGGACCAGATTCCTATCGCAGTGTGGCTTGCAATGTGGATTCAGCCAATGCTCGAGAAATTGCTCCTCCGCTCTCTGCTCCAGCCCAAGAAGGTAAAGCATGTACTCCTATTGAAAATAAAACATCACATTGTGAGTGGGGAAAGTGGATGTGTCAAGGCTCATCTGACCGCTCAATCAATTGGCAAACACTTTGGTAGCACTGATGAGGGGCCAAGCAGGCACTGTTCTAGGCAATGGCTTTATAAAGAAAAAAAAATGAAATAGCCCTGAAGGAAATTATATCCTATCAGGGAAGACAGCACATACACATATGATTATATAAAATACATATATATATGAAATAAGTACAAGGCAGTTTTGGTGGGAAGACTCTAGTCCTTGGGAGGGATCAGGAAAGGTCTCGTGGAGAAGGCGGTGCTTGAGCTGAGCTGTGAAGGAAACTAGGGATTCCAAGAGACAAAGATGGGGAAGGAGTGCATTTTCATCATGGGGGGTGACCAACACCAAAGCACAGAAGCAAGAGACAGAGCGCTGTGTGTGAGAAGCACCAAGGACAGTGCCTAGACTACAGAGTACATGAAAGAGAGTTATATATAATCAGGCTGTAAAGATAGGGTGGAGCCAAACTGCAAATAGCTTCAATGTCCATCAGATGAATGTATATTTTTATCTTATTACAGGGACATGAGGAGTTTACCAAGTTTGGTAGTAACATATTCAGATCTGTGCTTCAGGAAAATCATTTTGGAGGTTTTGTGTTGGAAAAGGAGAAAGAACTGAGGCAGAGAGACCAATTAAGAGGTTATTGCAATAGGTCAAGTGAACGGTAAGATGGTAGATATATAGATGTGGGAATCATCTGCACAGAAATGAGCTTTAAACTTACATAAGCTGATGAGATCGCCAAGGGAAAGGGCAAAGGGAGAAGAGGGCTAAAAGGATAAGTGGCTGAAGACCCATCTGAGATGTGATTTCTTTTCAGAGATTTAACAAAGACATAATTTTACTAGTATAGGGATTGTGTCCATGTTGCAGCAGTTAACCACTTCTTTTCATAGTAGATAATCTTCAACATAAATAGATGTCCTGTAAGGACCACTAACTAAACATATCCAAAACAGAAGTCATTACCTTTCCTTCCATCCATCACCCCTCTTCCTAGTTGCTTTATTTCTGTTGAGGAATCCTTCCAATCACCCAGATTCACAACCTCAAAATCATTCTTAACTCATCACTCTCTCACCTGGCATATTCAATCAGTTAAGTCTTGAGAATTATACTTCCATCATATCTCTCACATGTGTACCCTTGTCTCCAATCACAGGACCAACACCGTAGTTTAAGCCCTCATTCAATTCTCATCTAGACTACTACATAGCCTCCTAACTGGGTTCCCTGCCTCAAATCTCTCCAGTTCATCCTCCACACAGCAGCTCAATTAGTGTTCCTAAAGCACTGGTC
>NW_027187335.1:2332563-2388350 GCF_028583685.1 Petaurus breviceps papuanus | reverse complement strand
GACGGACATGAACTGATGCAAAGTGAAGTAAGCAGACTCAGAAGAATACTGTACAGTAACAGTAACTGTGCAATGATCAACTATGATTAACTTAGCTCTTCTCAGCAATATAATGATCAAAGACAATTCCCAAAGACTCATGATGGAAAATGTTATCCACATCTGGAGAAAGAACTGATGGAGTCAATGCAGACCAAAGCTTATTATTTTCACTTTACTTTTTCATGTTTTTTTTTTGTTTTGCTCTGTTTCCTCTTTCACAACATGACTTACATGGAAATATGTTTTACATGACTGCACATATATCAAATTGTTTACTGTCTGAGGGAGGGGGGAGGGAAGAAGAATATTTAAAACTCAAAATTTTATTTTAAATTGAATGTTAAAAATTTTCTTTACATGTAATTGGAAAAAATAAAATACTATTTAAAACAAAACAAAAGCCCTTAACCTAGCTACCTCTTTGTAGCATTTGACACAGTCGATAGACTTCTCCTCTGGATTCTGTTCTCTGAGTTTTCATGGCACTGTAACTTCTTGGTTTTCCTTCTCCCCATCTGACATTCCTTCTCAATCTCCATTGCTTCACCCATGTCACATCTATTAACTGTGGGGGTCTCCCAGCTCTGCCCTAGGTCCTTTTCTGTGTTGTTTTTCTCCAAACTGTCTCATTTGATGTCATTAGCTTCCAAGGGTTCAACCATGATAGTTATGTTGATGTTTCTATATACCTAGCCCTAGTCTCTCTCCTGAGTTCTAGTCTTACATCAGCAATTGCCTAATAGATGCCTAATAGACATCTCAGGAGCGTCTCAAACTCAGCATGTCCACAACTGAACTCATCATTCCTGCTTGCCCCAAAACCCACCCCTCTTTTGTACTTCTTTATTACTATCAAAAGCATTGCTATCTTCCCAGTCATCTAGATTCACAGTTTCAGCATCATCATCGATGCCTCATGTTAACCCATCCTTTATATTCAATTAACAAATCTCATGCTATTTCCATAACATCTTTTGCATATGTTCTCATTTCTCCTCTCACATAGCCAACACCCTGATTCATGCTCTTATGACCTCTTGCCTGAACTATTGTAACAACCTTCTCATTGGTGTCCCTGACTCATCTCTCCCCACTGCAGTCTGTCCTGCACACAGCTGCCAATGTTATTTTCCTAAAGTGTAGGTCTAATCATGTCACTCCAATTCAATAAATTTCAGTGACTTCCTATTATTTAGAGGATCAAATATGAAATTTTCCACTTGACATTTAAAGTGCTTCATAACATGACCCCTTCCTATATTTCCAACATTCTTAGTCATTACTCCCATCCATTCACCATATTGGTCTACTTACTGCTTCTCCCACATGACACTCCATCTCCAGTTACCTTTACTCTGGCTGACCCTCAGGCCAGGAATATTCTTTGTCCTCATCTATTCTTCTTAGAATTCCTAGATACTTTAAATACACTATATTATAATTAGATATAATATATTTATATATCATGTATATTTTATTTAACTTAATAAAATTTTTTAAGTGGTTCAAATATCACTTTCTTCAGGAAGCCTTTTGCTTTCCCCCAGCTGTTACCTTCCAACTACTATGTGCCTAGATATAAATATGCTGAATCATCCATTAGAATACAATATCCTTAAGGGCAGAAACTTTTTTTCTTTTCTTTTCTTTTTTCTTGGATCCTCAGTGCTTAGCAGGTACCTGGTACACACATAGTAAGTACTTAACAAATATTTGTTGATTGACTAATGGATAGATTGTGAATGAAAAAGATGTCTCCTTCAGACTACTATGAGACAAGGAAGAAGAGATCTGCCCTTTCCATCCAACTTTGATTTGTCCACTTCAGCGATGACATTCAAAGAGAAAACACTTAGCTAGACTAAGTTTTTTCTATTGAGTAGCCCTAGAAGAGATCACCAAGATAGTCTAAGACATTTTTCTAATTTACATTTTAGATGTGAAGCGCCTGTTGTATTCTGTCTGTTCCTCAGCTCTCTGCCTCTGAGGAAGCATTTCTGCACTCCTCAGCAAAATGAAAATATAATCACCAGAGTGAGCAAAGGACCTAATTAAATAGGATCAGGTTAGTGGATAGCAGCACCATCTAGTGGTTAAAAACAGAAGTTTAGTCGAAACTGAAAGAAGTCAGCATAACAAAATATCTACCAGGAGTTACTGGTTATCTTATGATTATAAAATAATAAGAACGATAACAATAAGAATAAGTTTGAGATCTGTTTTATTAATTCCCCTCATAGAGCTCAGACTAAAAGTCAGAAGACCAGGATTCTAGTCCTGCTTCTACCACTGACTAGCATGTGATTTTGAGGAATATAATACAACAAATATTTTTTCAGGTGTCTGTTATATACAAAGCATCAAAGGTGCTGGGGGAGATACAGTTTATCTAAAGTTTAGATAAGATATTGTCTCTGTCCTCAAAAGCTGGTCATTTTCCCCTTTCTGGCCCTTAGTTTCCTCTTTAAGAGCCAAGTATGTGACTATAAAATCAGTAGGGTCTCTTCTGTTTCCATAATTATTGTTGCAAATGTTTTTTTCTATCCATTGGCCTTTCCTCCCTACTCCACAACTTGACACCAAATTTATATCCTTAGACATATAAGAAGAAAAACATACTGATGTTATTCCTATTACTACTTAAGTATCTCTTGGTGAAAAGGAAGAACAATGGAGGGGAGTGGGGAATCCATTATTGTAGGTAGGATGAGGTTTGATACTTCTCCGCAAGGTTTACATCCTGTCTTCATGCTTCTACCCATTATTATTCTTCTGGCTAAGGCTGATTGGCTGAAGTAGGTCTCTGCTCAAAGCCTTTGCATACTTTCAGTAAGCAGCCAAGGGGGTCATTGTTCAGACTCACAAGGGGCTCCCTCTTCCCCACTGAAAGTTTGGGGCTGACTGAAAAGGTTCTGCCTACTGGTGGCCTAGAGACCAAGACATCTGTTGCATTCTGATTAGTTCAATTAAAACAACAGTGATAACCAAAACAAATTAAAACTGCATGGTTCCGACCAAAAAGTAAGGAAGTTCAATCAAGTTGGACATTTCACAATTCACTCTTTTGAAATTTCATGTCATGATCTCTTTCTTTTAAAATAAAGCAAACTCAGTGTTAAATTCACACTTCCTAAATGTCTTTCTGAAATGGTTAGTAATCTCAAACCAGACCCTTCATTAAAAGCCTCATCTATACCAAGGGAGACTTTGCATAATAATTAATATCTCACATTTCTATACTGTTTCAGCATGGTGTAGTATAGTGGAAAGAACATTGTATTTGGAGTCAAGGGACCTGGGTTCAAACCCCAGCCCTTCCACCTGACCATTTGTGTGACTTTGGGCAAGGAAATTTGTTTCTCAGGGCCTCAATTTCCTTATCTGAAATGAGGGGTTTGCACTAGACCATCTCTAAAGTCTCTTAAGGTTAACAAAACATTTTCCTCACAACAAACCAATAGAGTAGATTGTGCAAATGTTATATCCCCGTTTTGTAGCTGAAGAAACTGAGATCTAATTATGAGAATGCTAACAATGATATGAACCAATGTCTCTTGACTTCAAATCTTTCTATCGTACCATGTTGCATCAACACTTATGTTTGTTGTATAAATGTTAGTATTATATAAGGTTTTTAAGAATTTTATCAATGATATTCATCCTTATGAGAATGGTCAACCTTCCTACATGTCTGACTTTTTTTTTTCCATTTCTTATGTTCATATGTATAGACGAGGAGTGAGGAACCTGTGTTCTCAAGGCCACATGTGGCCCTCTAGGTCCTCAAGTGCATGCCTTTGACTATATCCAAACTTAACACAACAAATCCCCTTAATAAAAGAATTTGTTCTGTAAAACTTTGACTCAGGCAAAAGGCCAAGGACCTAGAAGGCCATGTGTGGCCTTAAGGCTGCATAGATTTTCACTCATCCCTTAATATTAGAATGTATGCTTCTTGAGGGAAGGGATGGTTCTCACCTATTTTTTTTTAATATCTCCACATCTTAGCACAATGGCTGGAACATAGTAAATGCTTAATAAATGTTTTTAATTGACTGACTGATTAATATATCTCATATCTTAGTCAGATTCTGTCTAAAATTTTTGTGAATTACTATTACCAAAAAAGAGTTACTACCAACCCATTCGCATTCTTTCTCATTTCTATAAAATCTTCATGAGAATACTCTATGAACATATTGAAGGTATCCCAGATGAAAATATGAGAAGGGAATAGGAGGCTTTTGCAGATATTTTCTATGGAATCTTGTAGCAGCAAGCACCCCAGCGTCCCCAGGGTGGCTGCTCACACAGGTTCTTGGATCTGCTTTGATAAAGGAAAGCAACTCAAAATGGGTTAACAAGCTTACTTTAATCAGTCAAACATGTATCGTTTACCTAGTTCAGGGGAAAGAGGTCAGCACCCCGAACTTCAGAATATACAGACAGAATTATCAAGACAGAAACAGATCAAGTAGACAGTTTTCCAATCTGTCCAACCATTACATCCATACCAAACAACATCTGGGTTTCAAAGGGGAAGGGGGGGGGGGGCTGGGCTCTGGACAACGACTAGCCCCAGAGTTTCATCAAATCACAGAGCTTCTCAAAGTGAGCCCCAAAACAAAGCTACACATCAGGGCTTATATAGCCTTCTCCTGGCTCAGAGAATGTAACAACCTTATTGACTCACTGGCCAATCAAGAAGTATCTACTGAAAAACAAGCCTCCCACCCCAGGCTCCAGGTGCACTTTAGCCTAGGGGCAGGGAAGATCTTACAAATTTACATTCCCATTACAAATCTCCATAGTTATACAATTTGCTGGAAGGTGTCAGATAATATGAAATCCTGTTTTGTATATTGCTCCTTAACTATTGCCCAAAAATTTTAAGCAAATTTTGACTCCTCAAAAAAATATACAAAAGCAGCTGGGTGGCACAGTGATAGAGATCTGGGCCTCTGATTATGAAGACCAGAGTTCAAATCCAGCCTCAGATACCTACTAGCTATGTAGCCCTGGGGCTAGTCATTTAACCTTAATTTCCTCTTTATGTAAACTAAGGATAATTAGTAGCACCTACCTCCCAAGGTTGTTGTGAAAATAAAATTAAATAATATTTATTTAAAAATCTGAAAATCTTAAAGTGTTATGTAAATGCTATCTATTATTATTAATATTCTTACTTTAAAGGCTTTCTTTCAACAAGTTGTCTCTTTTTCACATACTAAATTCTTGCAATGGGAAATCAAATCAGTTTATGACAGTCAATATTTATACCATACATCCTGCCTCTGTGGCACTTGTAACATTTAAATATTCAACTCAATGGAGGAAACCCATCCAGCATTTTATCCTTTACTTCACTCAACTGACTGGCAGGCATTGTACTAATAAGGATCTTTGAGAAACATGTAATGAACTATGTCAACAAATGAGTAAAATAGTGGGGCAGAGAGAGGAAATAATCCCACATATCCACTTCTAATAAACAAAGCCTAACCTTGTAGAGAAGTATCAAACCTTATCCTACCTACAATGATGCATTCCCCCCTCCCCACTAAAGAGTATTGAGCAAGCCAGATAGGTGGCTATTTCCCCCTACAGTGTACTCAAGGGAAGAGAGTTTGGAACAGAGGAAGGTCATGGCCCAGTTACCATAAAAGCTTTGCACATTCGAGATGAGGGAGGTTTGACAGATTTGGCCCAGAATGAGTTCTCCAGGTATGTGCAGTCAGGGAAGAAATAAATACTAGTTCAGATGACTTTGCCCACCAGCACCACCCAGGCACTACAGAAGAAAAAGACCATTAAGACATTTTAGCAGAATATAAACAAATATGATCATAAATCATAAATGGTCTTAGAGGCCATTGAGTCTAACCCATTTGTTTTACAGATGATGAAACTGAGGCCCAGGGAGGTAAGTATCAGAGAAACAAATTTAAACTCAGGTCCTCTGACTCTGTTTCCCTAATTCTGTATTCTAATACAAATGGTTTCTAACCAAAATCATCCAAAAAATATGGTATACAAGGTTATAGAGAGCATACCAAAAAAAAAAGGATTTGCTTTGTATATTTGTTTATTTGGCAATCTCTAGTAAAACATTCTTTTAAGCAAAAAAAACAAAAACTGATGGTTTTGCTTCCCCTGTACTCTGGGCCAGGCTATTTTAACCAAAAAGAGAAAAAATTCAGAAATATTTCCCCCGAGGCCAGGTGAACAAAAAAGAAAGGAAGCATGGGGATTCTTACATACATGCAAGTACTTTGTATCAGGGAAGGTCTCCCTAGAGTCAGGGAATTGTTCCTGCATTACTCAATGGGAGTAAAGAGAAAAATTTACATCTTAAATAAGGCCATAGACAGATATATATATATATATATGTATGTGTGTGTGTGTGTGTATCTCAACAGGTGAGGCCAATATTATTTTAGAGAAATTAAGGAAGGCAACTCTATTTGGGAACAAGAATCAGATTCCTTCTAACTGAAGAGATGCAATTCTTGGACTTTCAAATACTGTAGTAATTTCCCATCTGTGGGGCAATCACAACCCTTCTTTGCTGAGAGGTTTCTCTTCAAGTCATTATCTTGTAGGGGAGAAAATGTCTGAGATTTTAATAAGTAAAAAAAAAAAGGTTAAGAGTCCCTGCCCATTCATTCAAATGTTTTAATACTCAGGTTAGTTGAGAAAAACCAAACATGGGGACACATAAAAGTTACCCAAAAAAAAGGTATTTTTCACTACTGCCCTTAAGATAAAAGGTGACCAAAAGGCAGAAGGGCTACAGCTGCTTTTGAGGCCTTTCTAAGAGGAAAGTTATTTCATTAATTATCCCTAAATGTGAAAGTCACCAGGTATCATTATGGTCTCCCCACCCCATCTCCAAATTAGGAAAGTGCAGTACTAATAATTGTGTGGTGAGAATGAGAAAAGAAGGAGAGTTCTAAGGAGAGCAACTGTGACTTCATTGGCATAGGGAACCCTGATGAGAAAACATCCTCTATCGGTGCAGGTCAGTACCTGCTCTCCAAGTTACAGTCTTGGAGAGTTAACTCTGAGAAGTTAAAGGACTTGTCCTGGTCACAAAGCCAGTGCGTATCAGGATTGGAACTTGAGCCCAAGACTGCCCAACAGGCAGGCCAGCTCTCGATTGAATATGCCTTGTTGCACTTTACCAGTGAAATCACAGGTTCAGTCTCATTTGAAGAGAAAATGTAACAATTTATAACTGGCATCCAGGGAGAGAAAGATAATCAGAGGAAGGTGAAAAGAAGTTCTTTTTGTTTTTATTGCTCCAAAGCATCCCCCAGTCTTGTTTCTCTGGCCTTATATGCACATTGTACTTGAGATGTATTACATGTACTTAAGATGAATTAGCAACTAGAGGAATCTTTTAAAAGACTCCCATTAGAGTGAAGAGAATAAGTGCATCTCCCAGGTGTCATGCGAAGTATTTTTCGCAAATGTTATATCATTTGAACCTCCTAACAATCCAGCAAGGTAGGTGTTATTATTACTGAGAAAACTGAGGCAAACAGAGGTTAAGTGGCTTACCCAGGGTTGCACAGTAAATGTCCGAGGCTAGATTTGAACTCAGGTCTTCTTGATTCTAGGCCCACTGCTCTATCCACAGAGTTACCAGTTGCCTCTCCATTACAGTGTGAACCAACCATCATTTTGCCAATAATGACTAGAAATGGGTCAGAAGAGGAAGTGGACCAGTCATCTAGCAAAATCAAGGGGCCACAGTTGCACAGCATTGATTTAAAACTGACTTAATTCTTTCCCATTGTTCATTCCATCGGTTACAATCCTTCTTTACAACCTGTATAATGTCTCATGTGAAAGTATTTGCAGATCTTATACTTAATTGCATGCCACCAAGGTGGGGGGGGAGGGGAGAGAGGGGGAGAAAATTTGAAACTCGAGGGATTGTGGAACTGAATCTTGTAAATTAAAAGTAAACAAATTAATAAAGACAAAAACCTAACTTAATGGTCAATTGATGTAAAATATTAAAATACTTAGAGGTAGGTTTCTAAAGCATCATGGTAGGACACAGAAAAGATCACAGAGGATGGAAATGTATGGGTTTGTTGCATTCTGTATAGTTAGATGGGGTAGCCACATTAATAAGATCATAGACCCCTTGAAGTATCAGTCTTTCATATAACATGATTTACTAAATGCTGAATTGAATACCTAAATGCAAGAACAAGAAATTTATAAACTATTTCACTTTCTCTGCTTAAGCACAGAGGAATTCCTGAAGAAAGACGAATAGCTGTTCCAGACTCCAATTTATTTTTTCTTTGCCAAATGAGTAACTCTGGGTGACTCACCATTCTTCAATAAATGTAGAAGCAAAACTTAAAAATTAATGAAGGTCACCATGGGTGGCAATGGACCAACCCAGAGAACACAGGATCATAGGATTTAAAACTGGAAAGTGCCTCAGAGATCAACTCATCCAAACCCTCATTTCATAGTAAAGGAACCTGAGACCTCGAGAAGCTGGGTTACAAGCCAAAGGTTGCAAGGGGCAGAGCTGGGATTCAAACCCACATACTCTGACTCCAAATCCATTTCACCACAGTTGTCATCATTTTCCTCTGCTCATAGTGTCCAAATACTTTGGAGGGAGAAGGAAAATAGGTAAGTATATGTTTGCATATAACAGAGCAGTCCCACTGCTCAGAGCCTTGGGCAAAACTCTCCACCTTGGTTTCTTCACCTTCCCTTTCATCCCTCATCTCTTCTGTCTTCATCTTCACGCAGACATGGAGCATAGGCAGGCTGCCCTGAGAACACCATTCAGGTCTATTTGACCAGTGTTATCAACATCCTTAATCCAAGGGGTTCTTAACATGAGTCCCATGAATTTGGGTTGTTTTAAAATATATACTAACATATATGCATATACACATATGTGTGCAAATATTTGATAACAATTTAGATCTAATTAGTTTCCTTTGTAATTCTATGCATTTAAAAACCATTATTCTGAGAAGGGGTACATGAGCTTCACCAGACTGCCAAAGGGTACGTGACAAGAAAAAATCTCTGCAGTCTAGACCATATTTTCCCTTTCCCTATTAAAAATCTGCTCTCATCTAGGATTTCTACTCTGAAAGGGGGCTGATCAGCTAACTATGTTAATGTGTTTGTAATCAATAGCTACTTAATCAGTGACCTCCTCCCAGGTTAATTTACATTTCAAGAGGAAATAATACCTAGAAGACTAAGAGCTGCTTTTGAAGATTTGGAGACTTGAACCTCTAGGATTAGCATCTGAGAGACTATTTAGTATACCCAATTCATTTTACAGATAAAGAGCCTAAGTCTGAGAAAGGTGAGGTAACTTGCCCAAGATCACACAATCACACAGCTAGCTACTGGAAGATCCAGGACTGGAACCTGGATCTCCTAAAATGCTCATTCAGTGCCCTTTCAATGAAAATAATAATAAATAGCATTTATATGCTGCTTTAAGATATGTAAAGTGCTTTTACATATACTATTTTATTTGATCCTCACAACCAGCCTGTAAAATAGGTGCCAGTATTATCTCATTTTACAGCTAAGGAAACGGAGGCACCACAAGTGACTTACCCATATTAGCACAGCTAGTAAATAAAGTTAGAATCATAAGTGGGATTTCAACTTGGGTCTTTCTGACCCCAAATCCATCATCAAATCTAGCATTCTATTTACTACTCTACACTGTCTTTGGGGCCAGGAACAATGAGTGTATAAAAACACTTCAAAGAATAGTCAGTACATAGTTGCATTTCCTAAAGGCCAGTTGAAATCATTGGTGCAGAAAAAAAACAAGCCCAAAGCCTGCAGGAGTTTCCATGGTATTTCATTATTTATTGAAAATGTTATGAAAATGAATCCCCCACAAGGCTGAAAAATGATCATTGTTCAAAGATGAAGAGCCAAATATCCAATCTGCTGGAAACCACAAATTCAGCAGCATCACCCAGCCTTAATGATTGACTCAAATGTTCCTGGACTGAGGAAGAAGGGGCAGATGGAAAATCAGTTTCAACTACTATTGGTTAATTGCTGAAGAAAAAATAATAAGGATCAGAGTCCCATCTCAGATGTCAAGTAACAAGCCTTTCATTATCGCATGTAAAAGGTACAATAATCAAATGACTAATTTCACAAGGAGCTAATTAAGGCAGAAAATAGTAAGGGAGATAATTCACATTTCTATGATATTTTAAGGTTTGCAAAGCACTTTCTCATTTCAATATTATGAGGTAGGTAATGCAAACATTTTAATCCCTATTTTATGGATCCAATTCATTTAGATACAAACAGAAAAATAAAACAGTACTTGTCCAGAAGAAGCTTACATTCTTTTGGAAGGGAAACACCATGTATACAGATAATTCCTTATAAAATATGCACAAAATAAATAGAATTGTGTGGGAGTAGAAGGGAGCAACATCGGCTAAGATTACCAGAAAAGGCCACTTATAGGAAGTATCACTTGAACTCAGCTTTGAAAGGAGCTAGGGGTTCAAAGATGGAAAGCATGTGAGGCATGCAGGAAAACTTCTATAAAAGCATAGAGAGGGAGATAGAATATTAGGTCCAGGAAACTGCAAGTAGACAAATGAAGAAACCAGTTTAGAGAGACTGAGTGACTTGTTCAGGGAAATATAGCTCATAAAGTACAAGATAAACTGCAGACTGAGCATCTAATCCAATTCTACAATCCCTCATTAAGTACTTATAACATACAAGGCACTGTGCTAAGAACCACAGATACAAAAAAAAAAAAAATGACCCAACCCAGTACCTATCTTCAAGAAGCTTATGTTTTAATTGAGGTGGAGGGGAAGGTGTTATGACATATAAGCGGATATGTAGATATATAATTGTTTTAGGGATAGCAGAAGACCAGAATGCTTTCTGTCAAATAGTAACTAACAACACAGCAGAAATTGTTTTTTAGAATGGCTAAATCCTTCCATTCCAATCTTCACTAGGAGGTGGAAGGTCAGGAGAGAGAACTGTTCCATCAACATTTGGAAGAAATTTTGCTCATTAAATAAAATAAAGGCAAGTTTATAGGCAGAATTGTTGTTTGATGGTCAATGGACTATTTCCCAAAAAAGAAAAAGTTAATATGCCCACCATCCAAAAAGGACCAAATTTTAAATAATAAAAATCTCAATAGCCTTGACTCGGGCTTTAAGATCACAAGGAACAAATGGATAATGGAGTTACTATGTCCAACAGGCTAAGTGTGAAGGGATATTTTAGGATTATTTACAACAAAGCTATCATGATTTATACAACACCATCAAGAACATTCCTTGAGGGCACATGGGCCAAATAGAAGAATATTTGCTTAGAAAAGAGGTAGTCCCAGAGCACTTGAGCACTTAAACATGCATTCACAAAGGAAATAATTTATACTTGGATGTCATCTTTCTAGAGATTTCCATTGGTCATCCTGGCAACAAAATCATTTTCCTTGTTAAATTGGGGCTTTAAGAGAATACTTGAATTTGGTCAATTTAGATGAGGAGATGGAAAATAACCCAATAGTTCCAAGGAAGGATTGTTCCCTAAAAGAATTATTCTTAGTAGTAACTAACCTATGCCACAGGGAATGGGATTTTGGAATGTAATGGTGACTAGTCAAAGATATTCAGTCACCTTAGATCAGGAAAGAATAAAACAGAAAAAGGAAACAGTAAAGCCAATTCAAGGCCACATGGCAAGCCAGGTGTAATGGGCAATGTTAATGGGATCTGAAGATCTTCCATGCCCCTTGAACTTGCTGACAAAGCAGGAAGAGGAAGAGCAGGAAGGAGCCAGAGCCAAGGAGGAGCCAGGCAGGAGCCCGCATGTGACTCGAAGTGGCAGGGGCTGAAGGGAACTACTTTTTTCTTTGAGCCAGCCAGAATTTCTGCCAGGGACTCCTGCTGACAACTACTGGGGATGGGAACTGAGGGGGGGCCAGAGCTGCTGGGAGCAAGCTGCATGGAGGCTAAGCAGTTAGTGTGAGTAAGGAGAGGAGGATCTTTGCCTGAGGTAGCCTGTTCTGTTTTGAAGGCTTGAGAATGTGAGTGTTTACTTACATGTTCCAACTCCATGGCTACTGTGACGGCTTTGACTTTCTGGTTTGGGGACTCGGTTTTCTGGTATTTGAATAAATGTTCTAGCTATGTCCCCCATGTAGAGAGCCTGTTACATTTTTTGTAATTAATAACCATATCAACATATTTCTAGTTACCATAGGCATTGTGAATACTGCATTGTTGATACACCAGGTTGGGAGATAAGGGAGATCAAGTGGTTGCCCCTCTCCCTAGTTAGAGAGCTGAACAAGTTCTTCCTTACTCACTTGAAAGGAGGAAGAGAGAGAGAGGGAAGAGGAAGAGAGACAGACAGACAGAGACAGAGAAACAGACAGAGAGACAGAGACAGACAGACAGAGGCAGAGAGAGACATACAGACAGAGACAGAGAGAGAGAGAGAGAGAGAGAGAGAGAGAGAGAGAGGGAGATTTAATCTCTTCTTGCCTTTTATATGCATACCCAGTCTGGTTCACTAACCATTTTAAAAGTTTTTCATAACCAGTAAGCTGACAGGCTGTGCATACTCTCAAAAGGGCATAAGGGCCCTCTATGTGACCTTCTTAGAAGCAGGTTCACCAAGCCTCCATTTGGATAGGCAATAGGTATAGCACTGAGCATCAGCCACTCTCCATACCCCCTCTTCACTTGTAGATATATTCTACAGTCATGTTTTCAAGTAGAAGAAAAAAATGTCAACACCGTAAAGCACCTGTACATTAAAAATGGACTGACCAGATTTAAAGAATGTGATGATATTTAAGAAATAGAAACTGAGCATTACGAAGAAGAAGGAGGAGGAAGAAGAGAAGGAGGAGAAGCTAACATTTATATAACTCAATGTGTGCCAGGGATTGTGCTAAGCACTTCACAGTTATCATCACATTTGATCCTCTCAACAACCCTGGGAGGGAGGTGCTATTATTATCCCCATTTTACAAATGAGGAATCTAAGACAAACAGAGATTGTCACATATAGAAGGTGACACATTTGGCAAGTGTCTGAGGGCAGATCTGAACTCAGGTCTTCAGAACTCCAGGTCCAGTACTCTATCCATTGTGCTTTTTTGTTCTTCAGTCAATTCAGTCGTGTACAACTTTTCATGACCCCATCTGGAGTCTTCTTGGCAAAGACACTAAATCCGTTGGCCATTTCCTTCTCCAGCTCATTTTACAGATAAGGAAAGAGGCAAACAGGATTAAGTGACTTGCCCACTTACACAGCTAGTAAGTGTCTGAGGCTGGATTTGAACTCAGGCCTTCCTGACTCTAGTCTGGTGCTCTATCCACTGTGCCACCTAGCTGCCTCAACATATAAAGTAAATGGACTAGATGACCTGTAAGGTCCCTTCCAATTCTAGAGTTATAATCCTATGATCTTATACCTCCTAATACTAATCCTATAGCATGTACCCATCCTCCAACGCATAGATTCTTAAATAGATTTCATGAGGTCAATGAATTTGGATGGGAAGAAAATTACATCTTTATTTTCTAACTGAAATTTAGTATTTTCTTCAATATTAGAAGGACTGGAATTTCCGAATACCTCAAAGGATGAAGGAAATGTCTGTGCCAATTGACAACCTGGTTGTTCTAGTGTTAAAGATATTATTATGAGAAAGGGATCCTTAGGTTCACCAGACTGCCAAATGCGTCCATGACACATCAAAGAAAAAAAAAAAAGATTAAGAGCCTTGACCCTGGAGGATGCTAAAGTGATGAGCTAGGGCTCAAAAAGAAGTATCTCATCCCTCATCCAAAAGACAAGGCTCTAAGTAATCATCAAAATACTACTATATCTTTAGTTATGTTCTTTCTTCTTTCTTTCTTTTTTTTTTAAAGCAATTGGGGTTAAGTAACTTGCCCAAGGTTACACGGCCAGTTATTTTGTGTGGGTGCCAAGTATCTGAGGCCGGAACCAATCCGGGTCCTCCCGACTCTGGGGCCAGCACTCTTACTCATTGTGCCACCTGGCCGCCCCTTCTTTCCTCTTTCTTGAACTTAACACAGTCCCTGCACATCACTTTCTCTTCAGTCATCACCTCTTCTTCTCAGTATAGACCTGATTATTCCATTGTATCCGGATGAAGCATCCGTGTCCGTGCCCACAAAGCTTCCAGGGGGATCCTAACCAAAGGTCATGCAGAGCAATGCACTTGATGGAGGAAGCTTAGGGAATGGGGATTCGGAAGCAGTGAAGTCAGGCAAGGAGTAGAACTAAGCAAATTATGACCTGCTTTCCAGAAGAGCTGGTTCCTTCTCCCTCTCTAGCTGCTTTGAAAAAAGTGATAAATAGATAGTTTTGAGTCCTGTGGAGGTGAAATTCCCTTAGACTTGCCTGGTATTCAAGGGATAGAGATGCAAATTAAATACACGTACCCAAGTGCATTTACAAAAGAAAAGGTATGGCCATCTGGCTGCCAGGGCACTGCTCTGTTACCTCTGGCTCAGCAAAGACAGAAACATTCAGCTGAGTGTTATCTAATAGCATTGGGCTGGGAGTAGATCACATCTATATGTCAGGCATGGCACTACATGCTGGGAATATAAATACAAGCAAGTAAAATTGTCCTACCCTCAAGGAGCTTACATTCTAATAGAGAAAGCTGACATATAGACAATTGGGGGTAAGGTAATTTTGATTTAATTACCATTCTCAGAGCTAGAGTAGGAAAGGGGCACTCAAAGGGAGAGGCATGGCATGTATTATCAGTTTAAGAGCTTGTACAGGGAGCTGGTAGCTACCCTAGGGAAAATTCCAGATAATTATAATACCAGATTCCATCTAGGAAATGATGAAAAGTAAACCAAAGAATTGAGAGGTCATCAAAGGATGTCCAGACCTTTTATGTCAGGAGGAAATCTTTGATGCAAGAGTTCTGTGTATATTAAATGCCAAATGATAAAAATAGACAGTCAGTGGCACAGGAATCCTGAGAAGTGACCACCAAAGAGTGGGGAAGCTGAGGAAGGCTTTACTAACGAAGACAGAATTTGAGCTGGGTCCTGAAGAAAGGGTAATATAAGTTGAGAAGAGAATAAAAACAATTCTAGGCAAGAGATAACAGCATGAGCAAAGGTAGAAAGGTGGGAATACATGCTATCCAGTGAGGGAACGATGACTAGTCTGGTTTAGCTGGAGGGGATGGTTCATGTACAGGAATAATCAGAGCTAAAATGTCCAGAGTAAAGAAACCAAGGCAGCTCACTTGTGGGGGCCACAAGGAAGCTGAACCAGGCAATAGTTATTAGTACTACACCAGGCCTTCTCTCATTTGACAGATGAGGAAACTGAGGTAAAGAGGGTTAAGTGACTTGCCCAGGATCACACAACTAGTAAGTGTCTGAGGACTGATTTGAATTCAGGAAGATGAGTCTTACTGACTCCAGGTCTGGCACTCTGTGCACTATGGTGCCACCTAGCACCCCAGGGTAGGATTACAGAATATTAGAACTAGAGTTGGGCAATGGAGATCATTAAATCCAATCCCCTCCTTTTACAAGAGGAACTAAGAACCAGAGAGAAGTGATTTGACAAGGCCATAGTGAGTTTAGGAGCAGAAACCGAGACAAAGCTCAGGTCCCCTGACTCTTAAATCAGTATTTTCCTCACTATTCCAGTATTCTCTGTTAGTGGATGAGACGGGGCAGGTGGATACTACACTCCCTAGACCAAGGCTCAGTGGGGATTCTTAGCTGCTGAATGCAAAACCAGCAGGGTTAGAGCTTCTCGGAAGTCCTTGAAATTCCAACAGCAGGGAAGGTATTTTGGTTATGGGCTGCCATGGTGTGTATGCAGCTGACCTTCAAATGATCAGTGAAGTTTTTTTCTTTTCTTTTTTTTTAAACAAGGACTTCATTATAAAAGATCTTATTCTCAGCAGATTTTTTCACTTAGATATTGTTGTTTAAAATAAATCCATGAATTGAAAATAAAATATTTTTTTAAAAGGAAGGTAATGAAAGACTTGAATGAAGTGAAAAAGAATGAAATGAGCAGCACCAAGAGAACATTGTATACAGTAGCAGCAATATTATTTTAAGAACAACTTTGAGCATCTAAGTCATTTTGACTATTATAAATACAAAAACTAAAAATAAAGGACATATGAAGAAAAGTAAAATAATTTATTATCACTACATTTATGTGAGTAGTAAAACTCCCCCTTTTACTCTGTGTGATCATGAACAAATCATTTGCCCCTCTCTCAAATCATCTGTAAAATGAGGGAATTAGACCAGGTGATTTGAGCTCTGAGTCTGTGATCCTATGCACCCAAGTGATCCCTAAGGCCCTTCTAGCCCACACACAAGCCCAGAGCATGGACCAGGTATGCAGCCACAGCTGCTTAAGCATTAACAACCCTTGACCCTTTCCCTGAATGGGCATTTAATGAAAGTTCAGTAATGAAAGTTAGCAACCAAATATTTCCCCAAAAAACTTGAGGAACACTCTCCCATAGATGCACACAACCTCTGCAGGAAGAGGGACACACACAGAGAGAACACATGAGTCCAGGATACGCATGGGAATGGGGAACACACACCTTTGATGCCAAAGGGCCACTGATGTCTTGCTGCTGTTCTTGCCCACCCTGCTCCCCTCCTGCCTCCAGGCAGCTCCTCTCTGATGCTATTTGGTCAAACAGATGCTACTCAGCTGGGCACAGGAGCCAGGGTACCACTCTGTTACCTCCAGCTCAGCAAAGATGGCCAGTTGAGCATAAGCCAACAGCTGGGGCAGAGAGAAGGAGATCCCAGGGCCTGCAAAGTCATCATGATGACATCACTCACTAGGAGAAATCGATGGCCCTGCACCGTCTGAAGTCAAAGCTGCCCCGGACGCGTAGGTTTTTTGCACGGATCCCTCTCCACTCACGCGTCCTGCGTAAGGACGATGGGCATACTTGAGGAAGAGTGTGCACGTCCCGGGCATACGGAGAAATATTTTTTCTACTTTTCTTAATATCTCATTTCATTAAATTCCTTTGCTTTGGAATAATTATATCTTCCATCTAAGCGTTACAGGCGAACATAGGAGCAGAGGCTCAAGAGCTCATTTGCTGGGGACACACCCTAAAAGTTGCTTGAGGGGGGGTGCCACCAAACAATATGATCACCTTTCAGTCTATCATCTGTTGGATCCTTTTAGTCCCTGTTGGGCCAATCCTTTTTGCTAATCTCTTCGTGATGCCATTTGGGGTTTTCTTGGCAAAGATGCTGGAATGGTTTGCCATTTCCTTCTTCTGCTCACTTTACAGATAAGGAAACTGAGGCCAGCAGGGTTAAGTGACTTGCCCTGTAAGTGTCAAAGGCCAAATTTGAACTCAAATCTTCCTGACTCCAGGCCCAGTGTTCTATCCACTGTGCCACCTAGCTGCCCCCGGGGCCAATCCTATTTATCTGCTATAAACATTTCTGATAAAAGAGATAATAGGGATCATAGGGGCAAAAAAAAAAGATTACCTACTCTCATAGGCTCTTAGACTTGGAAGGGACCTTAAAAGTCATCTAATCCAACCCCCTCATTTTATAGATGAGGAAACCGAGACCCAGATAGTTGAAATGAGTTTCCCAGAAAGTTGAAATGACTTGCCTAGAATCACATAGGGAATAAATGGAAAAATTGCATAGATATAAGTTTTAATGATTCCTTTAAAAACGCCAATAAAATGAATTGTCACAGAGGTATATTTAAGTTAACATAGTACCAACAAAACCTCCGGGCAAAAACCCCCCCACAAAATACATTGAGTTGAATCTCTTAATTTTGCAGATAAGGAACTTAGAGCTCATTTGCCCAAGGTCACACACTTAATTAGTAGCAGAGTTGGAGCTAACACATTAGCATAATTCTTTAAGAGGCTTTTAGCCAAGATGACAGATTGTCCTGCTCCCCCCACACCTACTCCAGGAAAAACTTGAAACCCACACCAGAGCAAACCTATCAGGAAATACTATGAGAAACTTTAGAAAATTGTTTCCACCTCAGAACTGCACAAAAAGTAAAGCAAAAACCCTCAGACAAGAGAAATAGGTGCTTCCAACAAAGCCAGGACCAGTGAAGGCTCCCAACATGGAAAGTGAAGGTCCACCAATATGTAGAGTCTACATAGCTCCATATCAGGAGACAACAAAAGCAATAGATTTGGAAGCAGGGGTGTGTGGAAGGTTGATTTTCAGCAAATGCTACTGATTTATTGTGTTGTCAGTGGTCTAGACTTAAGGAAGTGATTAATAAAATATTTATCATGCATATTAAATTTAAAAGTATGTCATATGCAAACTTTTTGAGACCTGGTTGTTAAACATTTAACAATATACTCCTAAAGCGACCCAGTGCAACATAGCCATGCTTCTAACAGAACAGTGCTCAAACCAAGAAAGTCCAGGCATGCAGAGACTGAGGTCCCAAGCACTCTGTCCTGAGAGGCCATGGAAGTCCCTGAAATCCAGGTGATACTTAAAAATTTCACCTTAGAAGAAAAGAGTAATTCCATAAAAGCTTCAAGCAGAGACCTAAAGGAAAAAAAAAAGGATTTTCCACAGGGACTACATAGATCCCTAGAAGAAATGAAGCAAAAAAAAAAAAAAAACACAACTGAAATAGTATCTCTAGATGAAAGAATTGAAAGGAGAATAGTTAAGAAAATAAAAATGATAAACCTTACCCAAATAACAGAATCACTGAAAACTATAATAGATGAAACAGAAATCAATGACAAGGCAGCAAGAAATACTAGAATTAAATCAAAAGACTGGAAAAAATAGAAGAAATGTAAGAGAGATGATTTTTAAAATTACCTTGAAAAGGAACAGAATTTAAGAATGACAACCAAACCACTCAACCAAAGCCTGGACAGCATATTTCAAGAAATCATAAATGAAAACTACACAGATATATTAAAACTGGGAGAAAAGAAAAGATGAAGAAAAAATCCACCAATTACTTCTTAAAAGAAATGCCAAAAGGAAAAGTCCCAGGAATGGCACAGCCAAAAACCAGAGCTCCCACAGTGAAGAAAAAATACTTTAAGCATCCAGAAAGAAGCAGTTCAAGTACCCACAAAGTCACAGTCAAACCTGGAAGTGTCTGTTATGAATGAAAGGAAATCTTAGAATACAGTATTCCAAAAGGAAAAAGATATAGCCTCATAACCAAGAAAAACTTACCCTGAAAAGCTGAGTAGAATCCTACAAGGGGGGTGGCTAGGTGGTGCAGTGAACAGAGTACTAGCCCTGGAGTCAGGAGGACCTGAGTTCAAATCTGGCCTCAGACACTTAACACTTACTAGGCATGTAACCTTGGGCAGGTCACTTAACCCCAACTGCCCTGCTTCCACCCTCTAAAAAAGAAAAAAAAAAAAGAATCCTACAAGGAGGGAGAAAAATGGATCTTTAATGTAATAAAGGATTTCCAAGCATTTATGATGAAAAGATCACAGCTGAGTAGGAACTTTTAAATACAAACACAAGATTCAAGAAAAATCTAGAAAACTTTCCCTGTCCTCTCAGGCCAGAGTGATCAAGACCTCAGATTTTCTTGGTATCTGGGCTTCCTCTGAGCAGTAGAAGAGGCTACATCATGATGTAATGCTAACATTCTCACTGTAAGAAGAAACAAGTGACCTTTCAGAACCTTAATGCCTTCCTAGGCTGTGAGAATTAAATAAGATAAGCAAAAGCCCTGTACTGCTTCTGTTCTAAGGGTCTGAAGAGGAAAAAGAAAAGGAAGGATAAACGGAGGAGTTCATTAGTATAGAAAGGAGGAAGAAGGGAGCAGAACTTGCTATTTCTTATAATTGGGCTGGGTGAAAAGAGTCCCCAAGCACGGATAAAAAGGAGGACATCAGATGAATCTTACTCTAATCTGAAATGGACAAAAAAAGGTTAAACAGAGAGAGAAAGAGAGAGAGAGACAGACAGAGAGAAAGAGACAGAGACAGAGAGAGAAAGAGAGTTTGGTGTAGAAATACATCAAACTTGACAGGGGAGCAAGCTGGCTTGGAGGAAGGTAATGAGGGAGGAGGGACAGACAATACCAGAAAGGGAACAGTCACAAGCAAAACAAACTCCTCAGTCTTGAAGAGTAGATTAAAACAGAAAAAAAAAAAAAAGGGTTTTTAAGAACTAGAATCTTAGGGTGGCTAGGTGGCGCAGTGAATAGAGCACCAGCCCTGGAGTCAGGAGGACCTGAGTTCAAACCCGGCCTCAGACACTTAACACAAAAACTAGGTGTGTGACCTTGGGCAAGTCACTTAACCCCAACTGCCCTCCAAAAAGCAAAAAAAAAAGAACTAGAATCTAAAGAGTCATCCATCAATTAGGGGATGGCTAAACAAATTGTGGTATATAAATTTAATAGACTATTATCACACCTTAAAAAAATTATAAAAGAGATGATTTTAGAGAATCATGGGCACTCTGTAATATGAACTGATGCAAAGTGAAGTAGAACCAAGAGAACAATTTCTTTTTTTTTTTTTTTAAGCAATTGGGGTTAAGTAACTTGCTCAAGGTTACACGGCCAGGTGTTTCTGGGTGGGTGCTAAGTATCTGAGCCCGGATTTGATCCCCAGGTCATCCTGACACTGGAGCTGGTGCTCTTACTCACTGTGCTACCTGGCCACCCCTCAAGAGAACAATTTCTACAAAGACATGAACCATGTAAAGAAAAATAACTTTGAAAGACTTCAGAACTTTAATCAATGCAAAGGCCAACCTTGTCTCCATTGGAACCTGTGGTGAGGAGTTAGCCAATTCCAGGGAGAGAAGTGATAGACTCAAGGTACAAAAGGAAACATACATTTTTAGACATGGCCATTGTGTACATTCATTTTGCTTGACTCCACTTACTTGTTATGAGGCTGTTGGGGGTGGAGAGGGTGGGGTGAGGGACACGTTAGACTGTATGAGAGGTTAGAAATACTGAAGCCTAAAAAAGATGGCCATTGAAACATTTTCTTTTTGAAATACACAGAAGAGAATAGAAGAAAATTTAGAAGGAAGCCCAGACAAGCAGGACAGTTTTGAAAGTAATATGGAATTTATTTTATATATTTTTAAAAGCAAGTATTATGAAATAGAGATTCACAGTTTCACATACGATCCTTTTTTTGTATTCTGCTGGATAGGTGGAAATGAGAATGTGGGTAAGTTCAAAATCAAAAAAAAAAGAAAAAAATCATGTTTTAAGATTTGCTCTATATTTTATATACATTATCTCATTTGAGACTCACAACAATACCGTAAAGTGGGACCTACAGAAATTAATATTACAATTTTATAGATATGGAAAACTGAGTCCCAGAAAGGTTAAATTATTTATCTATTGTCACAAAGCTGGTATCAGGAACAGGATTTGAATCTTGGCTTTGTGATGAACACTTACTAGCTGTGTGACCTTGAGCAAGTCATTTAACCCCAACTGCCCTGCCCTCCCTCTAAAAAAGAAAAAAAAAGAATCCTACAAGGAGGAGGAAAAATGGATCTTTAATGAAATAAAGGATTTCTAAGCATTTATGATGACAAGATCACAGCTGAGTAGGAACTTTTAAATACAAACACAAGATTCAAGAAAAACCTAGAAAAGTTTCCCTGTCCTCTCAGGCAGAGTGTTTTAAGTCCTGCATTCTATCCACTATCTGAGCACTGTAGCAGCAAGCACCCCAAGCGTCCTCAGGGTTTGCAGCTACCACAGGTTCTTGGATCTGCTTTGTTAAAGGAAAGCAACTCAAAATGGGTTAACAAGCTTACTTTAATCAGTCAGACATATATCGTTTACCTTGTTCAGGAGAAAAGGTCAGCACCCTGAACCTCAAAGTATACAGGCATAATTATCAAGACAGAAACATCAAGTAGACAGCTTTCCAAACTGTCCAACCATTACATCCATACCCAGTCAACATCTGGGTTTCCACATTCTGGGTTTTTCAAAGCCGGGGGACTCTCAACAACGGCTTCCCAGAATTCAGATCAAATCACAGAACACTTCTCAAAGTGAGTCCCAAAACAAAGCTACACATCAGGGCTTATATAGCCTTCTCCTGGCTCAGAGAATGTAACAACCTTATTGACCCACTGGCCAATCAAAAAATATCTACTGAAAAACAAGCCTCCCTCCCCAGGCTTCTGGTGCACTTTAGCCTAGGGGCAGGGAAGATCTTTAAAATTTACATTCGCATTACAAGCACCCAACCCAGTATCAATCAACAAGCATTTATGAAGCTCTTCCTATATGCCAGGCATGGTGCTAAGTACTAAGGATACCAGGAAAGGAAAGAGTTATCCCTTGGTACTTATCCTATGTTCTTGTCCTTCCCTCTAGCTCTGACTCTCAGTATGAAATTGCTAAATAATAATAAATTTTTAATAAATGCTTGGTTTAAAAAGTTTAACATTTGGATTAGCAACTGGCTGGCCTAAATTGATGTTTAAATTATCTCCCCTCAGCTGGACATCTTGAACAATTACCATTAAAAAATGACCTTATTTTCCTTAAAAGTGACCAAGAAAAGCATTCACCCGCATTGGCTCATCAGGGAAACCAGATTTGCTGGGCCGATCCTGTCTCCGACTTCTCAGGAGTTGCTTAGCTTGTTTTTCTGTCAGTATTGGGGAAGAATCTAAAGGGGGTAGGAGGGGAGAGAAGAGATGCAGGTATTAAAGTTAACAAGAAGTTGATTGTTTAACTCACCATGCAACAGCAAAATATTTGCAAGTGTGATTTGGGTTAATGCACAAGGGTGTTCTTTCTTTCAGGGTCCCATCCCAAGAGAGTGCATTCCAGGAGGTTTGGAATGGAATTTTGAATATTTTTAAATATATTTGTGATGATAATAAAGGAGATCATCTCATCTGAAAAAAATATTGTAAAATATCTTCCTTCTATATTGCAAATGGTCCACTCTATTAAAAACTATCTGTTCATTTAGAAAGTTTACCTTTTTAAAAATATATAACATTTCTTCCATGTCCTGTTTAATCTTTGGTGGCTTGGATATCATTTCTTAAAAATATAAAAATAATGTTTTATGCACCAACTCTAAGCTAGTGCTTAAGACTAAAAGTTACTACATAATGTTATTGGGAGATGTTCAGTAATGAAAAAAACCACAGCCAATTTAAATATTCCCATATAAAAGGAGTCTATCTAAACAAGCAACATTTATCAATACTTTTTAAAAATGATTACTCACAATATTAATTTAAAGATAAAGCAGCTTAGTCTATCTTCAATGATGCTAACAAGAGATTCTAGAAACCTGTTGTAAAAGACTACCAAAATATTGGCTTTATTCTCCCCAAAGTGCTATTTTGAAATCAAAATAACAAAGATACCATTAATGGTCCCATCTTAGAAATAAATAATTGCTATGATTTTCCACAGATTGATCTCCTACCTGAAAAGATGGTCAGGGTGAACAGAAAGAGAACCAGGGCCAGTAGCATCTTCATTTTGACCTCTCTCTTCTTCTGATCCTTCTCAAGTGAGCTTCTAGCACTGAGGTGCCAGCCACCTACTTGAAGGAAGCTGCACCAGGCCACAGATGTTTGTTTTTATGTTGCCCAATGGGACCCCATGGCATAATTTTTAAGTCATCTGGTCATGAGTTTTCAAGATGGTTCTGATTAATAGCTCAAATATTTCCTCCCCAGTTCCTCTAAAATTTTATACTGAAATATTAGTCTCTGATGGGTCTCTCAGTTCTAATTATCTTGACTTTCTGATATGTATAAATGAGGCGGCATGGCCAAGTGCATAAAATACCATCCCAAGAATCCTACTCAGGAGAACTGGGCTGAAATCCTACATCAGAAACTTGGTAGCAGTGTGACCATGAACTAGTCCCTTAAACTTTCAAATCTTCAGTTTTCTCATTTGCAAAGTGAAGCCATATATAAAATGCTTATATTGAGAGATGTCATGACATAATGGTTAGAGTCAGACTTGGAATCATGAAAACCCTGCTCAAGTTCTGCCTAAAACACATAATTTCTGGGTGACCTTCAGCAAGAAAATTAATCTCTCAGAGCCTCAAGCAACTCTTTAAGACTATAAGTTGCAGAGAAGTTGTTGATCTACATAAGTAAAGGGAATTTCCTCATTCAGGAATAACCTAAGTCAATGAACTCACACCAGACCAACAAAATAATACCTGTACTATCTAGCTGGAATGGAGTTTCTCCCCTATCTCAGTCAAGGTGAGGCTTGTAGCCCTAAGTCAAAAGACACTACTTTAAAGGTAGATAGTTTGGGGGCAGTGAGGTGGGACAGTGGATAGAGCACCAGCCCTAGAGTCAGGAGGATCTGAGTTCAAATCTACTCTCATACACTTATAAGTTCATTCCAGGTAATGCCACCCTGTACCCTAAAATTTTGGGGTTCCAGAACCCCTAAACCTTGTGAGCACACCTAAACCACATCAGAGGGAGTTTCCACCCAGGGATTTTCCCACATCAATAAAATCACAGGTATAGACAATAAACAAATTTTAAAAAACAAGGTCCTAATCTCATGGTAAGTAACTAAGAATGAAGCTGTGGCACTGTGAATTTCTATCCACTGGGCCTGGAGTCAGAAAGACCTGAATTCAAATCCTGCCTCAGACATGCCTAGTAGTGTGACCCTGGGCAAGTCATGTAACTTCTCTTTGCCTCAGTTTCCTTAATTGTAAGGAAACCTCACAGAGTTGTTATGAGGATCAAATGAGATATTTGTAAAGTGCTTAGCACAGAGCACATAGTAGGTATTATACAAATACTTATTCCCTCCCTCCTTTCACTACTGAAAGAGTGCATGTGTTAAGATTTTTTTTGCACATTCCTTAGTTAAAGTTCTGTTTTTCTCCTTGCAGGACCAATCAAGAGAACAGTCATTCTTCTGAAGCCAGGATACACAACCAATTTTGGTTTCCTAAAATAAGTCTCTTCCCATCAGTTACATAAGCAAGGAGCATTTTCCAATGCAATCCAAAAGCCACACAGTACCGTCCCTTTCTTTAAAGGAATTCTTAACTCCCACAAAAGTTGTCAAGATCAAATCTACCTTTTTCAGAGATGACATTGGAATACAATCATCATCACAAACATCATTTAATATTCTCTGAGCAACAAAAAAAGGCAACTGCTAGCTCACATAATAACCTGGGTCTTGAAAGTGCATAATGGTGATGGAGATGGTTGGAGAGAAAAGGGGTAGTGATGGCAAATGTGGCAACAATCCAAAACAAATTTTGTGAGCCAAAGAAAATGTTTTTGAGTTTAAATTTTTTTGAAAAACTAAATGAAAGATTGTTAAATCTTTGCATTATTTTAATCAAGCAAATTACCATATATGTTTGGTAATTTTTAAAGTAAATTTAATCAAATCAATAAACATTTATTCAGTGTCTGTTATGTGCCAAGCATTGTGCTAATTTCTGGGTGTACAAAGACAAAAATATGAAAAATTCTCTGCCCTCAAGAAGCTTACTTTCTTCCAGGGGAGAAATATTCCCACAGAAGTATACACAAAAATATATGTAATCTCTCCTGTCCCCCTGTCCTCTTACTGTCCCACCAGGGACTTTGGCTCTGGAATCAAATGGATTGAGTTCATTCTGAGGCAGGGCCTGATCCTAAACAGGGGTTTGGGTGTTAGGCTTGTTTCTGTTACCCTGACTCATTCCCACCACCCCAAAGAAACTCATAACTTAGGAATCTACGGTATCCCCCAAAAAATGAGAGACTCCCTAAAATGGGGTCCCTTCTAGGAAAGGTACTCATTGTACATTATAGGGATTAGTAATAGGAAAACAGTTTATTTCTTCTGCTACTAAAAAATGTTTAAAATACAAAAAGCTAATAAGCACATAGTGATGAATATGAAGAAAAAAGTTTCATTATCAACAGTAAACTTGACCTTTACTTTTGTTGTTTTCAGAGGAATTTGCCTACTGTTATAGGCATAGGAAGAGTATAGATGCTATGAGCCAATATGACCCACACACTATGAACACCAATGATTATAGTATTTTTCATCATTGGCTTCTCCTTTCTTCCTATCCTGAAGAGGCACTGGAATGGGATTCAGGAGAACTGCATTTGTGCCCTGGCTCCATCACTGCCAACCAGCCCACATGATCTTGGATAAGCCCCTCCTATTAGACTACATACATGCTCAGGTCTCCCTCATCCCCCATTTCTCAGACCTTGAGTTCTTTGTTCCATCTTATTCCATTGTTCACTAGCATTCATAATAGAAGTCTACACTTGCCTCCTCTGATTCCTCTAGTCATCCATTCATACATCAGCCCTTTGTAAGATGTCTTATTTCCATTATCCTATGGAGACAACTCCCTCAAAAGTTACCAGTGACACCCTACTAATCAAATTATAGGATCATAAAGTTAGAATAGTAAGGCACATTAGAGACCATCAAGTCCAACCCTCCCCTCACTTTATAGATGAGGAAACTGAGGCAAGAGAAATTACTTGCCCAGGGTCACACAGCTAATAAGGAAGGGTCTGAGGCATGATGTAAACTCACATCTTCCTGACTCTAAACTCTGCTCTTGATCCACTGAACCACCTAGCTACTAGGTCTTTTCTAACAGACTTTTACTTTCCTTTCTTCTTCTGTATCTGCTACATTTAACTTTATTAACCACTCTCTCCTTCCCAAAACTTTCCCTTCATCTTCCCACATTTCATTCTCTTGTTTCTCTTCTACCTCACCAAATGCTCCTCCATCTACTTTATTGGCAACCCTTGCTTCTCCCATCCTCTAAAAAAGATAATTCACATTTATTTAGTACTTAGATATGGGTATATAGATATATGTGTATAAGTGCTATAGAAATGGATGTTGAATTGCTAATTAATTTTTGGAATAAGGGAATGGGACCACAAGGGGGTGCCTCTGGTTTCAGTGGGGGATAGGCATGCTAGATTCTTTGTATATTCACCAAAAAAGACAATGATGGCAGCATGTGGGGAGTAAGGCATTAGTCACACTTTAATAAGGCACAGAAAGTACTAAGACAAACAGCACATAAAGTACAGAGCCAAATGAAATGGGATGGGGAGAAGGTTCAGAAGCAGACACCATGGGGATGGGGTGGTAGAGGAAGGCAGGAATCATGGGGAAGAGAATGGGAAAAGGAAGAAGCACTGAGAGTCACTTATGTAATTATAGATTGGAGTTGGGAGCACTCTTACAGCATGGACCCTTAGGAAATGGATGAGTGTTTGGGAAGTAGGAGTTTGGTGTCTCATTTGTATAGGGTTTTGGTGAAGGACAGACAAGCTCTTATCTATGCCACCTTGGGCTTAGTCAATAACATTCACATGGGGGTGGCAGGGCTTTGGTCACCTTAGGGTTGAAGCATGGGAGATAGGGGGTGAAAAAATAAAGCATATTCACATCATCTCAAAGTTATCAGCAACATCTGGTGCTCTGTTGGTCATACAGCAGATGTTTGGAGCTTATCTGAGGCTTACAGGCCATGGATAATTAACAAGACCAAAAGATCCTTACAGTAAGACGTAGCTGGCTTCTCATGATTTAGCACCTAGTCTGAGGATGTGACTTTTATTTTAATTACTTAATTACCTTATCTTATCAATTAATTATTTGATTTGTTCATTATTATATTAAAAAGTGTGTTATATAATTTATTAATAATTATTAGTTATTAATTAAATTATTTTGTTTTAATCTATGAAACAATTCGCAAGTAACCATTATATTCCCTTTATCAGCAAACTGGTAAAGTGGATGGAGTGCTGGGCCTGGAGTCAGGGTAGACTTATCTTTATGAGTCCAAATCTGTCCTTGGACACTTACTTCCCAAGAAAACTCCAAATGGGGTCACGAAGAGTAGGACATGACTGAAAAACAACTGAACAAAAAACAACCACTCTCCTAGGGAAGTGACTGGATAATCCATTCAGAATATATATAGTCTTTACTGCCATTTATTGTATTTGTATCCCCGGTGTCCAGCATAGTACCTAGAACATAGTAGATGTTCAATAAATTCCTGTAGATTGACGAAATGACTGATTGACTGGGGGAAGTAAATTGAGTCTAAAAGACCATTTGAGATAGTTGATGTTTCCTGTATGTGTTCATGAATGTCTTTACATCTTTAAGCATTTTTCTTGTGGGGGTGAAATAAAATTTGTTCTACGCCTGTATTGTATATTGAGTACCTTTATGGGAGGGGACCCTGTTACCCCCACTTTGGGAGGAAACCCTAAACATGATCCATATGTAAGCTTTGTTGTAGAGATTTCACTAGTTATGGTGGGAGGGAGGGAGAGAAAGAGCTGGAGAGAGAGGAAAGTGAACCACTGATGAGGGTGCAAACTTAGGTCTGTGGGAACCTTAAAGGGGCATTCTGCATCAATAGTTCTATTGTTGTTTTCAATTTCAAGTGCTGTTTGATTTCAATTCAATTTTCAGTGCTGTCAGATTCCTCATGACCTCATTCGGAGTTTTCTTAGCAAAGATACTGGAGTGGTTTGCCATTTCCTCCTCAGCTCGTTTTACAGATGAGGAAACTGAGGCAAACAGGGTTAAGTGACTTGCCCAGGGTCACACAGTTAGTGTCTGAGGTCACATTTGAACGCAGAAAGATTGAGTCTTCCTGACTTCAGGCTGGCACTCTATCCACTGCGCCACCTAGCCATGCCTTGTGGTTGGGGGGAAGTAACAACATGGAGATAAGGAGAAAGAGCATTTACCAATCCCTCCACCTACCTCCTTGTAATGGTAATGGAAATCTGAAGACCTTCCCTGCGCCCTAATAGGCCAAATGTAATCACATGTGGAGGGAGGAGTTTGCTGAAGGGTGGAGCAGAGCCCACAGGAAGCTGGGAGTCAGAGCAGTTAGAGCTGGAGGGATGAGATGACACACCCAAGGAGACAGTGTTTGTGAGTGTTTATTTTCTGAGTGTTTGTTTTGGGGAAGGCTGAAGGATGGTGTGGCTCCCTGCTGTGCTATGGTGTATTAACTTCTTTGTTACTATAATGGATCTGACTTTCTGGTGTTGGGATTTGGTTTTCTGGTGTCTGAATAAATGTTTTGCTTCTGTCTTCTATATAGAGAGTCTGTTATATTTTGCAACTGAAACCTATGCTGGCATATTCAGCCATCAGTGCTGTGAATATTTTGTTGGCACTAAACTCCTACGCTGTCCATCTTTATTAATGAAAGACAGCATAACCTAGTAGGTAAAGAGCCAGCCTTGGTGTCAAGAAGACATAGATTCAAATCCTTCAACACATACTGGTTGTCTGAACCTGAGCAAGTCACTTGAATTCTCAATGCCCCAGGCAACACCATAAGCTACAGAGCAAGTGCCCACCTGCTCTACCTTGAGGTAGTTTTCTATACCAACAAAATCACAGGGCCAGTACAATTCCTCCATCTCCCCCTTTAACTGATTGTTAGATCCTTTTGAAGGCAGAGACTGACTTGAGTCATCAGGAAGAACTGTCATCACAGATAACCTCAAATGTATGGGAAGATTTCTCTCAGATTTTATAGAGATGGGAAAGTAGTCATGTGGTCAGAAGCTATTGTTATTCTTTTGGTTGCCTTTTTTTTTTATTGTGATAACATCTGTGATTTTTTTTGTAAGTACTTGGTATATTCCTCACTTTCAGACAGGCTGAGAACATTAATACTTCCACAACCTCCAAATTGTGTCACCTCCGGCATGGCCCTCCTCTGTGGACAACTGATCTGGTCCAGGTGCCCTTCTCATCTTTGTTTTTATTAGTGCCATTCCTGTTTTCTCCAATAACACTTTATTAATATTCAGTTGTGGTGGGCCCACTGTCATTGATAGGGGAAAAAAGTTTATTCTAGAAATGTAAGCAGACATTTTCTGTGTTCCTCCAGTTAAACACACTCAGGATGATCTATCTTGAGATTGTTGCCAAGCTTTCTATAAATATTTTTCTATCCACTATTTCTCACTGTTTTATGCAGTGATATTACTCATAACCTTCTACCATCATCCTCTCTAAGTTTTTAAAAGCATATTTGTATTCTAAAGCAGTGTTGACCATGACTATCATATCTCCCTTTCTGGCAAGGATATCATGAGCAATAACTAAGCTCTTCCAGCCTCTTCAGTGTGGTGAATTATAAATAAAGGATCAACTTCCTGAGAAAAGGGTGATAATCTATAAGATGGTCTATGTAGATATGTATTCTTTTTATCCATTTTCTACTTTCCATCATCAATAGCTTGTTTACATAAATCATATCTCATTTTTATTCATATTTATCATATCACATTTTTATTCTTCTAATTTTGTATTGATTTTGAGCTTTGCTCTAACAAGTTAATGGTCTAACTACACAGATAACTGGTATATGACTTGCATGTCAATAACAAATTACTTCCTATTCCTTAAAATACAGTTAATTTCTTTTTTATGAATTTGTTCAGCATTCACAATGTCCACCTCCCCACTCTCTTCCTGAAAAAATGTATTCATAGTATATAGTAATGAAGCTTCGAAGGAGTCTGCAACCTTCAGGCTCTTCTGCTTCTTAATCTTGAACAATATTTTCCAACACACTTTTGGCCATCCTTTTTTCCCCTTCTTTTTACTGAAGTCACTGAGCACTAAAGTAAATTAAAATTGGCTTCAGTCAGTCATTCAGTCTGTCAGTAAACATCTATTAAGTGCCTACTATTTGCCAGGCATTGCTTAGTACTGATGATACAAAGAAGGCCAAAAGATATTCCTGGCCCTCATGGAGCTTATAGTCTAATGAAGGAGACAACATGCAAATAACTATGTACAAACAAACTAGGTACAAGATGAATAGGAAGGAATCAACAGAGTGAAGGCATAAGAATTAAAGGGGATTGGTAGAAAATGGCATTTTATCCAGGACTTAAAGGAAGCCAAGAGGCAGAGATAAGGTGGGAGGACATTCCAGACAGCCATTCTGGGAGTTAGCCAATCTGAAACACTCCAGCAAAGTTCTAAATAAAGTACAGGGGAAGAAGAAGAAAAATGGAAGGAGAGTGATAATACAACTAGAAGAAACAACGATAAATAGAAATAGCTTGAATTTAGAAAGCCTCGTCAAATTCTTCAAGAACTTCTCTACTTCCTCATTCTCTGCAACAGAAGGGGGGGGGCAGTGTTAAGAACACTTGATTTAGAGATGAAGGGCTTGCATTCAAAGACTGGCTCTGGCATTTAGTACCTGCATGAGGACCTTGTATGAGTCATGCATCCTCTGTGGTTTTCTCACCTGTAAAATGAAGCAGTTGGACAAGACAGCCTCAAAGGCCCCTTTCATCTCTACATCTACGGATAATCCTAAGTGGATTTATAAGCAATTTTCTTCTCAGGAGACCAGTTTTCAGGAACTCATCATGATAAATCAGGGAAGTGCCATGAAAGGATGTCTTATTACCTTTGAATTCATAATTAAAAACAATTCTTCCACCTCTTTTATTTGTCTCTCCGAGGAAAAACTGTGAGCTATCCTGTAAATAGCCTGTTCATAGAGTTCTTTGCATGTTGTCTATCCCATTTAGACTGTAAGCTTCCTTGAGAACAGGGACCAAATTTTGCCCTTCTTTGTATCTGAAGCGCTTAGAGCCTAGAACAGAGTAGGAGTTTAATAAATATTTACTGAATGACTGACTGATCATTCTTCTATTTAGCTGTAACTTCTGGCTTCTGGTTTCCTTTATAGCACGAATGTCAAAACTGATATAATTCCATTCTTCCAATAGTAGGCTGATTCATTGGAATACTGAAGTAAATATAGAAAGACAGATCTCGCATTTAGAATTCCAAAAGTTAAGTGAATGTATATAGATCACCAAAAAACTAAGTAATCTTCCATACCCTCTGCTTACTTTTTCACTATTCTTTCAAGACTAAGGACCGTTTCACATTTCTCTTTGTTTCATGGGTATCCTGAGGCAAAGAATTCATCACCTAGTGACCAACCTCTTAATGATAAAGTATTCTACATTAAGCTAAGCTAGTTTAGGCATAGTTTGTTGGCAGCACCATGCTCAGAAGCTTACCCAGATTGGTAGAATCTGCCAGGGTTTATGATACACTGGCATAACTGTTGTAAACCAATTACCTCCAAACCATAACACTTTTAGAAAGGAGTGTGTGTGTGTGTGTGTGTGTGTGTGCGCGCATGCACACACGTGAGTGTGCATGTATTTAAATAAAAAGGACCTAGCAGAAATGCTTGCAGGAAGCCTGTGAGTAGAGCAATCTTTGACAGGGGCCTGTCAGGGCCATACCAAAGAATGGAGTTAATTCTCAGTTGACATTGTGCAAGGAGAAGGAAATAGAAAAGGGGCAAAGCTAAAATCCAAATTGGGCCACTAGGAGATGGATCCAGAAGCCAGAGTTTCTAGCAAAGGGTGAGGTCTAACCCTAGCCACCTGATCCAGAACTGCAATAATTCCATTTCTGGGACTTGGAGCCTTCCAAGAAACTGGAAGCTAACATACCAGCAGCCTGTCCCAGACCAATAGCAGGGAACAGCATTCAAACTACAAATGGGATAGGACCAAGCAGGGTCTGTCCATTCACGTTTACAAGAAAGAGTAGAATCTGGTCCTATCACAATGCCCCAATGCAGAAACCAATATGAATAAATAGAAGAGAATGCCAAATACAATTAAAAGATATTATGAATTAAGAGAAGCTCAAGTAGTAAATGCAGAAGAAAGTAACCCTGCATTAAAATCAAGCAAAGCCTCAGAGGATTAAAAAAAAAATTCTTCACAACTCTTCACGACTCAAGAATTGCCAGAAGAAATGAAGCAAAAAGATTTTTTTTAACGAAACTAGAACTCTTGAGGGAAAAATTGGAAGCTGAATTTAATAGTCTTGAATAGAAGATGGAAAAGTAGTAGACTCCCTGAAAAATCAAACGAAGCCAACAAAATTTAATGTCACCATAAGATAATGAATTTAAAAGACTGAAGGGAAAAAATAGAAGAAAACAAGGTATTTTATTATCAAAAACAACTAATCTGGAAAAAAAGCCAAGAAGAGATCATTTAAAACTCTATGGGCTTCCTGAAAAGTACAATCAAACAATAAACATGGGTCCCATATTTCTTTTCTTTTTTCTTTTTCTTTTTTTTAACCCTATCTTGCCCATTCTGGATGTTCAGTGGCCACTCATTGACTTGGCCCACTACCAATCATGGTAAATTTAACCTAATCCATTTTTCCAACCTGGTCCATTTTGCCCCTTTTTAGGCAGCCTGGTGGCCCTCCACTCCCAGAAGTTCACTATATTGGTGCCAGATCTCTGTGGCTCTATATTTACAATGAATCATTCCACCTACCCCTAGTCCTGATGTTAAATATTTACCAGCACCACCCCAGTACTGCTCTCTAAACACTACTGGAGCTCAGCAGGAGTCCAGTAGAAGAGATTGGAATTACCACCAGATTGAAGGCTTGGTGAATGGAGGCTAATTAATAATAATAACTGGCATTTATATATCAATTTAACATATGCAAAGGACTTTACATCCATTATCTCATTTGAGCCCCAAAATACCCCTTGTCTACTACCCTCCATCTCCCACACCCTCCCAAAGGTGTCTATACCCCACTCAGTCTCAATCTTATTACAACAGATAAGGCCTAGAACCTCATTAAAAACGGAAGTAGGGAAAGTATGTTAAATGTTCAGATCCCACCTCCTACACTTAACAGCTACATGACCCTAGCCAAGAGAAACTTAAATGACTTGCCAAGGTTCTTAGCTAATAAATGTTGAAGAATGGATTTGAACCCAGGTCTCCCTAATACCAAGTCCAACACTCCAGTTAAAGGACTTTTAAAGGACACCAGGAAATATACAGCTAGTAAGAACATATAAGAGGAAAGATCTGAACCAGGTGGGCCCTCTCTGCTGCTAGGCAATATTACTACAACTCCTTTATCACCCTCCACAGTAGCTCTTTCAAAATTTACATCATTCCTCAAGCCCCCCATGGCTTCACCTACCCCCACTCTCTCAGTTGAGAACCCTGTCTCATATTTTACAGAAAAAAACTGAGGCCCTTAGCCATGAGTTTCTTCTCCTTCCTCATCTCCTATCATTCAGGTGCTTTCTGTCTCTATTTCCTCCTTCACTCCTGTCTCACATAATGAAGTGGCCTTACTCTTTAGCATAGTTAATTCCTCTTTCATTCTATCCTATCTCCTCCAATAGATTGTCCCCTTCTGCCATTCCCAATCTTTCAATTATTTTCAATCTTTCCCTCTCTTCTGGCTCATTTCTTTTCTCCTTTCTCTCTCTTTCTTTTTTTTTTGGAGGCAGAGATAAGTGACTTGCCCACAGTCACACAGTTAGTAAGTGTCTGAGACCTGATTTGAACTCAGATCTTCCTTACTCCAGGGCTATATCCACAGTGCCACCTAACTGTCCCCCAGCTCATTTCTTACTACTTGCAAACATGCCCATTTCTCCTCTATCCTGAAAAAAACCTTTATTTAATCCTGCCATCCTCATTATTATCCTCTACCTCTTCTGCCCTTTGTAGCTGAACTCCTCTAAAAGGCTTCTACAATAGGTGCCTCCACTTTCTGTCCTCTCACTCTCTTCTTAACCATTTACAATCTGGCTTCCAACTTTATCATCCCAATGAAATTGCTCTCTCCAAAGTAATGCACTCTCAGTTGCTAAATCCAAGGGCCTTTTCTCAATTCTCATTCTCTTTGACCCCTCTGCAGCCTTTGACACTGTTAATCACTCTCTCCTCCTTGATACTCTCTTCTCTCTAGATTTTTGGGACACTCTCTTTCCTGATTTTCCTTCTACCTATCTTACCAATCCTTCTCTTGTCTCCTGCCACCACCTTGGTTAAGGCCCTCATCACCTCACACCTGGATGATTGCAATAGACTGCTGATGAGTCTGCCTGCCTCAAGTCTCTTCCCACCACAATCCATTCTCTATTCAGCCACTAAAATGATTTTCCTAAAATATAGGTCAGGTCATATCAACCCACTCTACTCAATAAACTCCAGCAGCTTCCTTTTGCCTCCAGGAGCAAAAAAGAAACAAAAATTCTGAGTTTGGCATTCAAAGCCCTTCATAACCTAGACCCTCCTGACTTTCCAGTCTCCTTACACTATATTCCCCAACACATACTCTTTGATCCCATGACACTGGCTTTCTGGCTGTTCCCTGAACATATCTCAGCTCCAGGGATTTTCTCTGGCAATTCCCCCATGCCTGGAACTTCTTCCTTATCTCTTGACTACTGACCTCCCTGGTTTCCTAAAAGCCCATCTTCTACACTACAGGAAGCCTTCCCCAAACCCTCTTAATTTCACTGCCTTCCTTCTGTTGTTTCCTACTTATCCTCTATATAACTTGCTTTGTATATACGTTTGCATGTTGACTCTCCCATTAGATTGAAAGTTTCCTGAGGGCACGGACTGTCTTTTGCCTTTTTTTGTATCTCCAGCACTTAGCACAGTGCCTGTCACACAGTAAGCAATTGGTAAATATTTATCGATTGACGGAAGCCAGGTCTTCCCAACTCCAATTCCAGCCCTCTAAATAAGGGATTGTCTCTCCTTTGTATCCCAAGTGTTCAGTTCCATACCTAACACACAGTAGGCACTTAATAAATGCCTGCTGATTGAATAACTGATCTAACACTCTAGTAAAGTGACTCTTAATAATAGCTAATAATAACTAGTATTTATAGGATACTTACTATGTGCTAGGCACTGTGCTAAGCACTTCACATATTACCTCAGTTGATCCTCACAACAACCCTGTGAGGTGGGTGCTATTACTAGCCCTATTTTACCGACAAGGAAATTAAGGCAGAGGTTAAAAAGAGATTTGCATAGGCTCACACAACTAACGTGTCTGAGAGCAAATTTGAACTCAGGTCTTCTGGGAGTCCCAGCTAAAAATCTCTCTTTCTTCAGGGCTATCTCCAGTCTCCCTCATGAATATTTGGCCACTGGACCCAGATGGCTCTAGAGGAGAAAGTGAGGCTGGGGACTTTGCACCATTAAATCCAATAAACCTGCAAGTCATGGAATCATCTTCTTCATGTCATGGTCCTCTTCCCGAAGGAAGGACAAACAACAAAAATCTCTCCTTCTACAAGAAGTCTTTCCTTATCCAATTTAATGCTAGTGTCTTCTCGGTGAATTACCTCCGGTCTAGCTAGTTTATTGTCTCCCCTAGTGCTTATCACAGTGCCTGATACATACCGAATGCTAAATAAATGACTTGTTGACTTGACATGATATGTAGCCAGTAAGCGGCCGAGAAGGGATTTGAACTCACTTTGTAACTTCAGGTCCAGCATTCTAGTTAAGTGACTTGCCCAGGGTCACACAGCTAGTAAGTGTCAGAGAAGGCATTCGAATCTGCGTAACTCCAAGCCCAGGAGCCAGGCTACTTTGCCACCCTGCCTTTCTTCCTGGCGGACCCTGCAGATACAAAAAAGAAAATAACCACAAAAAAACAACTGGGGGCCCCAGCCCAAAAAAAGTTTCCGCTCGATTACAGACGATGAGGTCACCTCCTTAGCCCCACCCCGAACTCCTGCCCTTCTAAGTTCCCGCCTCTCCTCTGCCTTCCCCCTTCCTTCAGGTCTCCCTAGATTCCGCCCTCACCCCTCGGGTTTCCACCTCCCTCCACTCAGGTCCCACCCTTTTCCCCGCCCCTGGGACGAGCCCCGGACTGTTCGGCCAATGATCAATTCACTCTCCACAATCACCCTGCCTTCGTGATCTCACTTCCGCTCCTGCGCTCTGACGCCCGCCCTGGCCCCGCCCTCGCCTCCGGGCTCCGGCTCCTCTTGTCGAGCCCCTCGGGCCCCGCCGGGGCCGAGAGGGAGCTAGTGAGCCGGGTCGGAAGCCAGGGCGGGAGCGGCCGAGCCTCCGGGCCCAACAGGTATGAGGACGGGAGTTGGTCACCCTCATGATTTAGAATCGGGCAGGTGTAGCCCAATCCCTGCCTGGCTCCCCTGGGGAAACTGAGGCCCGTCCCCGCCCTCCCTTAGGGAGCCGCGGCTATTTCCTTTTTGTCCCGGGATCTCCAGAGCCCGGCGGAGAGCCGGTACTTCCATTGTTGATTTGAATGGGAGGCAGCAGGGTTTGGAAGCCCTGGGACGTGGGTTCAGATTCCGGCATTGCCGACTTCTGTGGGACCTTAGGCAATTTCCTGCTCTTCGGGCCTCAGTTTCTTCATCTGCAAAAAGAGAGGGCTTGGGGATAGACTAGATCAGGAGTTTCCAACCTGGGAAACACCGGAGAGAAAGCACGTCAAGGGGATGTGGGGAATATTTTAGCAATTAACTGTATTATTCTATCGCATTTAATCTATTTTATTTCGCATGTGTATATGCATGGCAAATCCTAGTCTGTTTCCTTTTGTAAGGAATTAGTGGACTTGGGAAGCTTTTACATAGGCTGGTAAACCCCAGGATGCCCTCGGCTCGTAGATCTACAGCTGGAAGGCTTAGAAGCCCTCAAATCTAACCCTCTCTCATTTTAGAGATGTAGAAACCGAGACCGGTTATTAAATTAGTGGGGTTTGGGAACGTCTTTTTAGGTGCAAATGCATGGTACAGCCTTGAATTCCTGAGCATCTTAGATTGAGGGCTAGAAGGGACCTCCAACCCTCCTCCTCCCCATTTTACAGGTTTAGAAACTGGGACTGATTATGGAATTGGAGATATGGGAACTTTTTTTTTCTTATATGCATGGTAAACTCTAGCATTTCATAGGATCCTGGATTTAGAGCCAGAAGTTCAAACTCCTCACTTTAGAAATGAGGGAGCAGACCGAACATTGAATTAGGGGGCATGGAAAAGTCTTTTTTACTGTAAATATGCTTTGTAAACTCTTGAATTTATTTCCTTTCATATTGAATAGAAAGTATAGGAAGGTTTACTGAGGGTCAAGGGATATAGGGATTAAAAAAAGTTGGGAGCCCCCAGGCTAGATGACTTCTGATGTCTCTTCCTGCTCTAGTGAGGGGGAGGGAGAAGGAGCAGAGGCTGGCATGGGCATCCTGTTCCTCTTCTGTGGTCTGTTCTTGTCTCTTGGGCGGCTAGTGGCAGTGAATAAAGCGCCGGCCCCGAGTCAGGAGGACCCGAGTTCGGTGCTGGCGTCAGACACTTAATACACCCAAAAAAAAACTAGCCGTGTAACCTTGGGCAAGTTACTTAACCCCAATTGCCCTCCAAAAGGCAAAAAAAAAAAATTATCTCTTGTCTCTGAGCAGAGAAATAATATGATTGGGCTGGGCTAGTTGATAATCAAAACCTTCCATTTCTAAATCCTTTGACACCATGAGAAAGATTTGCCAAGATAATAGACAAGAGGTACAGAGATGAGAAGAGACTGCTTTTCATGCAGTTCTTTTGGGGCATAGGAGGAGCAGAATTTTTTGTTTGTTTGTTTGTTTTGAAGGGGGGAAGGCAGGGCAATTGGGGTTAAATGACTTGCCCAAGGTCACATGGCTAGCAAGTGTCTGAGGCTGGATTTGAACTCAGGTCCTCCTAACTCCAGGACCTGAGTTCTATTTATTGCGCCAACCAGCTGCCCCATGGAGGAGCAGAATTGAGGGAAGAGATGCTGAATTAGATGCAGCAGTTTGGGAAGGAGCTGTTTTGCAGTAACTTCCTTGACAGGGTATCCTGGCTGTGGCAGTAAGACATAGCTCAGAAAAGTTAAAGAGGAAGATTATAGATTCTGTGGTTCATATTCCCCAAAGTATAGCATGTAGGATGAAAGGGGAGAGAAAAAAAAAACTGACATTAATCTTTCTTTCTTTTTCTTGTTAAATAAGCATAAACCGAAAACATGGAAGGCAATAAGCAACCAATTCTCACTCCTACTACTATGTTTGCTGATAAGAGTTTGATCCTGTGGACTCTTTGCTCAGTGTTAGTGCCTGTGTTGATCACCTTGTGGTGTAGCTTCCAGAGATCCCGGAGACAGCTTTACCAAAAGGACATCTTCCGCAAAAGCAAACACACCTGGCAGGACACAGACCTTTTCAGCCAACCGACCTACTGCTGTGTGTGCTCCCAGCACATCCTCCAGGGTGCCTTTTGTAACTGTTGTGGGCTATGCACTGGTGAAGATTGCCTCAAGAAAGCAGATCGATTTTTTGATTGCAAAGAGATCATGCTGAGAAGTGATGAGATTGACCAGAATGGCATGCGTCACCATTGGATCCGGGGCAATGTACCTCTCTGCAGTTACTGTCTTGTTTGCAAGCAGCAATGTGGTAACCAGCCCAAGCTCTGCGATCACAGGTATTGCAGTTAGAAGGCACAAGGTTAGGACGATTGCATGTCTATGTAGAGGCCTGCTTTGATCTCTGCTAATGTTCCCGGGTTGGGTGCTGTCATGAAGCAGGCTAATTAGCATCACTGGTATGACTCATCTCACCAGCACTGACGATGGACTGCAGTGACAAATAAGGGATCCATTCAGTGAATATACAGTATGTGTTATGCTTCCAATCCAGTTTAGCCCTAGAGCAAGAATAGAGGATGGGGTTAGAAAAATATTAAATACCTTCTCAGGATTGTAAAACTAGTTTATTCTTAATTCAAAAGTCTCCTAGTTAGCACATAGAGCAGAAAAAATATTTGTATTCTAGGTGACATTCTTAGCACTTCAAAGTTCTTGAGAATCCCCATATAGATGTCATTGACAACCTTATTGGCTTAAGGAGGCCATAGAAAAATTGTTCTTTTGACAAATGATCTTTAAGTCTGCTTAACAGGTATCACTGTATTAATAATTAGTGACATTGACTAAGCAAAAAACTTTATAATGAATTTTATGCATTAGTACTAGTTAACCACATTCTTATTCTTCATTGATCCTTTGTGCTGGGGTTTAATTTTATGAATACAGTCTGAAAGGAAAAGTGAAGGTAATTTACCATTACTGTCTAAAAGTAAAATTGCGATTAGTTCCTCCTCTTATGTGTTTTACCAGAAGCAGCAAGGTTGTTAATACTTTTGTGGTGGTAAAGAGTGCTGGACTAAAGTTAGGAGAGATCTGGGTTCAAATCATGTCTGATACTTGTGTGACCATGGGCAAGGCCCTTGATTCCTTTGAGCCTGAGTTTCCTCTATTAAAAAAAAATGGCTGTATAAATCATTTTACCAGATGTTATTAAACAACTACTCTGAGCTAGGCCTGTAATAGTTGAGGATCTTTCCTCCTATAGCATCTCTCACTCTTGCCTTCTCTACAACCAAGGCATACTAAGTATGGTTAGAAAAATAAGAGAAACTTGGTAGGAAAAAAAGAAGAGAAAGAGGGGCGGCCAGGTAGCACAGCGAGTAAGAGCACTGGCTCCAGTGTCGGGATGACCTGGGGATCAAATCTGGGCTCAGATACTCAGCACCACACCCAGAAATAACTGGCCGTGTAACCTTGAACAAGTTACTTAACCCCAATTGCTTTAAAAAAAAAAAAAGAGAAAGAATGAACAAGCATCCTTCTCCTGAATGTGTGGTTTCTTACTTTCTCAGATCATTCGGTGCTTTGCAAACCTTAAACACTTTACATATCAACTTTTATTATTAGAATGGGTAGAATAAAGAGATAAATTGAGGCTTATGATAAAGAATAATTTCCTAATGATTAGAGGTATCCAAAAGTGGAAGTAGTCAGTTCCCCCTCATTGGAGGGATGACTGACCATTTGTCTAATATGTTTAGGGATATTTTTATTCAGATATAGTTTGGACTAAATGGTCTCTGAAGGCCCTCCCTGCTATGAGATTTTTGTGAAAGCAGGGACACTGTGTTAAATTCCTAATGCTCTTTTGGTTTTATAATTTTCTATAAGGAGAACAGTTTATGTATGTTACTAGTAAAGGTGACATTTCTGTAGTGTCAGACTCTGTTTTTTGTTTTTATTTTTAAAACCTCTCATGTCCTAGGAGATTTTGCAGACTTGTGTGCTAGCTTTCAAAGAGGTAGGTCTAGACAGTTGTACACTTTCTGTCTTTTCGGATTTGGTATTCTATTTATACTTTATCCTTTTATTCTCATTGAGAGCTAGATTAGCAGTGACTTGAAATAGTTTTCGTAGCTGCTTGTAGGCAGGCTTTGATTGCAGAGGGTTGGGATTAGGTTATAAAGAAGGTAGGCACAAATACAGTGTTGTGATATTTCCCAGTCTTTGGCACTGAGCAGAATTAGATAAAAGAGGTTTTCTTGAACAGCTGACAAGCAGCTGATTAGGTTAGCATAAAATAATTCATTTGGGATTCTGCATAACAGTTGAACCTGAGAATAAGTTTTGTCCCTAGTAAATTTAGGATTCATCCTGAAATCATTGCCATCTTTTCCCCTTTTCTAAAGAACTTGATTCTTCAACAGTAACTTCAAGGACATTTTTCATCCAATAAAATTAACAAAAACAAATTTCTTTATGCAATTTGGTTGTCTGTATTTAATAATCAGTGGTAAATGGTGGTTCCTTTTTTCTAGAATTTATTCTTAAAAGTTGTTGTGATCAGCCTGGTTTTGATTTACTTTCTTCCTTTAGGTGTTTATAATTCCCTGAGGGAAAGGCTACATTGCTTGGAAGGGCAGCACATTTTGTAGTGTTTAGGCAGATTTATTTCAGTCAAGAATTTTATGCAGCATTGTAGTCTGCTTGGACTATCTATGAGTGAGGTGGGTCAGAACAAGAAATAAAGGGAATAGATACTTGAACCTCTGAAACAGTCCAAATTGGTTCTCAGCTTGATTATATCCAACTCTTAAGGCAACATTTTCTAATTGTAGCAAGTTCCCCAAAATTTTAGGTTAAAAAATAAGTCTAGTAATGTAAACAGGGTTTAACCAAGTGATTCATTGTTGCCCATTTACATGTAACTGTGAAGTCAGATGTCTAAGTAATTAAGGAAGTTTACCTTTTGCTAACCCTAAATCTCAAGACCTATTTGCTTAATCAATCAGTAAGCTTTTATTAAGTAGATACCATACCAGGCAGCTAGGTTGCCAATGTATCCTCTAGGATACTTGGATACAGTGCTGGGATTGGAGTCAGGGAGGCTCATCTTCTTGAGTTCAAATTTGACTTAATAGTTCTGTAACTCTAGGCAAGTCACTTAACCCTGTTTGCCTCAGTTTCCTCATCTGTAAAATGCTGGAGAAGAAAATGGCAAACCACTCCAGTATCCCTGCCAAGAAAACCCCAAATGGGGTCAAGAAGAGTCAGAAACAACTCTAAAAAGAAAATGACTGGACAACATCAACATGTGCCAGGCCCTGTGCTAGGCACAGGGGACACAGATACAAAGATGATGAAACTGAGGCCTACAGAGGCAAAGACAATCAATCAGCCGGCATTAGAGCCAGGCACTGGGGACACAGAGAAAAGGATGAAGGTCACCATTTTTAAGGAGTTTATATTCTCCTAGAGGAGATAGCATGTACCTGTATGGCTGTATACAGACTAAATACCAAGTGGTTTAGGGAAGGAGTCACTAGGAGCTATTAGGAGAGGCTTCATGTAAAAAGGTGATTCTTGAGCTGAGTCTTAAAGGAAGTAGGAATTTTGCAATGCCAAGGTGAAGAAGGAGAGTCTTCTGGGTATGAGGGAAAATCTGTGTAAAGAATTAAAGACTGAAGATGGAGTGATGTGGAAAAGGAACAGAAACAAACTCAACGGAGTGTGGGAAGGGTGTGATATATAATGAAGTGGACAGCAGAGATTGATTGGGAACTGGCTGGAAAGACCAACTGGGAAACTTACTCCTAGAGTAAGCTTCTAGAGGCAATGAGAGCCACTGAAGTTTGAATAGGGAAGTGACATGATCAGACTTAAATCTAACAAAAATCATTTTGACAGCTTGGTGGATTTGAGTAGGAAGAAACTTGACCCCAGAAAAACCAATTAGGCCATTATGGGATCAAGGCTAGAGGTTATATAAAGAGTTTCAGGTGAGGAGGTGATGTGGCAGGGGAATTCAAAAATTGATTGACAGCTGATTAGATAGGTAGAATGAGTAAGGGTGGGGAGTTGAGTACCAACCAAGGTTTTGAATGTGTAACCTGGACAGAACAAGGGAACTAAAGAAGAGGAATGTGTTTGAGGGAACAGAGCTCATGAGTGACGGTTCGACATGTCTGTGGGACATACTATTTGAAGTGTCCAAAAGGCATTTTGGTGATACGTGACTAGAGCTAAAGAGAGTAGGGATAGAGATAGAGATGGTAATTTTTTTTATTTTTTGGTCAACAGTTACAAAGCTTTCATCATGATATTAATAGTTGCATTTAAAGTGCTTAACAAACTTATTTCATTTTATCTTCACAACAACCCTGGGAGGTAGGTTCTATTTTTAACCTCATTTTATAGTAGAGGAAACTGAGGCATGCAGAAGTTAAGTGACTTGCCCATGGGTCAGTCACCCAGCTAGCAAGTATCTAAGGTCAAATTTGAACTCAGGCCTAGAAATGATCATTAAACACAGGAGAATATTACTAATAAAATCATCCAGTTAAAGAGTATGAAAAAGCACAAGACTGGGAGTCAGAAAACCTCAGTTCTAGTCCTCGTTGTAATGTGATTAGTTGTATGGCTTTGGCCAAGTCAGGTCTCTTCTCTGGGTCTCAGTTTCCTTATCTATAAAAAAGGAGGTTGGAAGTTCTGCATTCTAACCATCTGTGGGCATCTTCTATATTCTTTATCTTAAAAGCTGGTGAATTGAACTTTTAAGCGGAGCAAACACTTATTAAGTGCTTCCCATATTCCAGATACTGAGCTCAATGTTTGGGGCACAGAAAACCAGAGTACCTGCCCTCAAGAAGCCTCCATTCTATAAAGAGATAGAACACATACACATACATATAAGTGTAATGGGAAAATTGAGAAAGAGATTGAGGAATGGGAAGGAATAATCAGGGAAGGGTTCAGATAGGGTGGCAGTTGAGCTGACCATTGAAGAAAAATAATAATTCTAAAAGATGGCATTGAGAAGAGAGTACATTTCAGCCATCATATAGTAAGGACACATGGAGGTAACAGGATATGGAATGTCAAATTTGGGACTCAGCTAGCAGTCCTATTTTGCTGAAGCAGCAAATGAACCAAAGAGTGTGATATGAAATAAGACTAGAAAGGTAGGAGTCAGGCTATGTATAGAGAGGGGACCTTAAATGCCAGGCCAAGAAGAACACAGCTTTCCTCTAAGCAGTGGGGAGTCCTTAAAGAGTTTCAGGAAGAGTATTTTGGCCACAGTGTGGAGTATGGAATTGGAGAGGCAAAAGATTTGAAGTAGGGAATCCCATTACAATAGTCCCATAGAAACCATGAGAGTTTGAACTAGGGTGATATCTGTGTGAGTGGATAAATTAGAATCAACACAACTTGGCAACTGACTTGGATTGGGGGAGAGGACAGAGTCAAAGGCTGAAAACCTGGGAAGATCGTGCCCTCAGGTTTGGTGGTAGATAAGATTTAAGGGCTGGGTAATCAGTTTTGTTCTGGATACACTGAATTGCCTACAGACATCTAGGAGGAAATGTTTCTGCAGGCACAGATAATTGGCAAGGTTCTCTGTTGTGTTTTTTTTACTAATATATTGGCTTTTACATCACCTGAATTTCCTTTTGTATGCCTCCTTATTCCCCCTTCCAGAGAATCATCTCATGAAACAAAGAATATTTTTTTTAAAAGCAAAAAGGAAGAAGAGGGGGCAGCTAAGTGACACAGTGAATAGAGCACCGGCCTTGGAGTCAGGAGGACCTGGGTTCAAATTTGACCTCAGATACTTAACACATACTAGCTGTGTGACCATGGGCAAGTCACTTAACCCTAATTGCCCTGCCTTCTCCCCCCTCCAGAAAGACAAAAAAGGAAGAAGAGAAAAACTAATCACCAAGTTTGGTTCTGGCCTCAAACACTTAACACCCACACCCAAAAAAAAAAAAAAAACTAGCGTGTAACCTTGGGCAAGTTTGTTTTCTCCTTGGTTCTGTTTACTTACACACTGCTCAGCATCAGTTGATATAAATCTTTACATGTTTTGCTAAATTCATTATATCCTTCTTTTAAGTGAAACCTTTGGATTATATGCCTCATGGTGAAATCATGGACATTTTAACCATTTTATCTGTATAATTCCAAATTATGGCAGTACTGCTAAGGAAAAATATTAAATTGCCTTTGACTTTCAGATTGTTTTTTCTTCCTTTAAATTCATAGAAAAGATTACCTTTCACAGTCCTAAAAAAGTGTTTTTAATTGGTTTGTTTGGTTTGGTCTTAGATTTTGTATTTGTTTACAATTAGAAAGTTTTTGACATTTTCTTTAATAGCACTAATTTCTGAAGCAAGAAAAAAGTACCAAATTCTCGTCCAGTGTTTTTCAGGAAGAGCAGTTTGATGTAAATTGGTAGTTATTTTTAGACAAAAGAACAAACAACATTGCCAAGAGTTCCTTTTCCTTGTGTTAATGTACTTGTGGAAATTAGTGACAGTCATAAGCAATTTCCACCTGACATCATGCTGAGATTCAACAGCTAAAAATCAACATGGGCATTATATTCAGTTGTATCTTTGTGTCTTTTTAGTTCTTTTTAATCTTTGCCTGGTATGTGCCTGTGATGAGTTAAGAGAGAGCTAGTTTTAAGCTTGAATCCAGTTGTAACTATCTTACAGTTTTTTGTACTACTAATTTAACGTTATATAGAAGATATAATTTCCTTGGTATTGGTATTGGCACTATACTTTTTTTTAAATCTTGAACTGATCTAGGGGTTTGATTTAGTCATGGGATCATAGATTTTGAGCTAAAAGAGACAGTAGAAGTCACAGAGTCCAAATCTCGACATTTGATAGATGAGGAATCAGAGGCCCCCAGAAGTTCAGTAACTTTCCCAGAGTCCCACAGCTACTAAGTGTCTGGGGCAGGATTTGAACCTAGGCCTTCTTGACTCCAAATCTAGCACCATCCACTACACCAGGCTGCTCCTTTATTATTGAAAATAGAACTAACATATTATTTAATTATAACAGCTAGCATTTTTGTGTAGCACCTACTATGTGCTAGGCACTGTGCTAAGCCTTTTACAACTATTGTCCCATTTAATCCTCACAACAACCCTGTGAGGTAGGTGCTGTTATTATCCCCATGTAATGGATGAGGAAGCTGAGGCAAACAGGAGCTAAGGGACTTGCCCAAGATCATACAGCCAGTAGGTGTCTGAGGCCACATTTGCACTCAAGTCTTCCTCCATCCATATGAACCCTTTAAGCTGCAAGAATAATTTTCCTAAAGTACAAGCCTGACCTATATAGCACTCTCCTGTCCAAGAACCTTCTTTGGCTCCCTCTTACTTGTAAGTACTTCACAGCCTGGATTTTAAAGGCCATCACACTTTTGTTCCAGATTGATTACTTATTACTTTACAGCCTGCTTTGCTTTTCCCCAGATTTGGCCATTGAGCTATCTCCCACCTTTGGGCCTCTCCCCAGGCTATCTCCTACTTCTGGAATTAGCCTTGTCCTCACCTGCCCCTCAGAATCTCTTACCTTCAAGGCACAATTATGTGTAGCCTCCTATGGGAAGCCATTTCTAATCCCCTAATTATCCTGTTTATACTTGCCAGTTGACACATTACCTTAGTAATTTCTCAGCCACTTAGAGTTGACATTTTATGTACATTCATAAAGCTGAAAACTTCTACTATCATTTTATTAATTAGCAGTGACAAAAATAGAGGCTCGATTATATTATACTTCCAATTTACAAGAAAAAGCTTAAATCTTTTCCAACAGTTACCCAAACCTCGATTTTACTCAGATCAAATACAGAGCTGCTGTAGAATTACTCCCAAGTTTCTTCTCTTTTCAGGTCATAGAAAATGCTAATTCCCTTCTGTGAGCAATAAAGATGGCTTCTTGGTCCCACTGTTCCTGACCTGATATTTCTGGAATTCTGACAGAAAAAAAAAACATGAGTTATGTTCAGAGTGAAGCTAAATTCATTTTCTTCCTTTTATCACCAGTGATTCTTATTCCTCTCTTTGTAGAGTTCAGTCTACTTTGGGATAGTTTTTGGTGAAGGAAAACCTGGGACTTTACTTCTATTGGCTCAGCATTATAGGTGGGAGAAACCTAGGGCAGAATCTGTTTATAAACTTCTGTTTCATTTTACCTTGCAATGTATTGATGGTGTCCTGTCGTCAGTTTTTCACCTTGTCTCATCTCTTCCTCATCATTACATAGCCGAAAGTTAACTGTATTTTATTACTCTCCCTAGATTGATCTGTTTTTCAGTACTGCAAAGACTGAAATTTGTATTCCACTATTTTCAAAGTATTTATAGGTGTTTAGAAGCTGTTATTACAAAATTCTTATGATAATTTATACTGATTTGGTGATAGATTCACTTGTTCAGAAAAAGACACACAGTTGATAAGGAGTCCCAAAATAATTGTCTTTTAAATTGAATGAGAGCATTTGAACTTTTTACAGTCTCTATAAAAATTTAATTTCTCCTACATATTCTCTTCTACAGGTGCATTTGGTGTCAGCGCACAGTACATGATGAGTGTTTGGAAAGCCTAAAGGATGAAAAGTGTGATTTTGGAGAATTCAGAAGCCTCATCATTCCTCCAGGTTATTTGAATGACATCAGTCAGATGGGTACAGACATAATAACTGATTATGGAAAGGTACTTAGAGTTCCTGTTGAAACAGCTCTCTAAAATATCCTGCTATGACCTCAGTGTTAGGGCAAAGCTTCAGCATCAGGCTTTTCACCATAAGTGCCTACGCAGTCTTCAGTCTGAGCCTGAGGACCAAAATGCCCACATTCTTTTCTGTGTTTAAGATTTACTACATCCATTTGGAAAGGTACAATCACAAAACAATTTAGAGTCTTAGAGTTACCTAGGGTACTCAGAGGTAAAGTGACAGCAAGGATCCTACAACCAGTGAGGATCAGAGACAGAACTTGAACCCATATTATCCCATTTCCAAGGGTAGCCCTCTTAGCAACTGTAAATACAACCAAACATGTGTATGTTTATTACAAATATATGTATTTTGCAACACTCCTTGATTAGAAATTCCTTGGGGTGTCATCAACTCAAAGGTAAGAATTACTGAGCAAAGCTGTGACCTAGAGTCATAGTGGATACATCTCTGAAGAAGAAAAAGTGGTTAAATAGCAGGAAATAAAAGTATCCTTCTACTTTATTTGCATCAGGGATTCTTAACCTATAGTCCATGCACGTTCTCCCACACACATTTTGGCAATTTTCAGTATAATTAGTTTCGTAGATAATTTCCATGCTTTGTTTTTGTTTTATTTGAGGAGGAGAGGGTTGCATTTAAAAAACAGTATTCTGAGAAGGGATTTGTGCACTTCACCTAAAAACTGCCAAAACTGTTTTTTTGGCCCAACAGTCAGGACACATAAAAGGTTAAGAACTTCTGTTCTATGTAGCAGAAACCACATCATGAGGAACAGTTGAACTGGGATGTCTGCACTGGAATGTGAGAATGCTAAGGGAAGAAATAATGAGGCTAATGAGGAGAAGAATAATATAGCATTCGTTCCTATTTGAGGCACAGTTATATGAAAAAGGAACTATATTCCCTGAAGTCCCTAAGAACAGAGCTAGGACAGTGGCTAAAAGTTAGAAGGAGGTAGCTTTGGGTTCACAATACAGAAGAATTTAAAAATTCAAGTTGTCCAGCATTGAAATAGACCACCTCATTAGCACAGTGCCATGCTAATAAATAAATCCTTTTTTGCTGCATGTCCTCAGAATAGTCCTAAGATTCTAGAAACTATTTATCAGAGCTAATGTAGACTTAATTTCTTCATTGTCTAAGAGGTTGGACTATATCACTTCAGGCCTTTTTTCCTTCTAACATCTATGCTGGTATGCCGTGGTATTGGTACTGAGAATTCTACATTTGTCTCTCACTCAGCACACTATAGCAATGATCACTTTAAAAAGACAGATTTTGTGATAAAAGGGAACAGAAAATTCACTTCTTATGACCTCTTATCTTTTGCACCTATTTCTTTGTGCGTTTTCCTTTCTGTAGCTAGCCTTACCCTTTGGAACTCAGTGGACCCCAATAATCATCCTAGCCAATACTCGCAGTGGAAATAACATGGGAGAAGGCCTACTGGGAGAATTTAAGATGTTGCTAAACCCAGTCCAGGTAACTGTTGGAAAAGTCTTAATTGTTAAATTCTTGTTCTCACACACACTATTAGCCATTTCATTGTAGAGATGAGCAATGAGTACAGAGGAACTGTGTGATTAATTTTAGAGTACTGAGTCTACTTGTATTTATGTGCTGCCATCTTTAGTTGTGAAAAACCACAGTACATCATTCAGAAACAGGGTTTTTTGAGTAAAGGTACTGAAAAGGCAAAGTTGCAAAGATGGACTGAACTTACCTTATTTTAATGGATCTATGCTCTCATTGGTGAGGAAGCTCTTTCCAATAGAACAAATAACAGCCTATCCTCACCTCATTCTGTGTAGACCCCTAAAGGACTTGGCGCTTTCCTCTCCATCTCTGGACATTGGGTGGCTGCCAGTGGAGTTCCCAAGCTGACTGCCCCTGCTTATCCCTTGTTCATATTCTGTGGCCACCCCACCTCCTTTTCAGAGCATACATCTTTCTAATGAAAACCTTTGTACCACTTTTTCTGTGCAGTGATTGGTAATTTCTTTCAGTGTACTGATTCCCACCATGCATCTCTCCATTGCCCTTTGGAGGCCCCAAAGCTTTCATTCTTCCCAGACTGTAGCATTTTATGACTCATAGCTGCATGATACCACTGGAAGAATGTTGAGATTAAAAAAGTGAGCCTTTTTTTCATGGAGAAGTTTTCAGTCTTTAAAATCCCTGTTCAGGTTCCTAAAGGCAAACCAATATGCTTCCTTTCTTTTCAGTTCAGGGCCCAGTTCATTATCCATTTGTGGTGTCTGGCCAAACTATATATATATGGTAGTCTAAATATTCCCTGCCCATGAATTATAAGCCATACCTCTAAAATGAAATATTTTAGGAAGGAGAAAAATACATGGGTATAGAACAGTTTTATGAGCAAGATTTGGGCAGCAGGGGTGAGGGAGCAGATCATATTTCACATCAATAGCTGCAATTACAAACAATAGAAAACCCTTTATATTTCTTATAGCAAAGACCTCCCTTTTTTTTTTTCTTTTTAGAGGGCAATTGGGGTTAAGTGACTTGCCCAAAGTCACACAGCTAATAAGTGTGTCAAGTGTCTGAGGCCGGATTTGAGCTCAAGTCCTCCTGACTCCAGGGCTAGTGCTCTATTCACTGTGCCATCTAGCCGCCCCCAAAGACCTTTTTATCTACACCTGGACGTATGAACATAAATCACTATCAGTGAGTCATCCTCAGATCTGAAAGATTCATACAGTCATCTTTTTGGTATTTCTTTCTCTCAAGGTTTTTGATCTGACTGAAATTCCCCCCTTCAAGGCCCTGCAGCTTTGCATTCTTCTTCCTCATAATTCTGCTCGTGTTCTTGTGTGTGGTGGGGATGGCACTGTAGGCTGGGTCCTGGATGCAATTGATGAAATGAAGATCAAGGTATTTAAATTTTTTTTTTAAGGTACTGAGACTACTTGACATCATATGCTACTAATGGAACTTCCCCTGCAAGAGGCAGCTTTAGTGTCATAGATGTAGAAGCTGGTTTCCTGTGAGACTATGACCATCCTATATTAATAAAATTAATTTAAAAAGGAGGGAACTTACAGTTCTGGTGATGTAGAATAGAAGAGTATTTGGTTGTAAAGGACATGGGTGAATTTCTGAAATCATTGTCAACAAGGAAGAATTAAAATGAATGTTTTAAGTCTGTTTTTTCTCCTTAGTATATGCTTTAGCATAGTAATCTAGCCTATGTCATTAACCTTACCATTTTGGACTTTGAATTCCCTCAAAACATGGTGACCTAGAAATAATCTAATAAGAAAACCTAAAATCTGTCCATTCCAAATTCTAGGGACAAGAACAGTACATTCCACAAGTTGCAGTCTTGCCTCTTGGAACAGGCAATGATCTGGCCAATACATTGGGCTGGGGAGCAGGATATGCTGGTGAAATCCCGGTGGCACAGATCTTAAGAAATGTAATGGAAGCAGATGGAATTGAACTAGATCGGTAAGGAATAAAGGAAAAGTAAAATTCCTGAGCTTTAGGAGTATTGTTGACATTGGAATCTGAAGAACTGCAGCCATAATAATAAGCAAACCACAATTTCAGTGTTGAGCATCAGTATACCAGGTACCCTGACCTCTTGAGATTTAAGTGTGTTTAAAAGTAACACCAGAGAGATGAGTGAATCATTAAGACTCTTGAAAACAAGAACAGAAATGCTGCCAACTTTATACCACAGAATTGTTTTACATTAGGACATAATAATGAGAATATTAAGACATTTATTGAAAACCTGTACTAAGGGGCGGCCAGGTGGCTCAGCGAGTAAGAGCACCGGCTCCAGTGTTGGGACGACCTGGAGATCAAATCCTGGGCTCAGACACTCGGCACCACACCCAGAAATGACTGGCCGTGTAACCTTGAGCAAGTTGCTTAACCCCGATTGCTTAAAAAAAAAAAACCCTGTACTAGTTTCTTAAGAGATGGAAAATGTAGATAAGACATGGCTTACCTTCATGGAGGTTACAGTTTAGTAGGGGAGAAAAGGCAGAAGCATTGATAAGTATAATTATCATAGACATTACATTCTAAGAGCATTAGAGACTTTCCAAATTCTATACTGTGTGAAGTCCATGGGAGAGAGTTGTTAATGGCTTAGGGTTCAGAGAAGATACCCCTTGAATTTGGCTTTTAAAAGGTTAGTAGGACTTTGATAAGCAAAGAGGGGATAGAATATATTCTGAGCATAGGACTGGAGCCCACTCTAGAAAGAATATTTGAAGGTGCTAAAGGAGAGGAGCATAGGAGGGGAATGTGATGGTTCAAGTAACCAAAGAGTTGTCATGGAAAAGGGGGATTAGATTTGTTCTGCTTGGCTTCAGAGAGAACCAAGAACAATGAATCACATAGTAATTTAGGCTTATCATCTTAAATTCAGGCCATTCAAAAGTGAAATGAACTGTCTTGGATTTAGTTGATTCCCCATCTTTGGAGTTCTTCTTGCAGAGACTGGTTAACCACTTATCAATAATGTTGAAGAAATTCTCAGCCTGGTATCAATTGGACAGGGTAACCTTGGAGGTCCCATTGGATCTGAAGACCATACACAAAGCCACAGAGGTAGAAGAGCATGTGGGACATCAAGAGAAAAGACCGAGGTTACTGGAACTTAGAGTTTAGGAAGGGTAGGAATGTAAGCTAAGCCTGGAAATAGAGTAGGGCAAGATTGCTTTGAAAATCATGCAAAGGACCATGTTTACCCAAAAGAGACAGAAAGCAGTGGGACTGAGGGAGTACCTTTAGTGATGACTAGTTGGGGAACCTGTTCTTGGGAACAGCAGGAAGAAGGGAAGAGCAGGTGTTGATCCTGAGCTTTGAGAAATGGAAGAGAGAGAAGGGGAACAGCCAATATCATCGTGGTGGAAGGTCTTACTCTTTTGAAGAGGAGACAGAACCATGTGGGGAAAGTATAAAGATGTGTGAGAACATGAGGTGTAGAATAAGGACTTTAATCAGACAGTTTAGAGTAAAGGGGTTGTCAGATAGCAGTGATGGCCAGCCAATGTTATGCAGTGTCATTTGTACATCTCCATGTCTAAGAAATGGATTTTTGGCTCTCCCCCATGCAGAGGGAGATGGTGTGAGTGTTGGGGGTGGGGGTGGAGGGCAGTGTTTAGAGTTTGTGGTTTCATCTTTATTCCAATGAGCATGCATAACCTTCATGCCTTTTCTCAGACACTCTCTTAGGTAATAGAGGAGGAGCCTTTACTCCCTAGTCTTCTAGATAGCTATGGGTGAAAAGCACCATTTGCCATCTCTTTCTGTTGTTCTTAGGTGGAAGGTCCAGATAACGAAGAAAGGATATTACAATTTAAGGAAGCCAAAGGTATGATTTGTGTTTTGCAAAGATGTATATTAGGTAACCATCAGTTTTTGAACTGCCACTTGGATATCTCTGTTTAGTGTCTTTGTGGTCTGGACAAGTCACTTTTCCTCTCTGGTCCTTAGGTTCCTGCTCTGTAAAGCGGGGGAATAGACTAGATAATCCCAAAGGTTCCCCCCAGCTTTAAAATTCTTATTTGGTGTACATAAGTCTTACGTGAAAAACAAATATTGCAAGTATTACTATTTTCAATAGTCATGAAGAATAAAACCTCATGTACTTCAGTATGTGACAAAATCTTGGGCTGAAGAACAGTATGTTACTATTCCTGATTTTTTTTTTGGCAGGTGTTCACAATGAACAACTATTTTTCTGTTGGACCTGATGCTCTCATGGCTCTAAATTTTCATGCTCACCGTGAGAAGACGCCATCCCTGTTTTCCAGCAGAATTATTAATAAGGTGTGTTGGATAAAATAACATTTCCTGCTTATTGCTTAAGGTACAGTAAAAATAAACAGTTCTATTCTTATTTGGCATCCTTTGAAGTACTGAATTAATTTATAAAAATATTTGTACAGGGGCGGCCAGGTAGCACAGCGAGTAAGAGCACCAGCTCCAGTGTCAGGACGACCTGGAGAAAGAATCCCAGGCTCAGACACTTAGCACCCACCCAGAAACACCTTGCCATGTAACCTTGAGCAAGTTACTTAACCCCGATTGCTTTAAATATACATATATATATATATATATTTGTACACACTGCAATGTGTGTGATTAAGATTGTCAAATTGAGTGTTTAAATAAAGGGAAAATTTTCCATCAATTCCAGTGTAATTTATAACAACCATGCAATCATTTAAAATGAAAAGTTAGCATATTTTGTTCATAACTTGTTCTGACTAGATGCCAACCAAAATCAAGAATAAATTTTAACCAAAAGAAGTTTTTGGTGAAGTAACATTTACTATACTGATAAAAAACAAAAGCATTTTGGCGGAAGTAACAGAAATTTCACAGCAAAAATAGAGATGGCTTGTTTGCAGTGACCGTTAGCCAGATTTATTCCTTAATTTCCTCATGGAATCAATTTCCTTTGAAAGTTTTTAATACGATTTTCAAAGCCTGAGTAATAGAACGTACAAAATAAATGTACAAAATCATTTTGTTTTGTCTTGTTACGCATTTCTAAAACCTTCTCTTTTAAAAGAAAAAAATGTATTAATATTTTAATTTTTTACCTGTCCTTTGTTTCCCAATATATCCTACCCTCCTCTCCCACTCAGAGCCATCCATATAACAAAGGAGAGAAAAACAGCAGTCAAGTAAAACCAACCCACACATCAGTCCAGCTGACAGCATGCGCCATATCCCACCTCTGTCAAAAAGGGAAGGGAAGTGCTTGCTCACAGCCCTTCCTCGGGGCCAAGTTTGGCCATTATAATTTCAGAGCATTCTGTTTTAATGGTTTTGTTGTAGCTCCTATTTTCTTTTTTTTTTAATCAAATGCTTTATTAACTTCTAGTTTACATCATTCATTTCTACACGATTTTGACTTACAAATTTTCTCCTCGTTTTTCCCCTATATAACACCCCAAAATATCCCTTCCTTCAATCTGCTCTCTCCCATATCTTCTCCCATACCCCCTCCAACTTTCCAGTAGGGCACGGGGGATCTCTATGCCCCAGTGCCTATGTCTTATTTCCCAGTTACATGTAAAATAATATTAATAATAGTGTGTATATATGTATGTATGTGTGTATGTATGTATATATATTTTAAACATTTGATTTTAAAACTTTGAATTTCAGATTCATTCCCTTCCTCCCTTGTCACCCACCCTTACTGGGAAGATAAGCAATTCAGTATAGGTTGTACATGTGTAGCTATGCAAAATATTTCCATAATGGATATATTACAAAAGACTAGTTATATTTCCCTCCCTCCTATCCTACCTCCCACTTGTTCTATTCTCTACTTTGATCCTGTCCCTTTTCAAAAGTGAGTGCTTCCAACTTCCCTTCCCCACAGCCTGCCCTCCCTTCCATCATCCCCCCTCTCATCCCCTTCCCCGCAACTCTCCTGTAGGATGAGATACCCTATTTAGTGTGTATTTCATTCCCTCCCAATTCAATGAAAATAAGGTTGACCCATTCCCTTTTGCCTTCCTATTCTTCACCTCCATTGTAACCATTTTCCCTTGCCTCTTCTATATGAGATAGTTTACCCCATTCTGTCTGTCCCCATCTCCAATTATTATATTCCTCTCTCGCCTCTTTTTTTTTTCTTTTTGGAGGGCAATTGGGTTTTAAGTAACTTACCCAAGGTCACACAGCTAGGTTTTTTGTTTGTGTGTGTTAAGTGTCTGAGGCCGGATCCAAACTCAGGTCCTCCTGACTCCAGGGCCAGCACTCTATCCACCGTGCCACCTAGCCGCCCCCCTCTCTCACCTCTTAATATCAACCTTTTAAGTATCATCCCTTATACCCGCATACACACACACACACACACACACACACACACACACACACA
>NW_027187335.1:2282181-2332463 GCF_028583685.1 Petaurus breviceps papuanus | reverse complement strand
TGCATACACACACACACACACACACACACACACACACACACACACACACACACACATTTCTCTTCCCTTCAACTATTCTCGTACTGAGTAAAGTTTTATAAGTTACAATTATCATTTTTCCAGGTAGGGATGTAAATAGTTCAACTTTGATAAGTTCCTTATGATTTCTTTTCCCTGTTTACCTTCTCATGCTTCTTGTATCTGAATGTCTAATTTTCTATTCAACTCTGGTTTTTTCATCAAGAATGCTTGAAAGTCTTTTATTCCACTGAATGACCATATTTTCCCCTGAAACATGATACTCAGTTTTGCTGGGTAGGTGATTCTTGGTTTTAATCCCAGCTCCTTTGACCTCTGGAATATTATATTCCAAGCCCTTTGATCCCTCAGTGTAGAAGCTGCCAGATCCTGTGTTATCCTGATTGTGTTTCCACAATATTCAAATTGTTTCTTCCTGGCTGCTTGTAATATTTTCTCCTTGATCTGGGAACTCTGGAACTTGGCTATGATATTCCTAGGAGTTTTCTTTTTGGGATCTTTTTCAGGAAGTGATTGGTGGATTCTTTCAACCTCTATTTTGCCCTCTGGTTCTAAAACATTACGGACAATTTTCCTTGAGAAATTTCTTGAAGGATGATTTCTAGGTTCTTTTTTTGATCATGGCTTTCAGGTAATCCAATAATTTTTAAATTCTCTCTCCTGGATCTATTTTCCAGATCAGTGGTTTTCCCAGTGAGATATTTCATACTGCCTTCTATTTTTTCATTTGTTTGGATCTGTTTAATAGTATCTTGATTTCTCATAATGTCACCAGCTTCCATTTGCTCCATTCTAATTCTGAAGGAATGATTCTCTTCAGTGAGCTTTTGAGATTGTTTTTCTATCTGGCAAATTTGGCTTTTTAAGGCATTCTTCTCCTGATTGCCTTTTTGAGCCCCTTTTGCCATTTGAGTTAGTCTATTTTTTAAGGTGTTATTTTCTTCAGTATGGTTGTTGACTCTCATTTCATAATTTTCTTTCATTGTTCTTATTTCTCTTCCCAATTTTTCTTCCACTTCTCTTATTTGATCCTATTTTCTTCAGTGTAGCCTTTGTGTATCTTGTTTTCTTGGTTCCAATTATTTCATTTTGCATTATAGTTCACATAAGTCTCCCTATAAGTTTCCCTTTTTCTTTATATTCATTGTTTCTTATAACACCATTAATATTCCATTACGTTCATGTACCACAGGTTTAAACCTTCCCTTTTGACAATTTTTATTACAAAGATGCTTAAGTATTTGCAAGATTTTGAATTATCTCACCTCAAACATTTCAGCTTTCTACCTTCAAAACCAATGACAAATTTGCTAAAGTGAAATGATTTGCTACCTCATCTAAAAACAGAGCTTTGTTCATAAATTTAGATATGCTTTTTGGAGTAGAAAATCAGGTAAATAAATTAATGAGCCAAAATATACAGTCATTCAGCATATATTTAGTACCTACTTACGCCAGGCACTGTCTTATGTGCTAGGATATACAAGTACAAAGAATTAAATGAACCCTGTTCTCAGTGGGGCAAAGCCATGAAAACAACTAAGAAATATTAAGTCAGTATCTGAAAGAGTGGCCATTTAATCTGCCGTTTCAAAATTTGCTAAGCACTTTTAAACTACCAGTAACATAATAGAATAAAATGTACATTAAAGCTTATTTCATCTTTCCATTACTTCATCCTAAGTCTCCTTGAAAGCCTTGCTTAAATTCTTCATCCAGAATCTTTTTTTTTTTTTAAGAAAATAAAGAGTCTTGGGTTGATTTGAGGGGTATTTTTTCTTCCCTTGGGGAGGAAGGCAGCAATAAACTGGAACTATACAAAAGTCTCACAGTATGTCAAAGAACATTTTTTATTTACATGTTTTATTTTATTCCTCCCTTTCATTATACTTCAAGTCAGCAAGCTTAGTGTAGTGTTTTAATATTTAAAGTTCTCATCACGTGTTTAGTGTTATATTCTCTTTCATTTTTCCATAGGCTGTTTATTTATTCTATGGAACCAAAGATTGTTTAGTGCAAGAATGTAAAGATCTGAATAAAAAAGTTGAGGTAAGGCATTCACATTCCTTCCACTTCTTGTGTTCCTTTTTTTTTTCTTAAGAGTCTTGTCCAAAAAAGCAAAATTTTGCATTCTCAACATATCTAGATTTCCAGGGACTAGATTACATATCTGGGTATTTATCCTTTTTACAGTTAGAAACGTAAACAAAGTTTATTGGCTATAGAAGTTGTTAGTAATTACCACAATATAACTGAATCCATCCTCTAATGAGATTTTTTTATTGTTATTTATCTTCCTTTTTTATGAACATTGACAGTTCTTTGTGGTTGAAATTACACAGTTTGGCACTTTGTTATATGTACTTTGATTGTTTCTAATTATTGCATGTGTGTTTAGTGTTGTAGACAGGGAGTGTACCTCATATAATGTGTGATAGGTGCTCAGTAAACTCTAAAAACTTTTGAAATTTTATCTAAGGTAAGCAAAGAAAATATTTTAGAATTTGAGAGTTGGAAGGGAAGAAATCCCTATTATAGCATACTCAGCAAGTAGTATTCTTTATAGTGTGAGGACTACCTCAGACATGCATTCACCATAAGTCAGTTTGATCAAGGGACATCCATCCTTAGACCAGTTTTGATATTCCAAATGTTAATTATATCTAATCACCAACTCATTGGAAGGGTGTCCTTTGCACATCAGTAGGACAGATGATTAGTAAATATAATCTCTCGCTTTCCAGAATGTCAGTACTTCCCAAGTGAATTATGGATTCAATGCAGTACTGATGGAAATGCCCATGGATTTCTTTATAGATAGGGATAGGAACTGGGCCTGTGATTTCATTGGTATCAGAAACTCCCAGTAAGGACATTCTGCTGGTTCAGATTGGCATTTTTTCTGTAATTTACAGACTAAGAGAATTGCTTTGAGAACTTAGAAGTTGTGATTTGCCCAGGATCTAGTATGTATCAGATACATCCAGTATGTACCAGAGAAGGAGACAGAACCCAGATGATCCTGGCTCAAAGACTAGTCCTCTATCCATCATACCCTCTTCTTCTCCCCAGTATTCATAATAAAGTTATTATGCCATATATTTGTGGACAGAGATTTTGGATTTTTTTTTTTGTTTTTTATTTTTTAAGCATGACTTAACAAGTACATCTGGGGGCAATTTATTTCTTAGTTACTCACTACTTGTTGTATCTCTTTAAAGCTAGAGTTGGACGGTGAGCGAGTAGATCTGCCTAATTTGGAAGGCATCATAGTTCTCAATATTGGATACTGGGGAGGCGGCTGCAGACTGTGGGAAGGAATGGGAGATGAGACTTATCCTCTAGCCAGGTACTACATAAGTTCATCCTTTGTGTTATTTTGTCATTGATTTTTAAAGGGTTCTACCTGTGTTCATCCTAAGTTCAAATGTATTTTCTCTTATAGATTTCTTTTTCTGTTTGTCTGTCTTATTTATAAATGAAGGTAGATTAATAACAGTCACAAGCTAATAGAATTTTGTATGCTACCAGCCTATTAAAATCAGGCATTGCCTCGAACTACAATTAACAAAGTGGATTTTATTTTATAGTCTTGTATGATCACTGTTTGCTTTTCCAATTTTAGGCATGATGATGGGTTATTAGAAGTAGTTGGTGTGTATGGGTCTTTCCACTGTGCTCAGATTCAAGTGAAACTGGCTAATCCTGTCCGAATAGGACAGGCACATACAATTCGGGTGAGTATAATGGAATAGGCTTATCCCTATTCATTTCTTAACTGTCAATATAAGGTCACTCTTAAATATTCCATTCTTGAAGTAATGTCACTCTTCCTTCAGATACTTCAAGGATCAGTGATTTCTTTGATGTGGGTTCTCTTCTCTTATTGCTGTTCTTCGTGAAATGCCATGCATGTCTAGGAGTGACCATGATGCCAAGCCCCTCCCCCAGACAGCAAAGACCAAAGCTTCAGTGGGCGTGACCCTGGGGCCTTTCCAACTTGTAGGAACTGCTTATTTGCCCATCTTGACCTTCAGAGACCAGGGTTGCCCCTGTCCTACAAAGAGGTGACAAGGTTAGACCTACAGGGAAGGAACATGACGTGGGATAGCAAAAAGAAAAGTTGTGGTTTTAACGAAGTGACTGTGGCTGCTTCACATTGACTGGGAACGTGACCCTGCACAGCATGCTAAGATAGGAACATAGACATAGCCCCTGACCTTGAGGGGCTCATACAGGGGGAATCCTGAGAAATTACATAAGCAGAATGGAGAATATATAAAAAATAAATGCAAAGAAATTGCTAAATCATGAAAAATGGAAGGAATCCATAAAGGACTCTAAACCTCCCTTAGGAGTTGGCACTGTAATTGGATGTTGAAGTGAACTAGAGGGCCTGTTATATGCTGGGCACTGTCATAGACTATGCAAATACAAAGACTAAAAGGAAACAGGCTTCTTCCCATGGAGTTTACATTCTATTGAAAGAGGTGACATTTATACATATGAACAAGTAAAAAAGAAAAACGGTGATTTGGGAGTGGCGGGGAGGGCCAGCAGCTGGTGAGACTGTGAAAGGCTTCACGTTTTTGAATGCCTTAAAGAATACTAAGCTTTTTAAGAGGTAGAGGTAAGAAGCAAATATTCAGGGCAGTAAAAAGGGAATAACCAGACTTAAGAGACAAGAAATGGAAGCATCATGGGGGGACTTTAAAGAGGTTCATTTTTGACTGGATTGTAACATGCATGAGAGAGAGAAACATCTAATAACATCAGGAAGGTCGGTTGGGGCTGGGTTGGGAAGGGTTTTACATGCCAAACAGAGAACTTTATATTTGGTCCTAGAGGTAAAAGAAAGCAGTTAGAACTTGAGTAGTAGAGGCCAGACCTGTGCTTTAGGAAAATCAGTTTGACAGTCATGTGGAAAATGAATTGGAGAGAGAAGAGAGACCAGTGAGGAAACCGTCACAGTCATACAGGCAAAAGTTAATTAGGGCCTGAACTAGGATGGAGACTGTGTAAAGAAAGGGAAGGTACAGATGAGAGATGTGGAGATAGAAAAGACAAGATTCAGTAGCTGTACATGTGAGCCAAGGAGTAGATGATTTTCTAAGAGGCAGAAGTTAGGAAGGGAGAGCTTTGTAGGGAGTGAGGAGCAAGCTTGTACCCCACCCACCTGCCAAAAAAAATGGAAATAGGAGATAGAATGTCATATACTGAAACATCAGCTAAGCCTGTTTGACTTGGGAGCCAGAATCCAGAAAAATTGGCTGAAGCCACGTTTTTTCGCTTTGTTTTGTTTTTTGTCTTTATTAATTTGTTTGTTTAGTTTTAGTTTACAAGATTCGGTTCCACAATCCCTTGAGTTTCAAATTTTCTCCCCCTCTCTCTCCTTCCCCCCATCCCCCCTCCCCCCCATGGCGGCATGCAATCAAGTATAGAATCAGCAAATACTTTCATATTAGACATAAGTCAGGTTGTAAAGAATTGTAACCAATGGAATGAACAATGGGAAAGAGGAAACAAAACCAAACAAGAAAAAGAAAGAGAGCAGGTAGTTGCTTCAGTCTGCATTCAAACTCTGTTCTTTTTAGTTCTTTCTCTGAATGTAGACATCTCCTTCCATCATGAGTCTTTTGGAGTTGTCTTATAACCTTGCATTACTGATTAGAATCCAGTCTACCAAAGTTGGTCATCGCACATATGTGTGTGTAATTGTGTACAAATTTCTCCCGGTTCTGCTCTTCTCAGCATCAGTTTGTATAAGTCTCTCCAGGTAAATATGAAGTCCATCTGCTCCTCATTTCTTATAGCACAATAGTATTCTATTACATTCATATACTACAACTTGTTTGGCCATTTCTCTAGTGATGGGCATCCCCTTAATTTCCAATTCTTTGCCACCACATAAAGAGCTGCAATAAATATTTTTGTGCATACGAGTCTTCCTCCCACTTCTATGATCTCTTTGGGATACACTACCCTAGAAGAGGTATTACTGGGTCAAAGGGCAATTATTTATAGCCCTTTTGGGGCATAGTTCCAGATTGTTCTCCAGAATGGTTGGATCAGTTCCCAACTCCACCAATAATGCTTTAGTGTTCCAATTTTTCCACATCCTCTCCAGCATTTGTCTTTTTCCTGTTTTGTCATCTTAGCCAATCTGACCAGTGAGATGTGGTAACTCAGAGTTGTTTTGATTTGTACTTCTCTAATCAATTAATTTAGAGCATTTTTTCATATGCTTACAGATATCTTTAATTGCTACTTCTGAAAATTGCTGTTCATTTATCAATTAGGGAATGACTTGTATTCTTATAGATTTGACTCAATTCTCTGTTTAAATTCATTTTAGAAATGAGACCTTTATCAGAGACACTGGTGATAAAAATTCTTTCCCAGTTTCCCACTTCCCTTTTAACCTTGGTTACATTGACTTTGTTTGTACAGAAACTTTTTTTATAACATTTTGTCAGTTATGTTTATTTAGAAGTAGGAAAGTTTAAGACAAAAAAGCAAAATATGAGCACATTATATTGACTAGAAATATACTGCCATACCCACAAGTCTTCTGGTAGTCCAGAGATTACAGCAACTGTACAAACTTCATAGTGGTTTCTTCATTATTCTAATTTTTTTTTTAATTTTGCTACTTATATTTTAAACTTTGCCTAATTGAAATGGTTCTTGGGTGGAAATTCTTTAAAATGATCTATTAGTTTTTGGGATTGTCAAACTAAAAGGTAGGGGACTGAAATGAATGCACATAAATTTTGTTTCTGTCTTAGTGAAAGCACAAAGAATGCAAACATAATGCATTTTTACAGGTAAAAAACAAAAACGGTATTTTCAGCCATTAGACCTAGTCTATTCTAAATATACTAATTCTGTAGCTAACCTGCTTATAACTACTTTAAACCTTTTGTCTGTAAAGAAGGAATAAGGGAAAGGAGAAAGGGGAAAAGTCTAACAGATGCAAATAGCAATTCTTCTTGCCTTCATTAATTGTGTATCAACTGAGTGCATCAAAACTATCAAAAGAGTGCCTTCAGGAATAACCAGACTTATTTTAAGTTACTAGTAAACAAATGCATTAAATCTGACAAGAAGCAGTTTAAGACTTATCCAGAGGCTTAAGTTAACATTTGTAAAAAAACCAGTAAAGCATACATGTTTCAATCACATTAGGAAAACTGGCTCAGGAACAAATGCTACAGCGTATAAAGGGAATTGAAGCATATAGATATGGCAATGAAATCCATTTGTATTTTTCATTGTGTGAAGTAACTAGAAGAGCAAGAAAAAATAGATTTTCTTTTAAAGCCATTCAGTTTTCCCTACTTTATTGTAAGTAGTAAATGACCTCTTAACCTCTACTGAGAAACTACTTCCTTTCTCAGGTTTCTCAGGGTTTGTATCCTCAGCTTCCTAGATGTGACAGTAGCTGGAGGCTTCTTCAGCTTTGTGGAACCTTTGGTGATCTGTTTTGGAGTCTCCAGAGCCATGGAGGTCTTTCTCTTTTCACCAGGAGTTTTAGCTTGTGGTGTTTCAGGTCTGAGGCTCTCTTCTGTGGATTGCTTTGTTAGGGCTGCTTTCTCTGGACACTTTTGAGGAGATGTTGCTTGAATTGGAGCTAGCTGTGGAATCTCATCATCAGAGTCGGGCTCTGCTTTGCCCTCCTTTTCTGCCTCTAGTTCATGACCATCTGAAGCACACTCACTTTCAGGCTTCACTGCAGTCTGAGAAACTTTTCAATTTAATGTAATTGAGATTGTCCATTTTGCATTTTATAATGCTCTTGTTTGGTCATAAAGTCTTCCCTTCTCCATAAATCTTACAGGTAAACTATTCTTTGCTTTCCCAGATTGCTTACATTGCTTTTATACCTGGATCGTGCACCCAGTTAGACTTGATTTTGGTATGTGGTGTTATATAATAGTCTATGCCCAGTTTCTGCCATACTGTATTCCAGTTTTCCCAGCAGTTTTTGTCAGATAGTGAGTTCTTATCCCAAAAACTGGGGTCTTTGGGTTTCTCAAACAATAGATTACTATAGTCATTGACTGCTGAGTCTCATGTACCTAATCTATTCCATTGATCTATTGCTCTATTCCTCAGCCAATACCAATTAGTTTTGATGACCGCTGCTTTATAATTCTGGACCTTTTGTTCTTCCAAATGAATTTTGTTACTATTTTTTCTAGCTCTATAAAGTAATTTTTTGGTACATTGATTGGTATGGCACTAAATATGTAATTTAATTAAGGTAAAATTGTCATTTTTATTATATTAGCTTGACCCAGCCACAAGCAATTGATGATGTTTTTCCAGTTAGTTAGATCTGACTTTATTTGTGTGAAAAGTGTTTTGTAGTTGTAATCATATAGGTCCTGGGTTTGTTTTGGCAGGTAAATTCCCAAATATTTTATAATGTCTACAGTAACTTTAAATGGGATTTCTCTTTCTATCTCTTGCTGTTGGGTTTCATTATGGAGCCATGTTTTAAAAGGCTTTAAATGCCCAAAGTGGTGTTGTCTTTTGTCCTAAAGATAACAGCAAATCCCTGATATTTCTCAGATCAGGGTATGACATGGTCAGACATGGGGTAGAAATATGTGGACAAAGAGTCACACATGACTGAGACGATTCAATAACAACAATATACAAATTAATGTGGAATTAAATCCTCAGAATTATAGAAGCTTAGAGTTGGAAGGGACTGAAAGGTTCTTCAACCACTAGTCCACAAAATGTTTACTACCAAAGGTACTTCTTTTTATTATTATTTATTTATTTATTTTTGGTTTTCAGCATTCACTTCCATAAGATTTTGAGTTGTGATTTTCTCCTCCTCCCTCTCCTCCCCAAGATGGTGTGCAATCCAATATAGGCTCTACATATACATTCATATAAAACATATTTTCACATTAGTCATGTTGTAAAGAAGAATTAGAACCAATGGGAGGAGCCATGAGAAAGAAGAAACAAAAAATAAGAAAGAAAAAATAGTACACTTTAATCTGCATTTACACTTCATAGTTCTTTTTCTGGATGTGGATAGCATTTTCCATCGTTGAGTCTTTTGGAATTGTCTTAGATCCTTGCATTGCTGAGAAGAGCTAAGTCTGTATCAAAGTCAGTCATCACACAATATGGCTGATACTATGTATAATGTTCTGGTTCTGCTCACTTCCCTCAGCATCAATTCATGTAAATCTTTCCAGGTTTTTCTGAAGTCAGCCTGCTTATCATATCTTATGGAACAATAGTATTCCATTACATTCATATACCACAACTTGTTCAGCCGTTCCTCAATTGATGGGCATCCCCTCAATTTCCTCTTAGCCACCACAAAAAGGGCTTCTATAAATATTTTTGTACATGTGGGTCCTTGTCCCATTTTTATGATCTCTTTAGGATATAGCCCTAGAAGTGGTATTGCTGGATCAAAGGGTATATGCAGTTTTATAACCCTTTGGGCATAGTTCCAGATTGCTCTCCACAGTGATTGGATCAGTACATAACTTCACCAACAATGTATTAGTATTCCAGTTTGCCCACATCTTCTCCAACATTTATCATTTTCCTGTTTTGTCATGTTAGCCAATCTGATAGGTAGTACCTCAGAGTTGTTTTGATTTGCGTTTCTCCAATCAATAGTGATTTCGATTCATATGACTATAGATAGCTTTCATTTCATCTGAAAACTGCCTGTTCATATCCTTTGACCATTTATCAACTGGGAAATGACTTGTATTCTTATAAATTTGACTCAGTTCTCTATATATTTTAGAAACGAAGCCTTTATCAGAAACACTGGTTGTAAAAATTATTTCCCAGCTTTCTACTTCCCATCTAATCTTGGTTGCACTGGCTTTATTTGTACAAAAACTTTTCAATTTAATATAATCAAAATTGTCCATTTTACATTTCATAATGTTCTCTGTCTCTTGTTTGGTCATAAATTCTTCCCTTCTCCATAGATATGACAGGTAAATTATTCCTTGCTCTCCTAGTTTGCTTACAGTATCAGCCTTCGTTTCTAACTCTTGTACCCATTTTAACTTTATCTTGGTATACAGTGTAAGATGTTGGTCTCTGTATAGTTTCTGCTACAATATTTTCCAGTTTTCCCAGCAGTTTTTGTTAAATGGTGAATTTTTATCCCAGAAACTGGAGTCTTTCGGTTTATCAAACGGTAGATTGCTACAGTCATTGACTATTGTGTCTTGTGCACCCAGACTATTCCACTGATCCCCCACCCTGTTTCTCTGCCAGTACCAAGTAGTTTTAATGATTGCTACTTTATAATACAGTTTAAAATCTGGTACTTACTTCTTAAGATGTGTAAACAAACAAACCCCCCTAACTTCTAATCCTCCAACCCTAACTCTTTCCCCAAGTTCCTAGTCCCTTCCTACCTACCTCATACCAAACTACAGAGTAGTCCAAGGTAAAAAATTTAGATATTATCTTTCTTCAGTATAGTTTGGATAGAGAAACATTAACATAAGTCCAGGGGCTCCCAGGTGATCTGTGGATAAATTTCAGAAGCACTTAAACTAGGGAGGAAAATATGATCTTTTTTTTTTCCACTAACCTCTAACTAAAATTTAGCATTTTCTTCAGTCATGAATGTTAAGCAACAAATCTGGGAAGGGACCCATGGGTCTATGACATTAAAAAAATTAAGAATCCCTGCTGTAATCCAACCCCTGTGTGACTCAAAAATTCCCTCTATGACAAGTAGTTATCCAGCTTCCTTTTAAACAACATCTGTTAATGGAACAATTCTCTATAGTTGGGTAAGCATTAGTTAGTAAAGGCTTCTGTGGATTGCCAGTGATCACTTATTTTTTTCTAATTCTACCCCCCCACCCCAATCTAGTTGATTTTGAAGAGCTCAAAAATGCCAATGCAGATAGATGGCGAGCCTTGGGCCCAAGGGCCCTGCACAGTTACCATAACTCATAAGACACATGCAAAGATGTTGTGTTATACTGGGGAGCAAACCGATGACGATGCCTCCAGCACATCTGAGCAGGAGCACACCCGAGAGACTGAACCTACTGATGAAGACATGTGATTATCTACACAAGGCCAACCATCGAGATGTTATTCTGTTCTTTGGTTCCTTTAGAATGTTGTCAGCACTGTTTTTAAAAAAGGACATTCTGAAAAAAGCTAAGCTTTTAGTCATTTTGAAAAAGCTCAAAATACTTCCATTGTATGCTCTTCAACTAAAAGTTTTAGGAAGTTACACCATTTGCAAAATGTATTTTTTTTCATTGTATGTTTCAGTGAAAGGGATTCATTCCTGTAAGTCCATACTGTCTCATTCTTTTTTCTTGTAGCAAATATCTGGTGTGCACATTTTATGTGCATCAAGGTGTGATCTGAAAAAATTGTTTTTTTCCTTTATCATTTTTTAGTTGATAGCTTTGGAACATTTAAAAAGTTCTCTCTTTATGGAAATGCACTGATTTAAGCTAGGACTGCATGAAATTTTAAGGAAATCTTAGACACTGATAAAAATATCCATCTACTTGGATGCACTTTATTTGTTTAACTGGAGATTCCTATATCACCAGGCAGAGAGTTCATCCACATATACTAATTCTAAATAAACTAAAAAAGACTGCTTAATATTAAAGAAAAATGGCACTTTTAAATTTTATTATAGGACCATTTTCAGACGGCAGGCCAGTGACTGTCTTTTTATTGGTTAACCAACTGATAATAACTTAAGAGTTTGGTTTCAGAATCCTAGTAACATTCTTATAGCCAAAAAACATTAGAAATTAATTAGAGGCGAAAAAACTGTAATTGAATACTTTGTATGAGCACTGTTAAAACCCACTGTCCATTGAAATCTGTGCTTGTCACTTCACTCTCTTCTACATGGTAATTTAAAAAGACATTGAAATTTTAAGGTAGATTTTAAAATGTGCAAGTGAAATTTGTTAAACAAGCATTGTCCAACAAGAATAGTTGATGCATTTTACATGCAGTAGGAAATTTTAAGAAAAAAAATGCAGGAGTGTGGTAAGCAGACGTTTTTAATATTCTTAGATATCTTGAAATATATTGTTCTTAATGTTTTCCCATTTGAAAAAAAAACAGTGAAAAAGTGTTTACATCTTCTGATTTGTTTAATATAAGAAATATATGTATATATTTTTTACTTATTTATTTGCCTGGTATGTGCCTGTGTTTGTACAACGCATATCAGTTTATTTAATACACTGTGGTAGCTACTTCTGTTAGATTGAAATTTATCGGATGGAAATTAAATACAGCCCAGTGACTGCTTAAGGAAATCCATAGCCTTTGCCTGGATGGGAGACCACAGCTTACCTAAATATTCTTTTGCTCCAAGTATAGCCTTCCTAAAAGCTTAAAAAAAAAAATTAAAAGCACTGGTAAATGACTTTTGGATAACTGACATATCTGTAAACCATTGTTTGGATTGGATTGTGTCACCAGGCTCTTGAATTGTCTGTCTAGCCTGGAAAACTCGCATGAGAGGTCATGCTAAAGGACTGGTCCCAGAGTTGTCCAGGACGGGGTGTGCTTTGGTCCCAGCCACTGCTTACAACTGCAAGGCCTGCTGGTTTTCCATCCAGCCTATTTTGTCATGACCAAGTCCTAACAGTTTTTAGTAGAAGCATGGTTATTTCTCTTTGGTATCAGCCTCAGAATATTAGGAATGTACCCCTAATACCACAAACACTCCTAACTTCTCTTAATAATTAAACATGAATGTGTGTGTGTGTGTGTATATATATATATACATACCTATATGTAAATAAAATTTAGAAATTGGTTTTAACTCATTTTTTAACCTACTCCTTTTTCTAGCCCATACTGTCTTTAGGGGATAGTGAGCTATGTGCACCTTTTTTATTTGTCCTAACTTTATTTCTTCCAAGTTTCAAGGAGTAAGCCCTGATTCTAGCATTGGAAGATTTGGTAAAGGACTTTATCATGGTAGTAGTAAAATTTCACAGGTTTGGTTTTTTGCTTTGCTTTGTTTTCTTGAAAAGATTAATCATGTATGAGTATAATGGAATTAGGTGTATGATCTGATCCATAATCAAAATTCTGTCCTGGGTCACTAGCACATTTCATGTTTTCCTATGATAAATATGTAGAGTAGAAGCATCCTTTTCCTGAAATTCATAGTGCAAAGAGTAAGGACAAAGGAACTAGTTAATTGAATGTTTCTCTCATTCACCATTATCTCATTTCCATAGTTTTCTGCCAAGCAATCATAATCAGAAGTCAAACCACTGCATAAGAACTTTTAAGAACTGTTTTTAGGGTGGCTAGGTGGGGAAGTGAATAGAGTACCGGCTCTGGAGTCAGGAATTCCTGAGTTCAAATCCGGCCTCAGACACTTAACACCAAAACAAGCCGTATGACCTTGGGCAAGTCACTTATCCCCAATTGCCCTCCCAAAAAAAACCTGTTTTTCAATAAAGCAAAATCACCTAATGGATTTTGAAATAGCCCTATAACTTAACTAGTTCATCCATTCATTCTCTTTCCTTATACATACCATTTTCCTGTGTCATTTCCAGTGTCTCTCAAATGAAGATTTTTAAACAAAATTTGTGATTTGAAGAGTTATTATGGGATGTCATTGTGTATTAAGGAAGGAAAATGTCCTACAAAAAGTATTTCTATATTGTTTTAACAAAGTATGCTTAAGATTTTGGATACACAGCCACACAGTATAAATGTATATACAGGTGAACTTCACTTTAAGAAAATCTGATTAAGAAAGTCCAAAGTGTTAGGGACAGCCAGGTGGCTCAGCGAGTAAAAGCACCGGCTCCAGTGTTAGGATGACCTGGGGATCAAATCTGGGCTCAGATACTTAGCACCACACCCAGAAATAACTGGCCATGTAACCTTGAGCAAGTTACTTAACCCTGATTGTTTAAAAAAAAAAAAGTCCAAAGTGTGGGGCGGCTAGGCATGGTGAATAGAGCACCAGCCCTGGAGTCAGGAGGGCCTGAGTTCAAATGTGGCCTCAGACACTTAACACTTACTAGCCATATGACCTTGGCCAAGTCATTTAACCCCAATTGCCCTGCATTCCCCCCTTCAAAAAAAAAAAAGTCCAGAGTGGCAGAGCCTGGTCTTAAGAAGAGTGTTTGCATCACAAGGAATGTTTAATTTCAAAGAACTGTTCACTGTGCTCTCCTAGTTCATTTTAAAAATGCTTTTGTATACTTTACTTCCTAAAAAAAATTAACTTAAAATTTCTCAGGAAGAGCACATTTGTGCAAAATGAGTATATATTCAAATTCCTCTCATCTTTCACTGTCCTGATACATCCATAATTCCTAATAAGTGTAGTTATTTGAAAATTTTTGAGGCACTCATGCTTCCCTTTGCTGTGAGCTTTAGATAAAATAGGACTGTAGTCATTTAAGATTGTTTTTTAAGTTTGACTTTTTTTAAAAAGATTATCTGATATTAAGAGTACCACCAGCTTTTGTTTTATTATCTGAAATGTTTGTTTTCTGTAGTCAATAGCAGTGAATATACTAATATTTTTAGAATTTTGATAGTCAAAGTGGTTTATTTTTTGTTGTTTTAAGATCTGTGATAGAAATGTATAGTAATTGTATTTTGAAATACAGTAGCTTACTTGGTATTGTAAAATACTGTGACTTAGAACTAAGTCCTCTTTGCCATCTAAACCCAGAAACTACCAGCATGTCAAAAGTAAAAATGTATTCCTTTTTTTGGAAATATTTTACAGTTGTAATATAAGTAAATTTTTTTTATTTTGATATGTATTATGAAATTCTAATATTGCACTAAAAAGAATGACTTTTAAAACTGTCATTTTACAGATTAATGTAGGTCTGAATGCATAACTTTTGTTTGTTCCACACGAGCAGTGAGAAGGGTGAAGTTTCCATGCCCTTCCCCCACATTGAATGTTGAGAGAGAAGGGAAAATCAGCATTTTATTAAGAGATAAACCTTTCTGGCAAATCTGAGGAGATAAGAATGTGGCATGATGGTGTTTAAGAAAACTAAGCAAAAACTTAAAAGAGGGGGAAATGCCCTTTTTCTTACTCCAGCCCAAGCTCTGTAAAGGTGCATTCCCAGACACAAGTACCAAGAATATGATTTGTTTTGCTTTGTATTTTACAGAAATTGACAAACCTGCTGCTGTAATTTCCCTTAGGGAATATGTCCCCCATATCTTCTGTTCCCATAAGCCTGTGCAGAAGAGCTACAGAATCCAAAAAGCACATCAGATGCACCTAACATTTGGTTGAAAAGCTGACTTAACTTTCCTTTTTCTCAGACACCCAAAGCATTCTTTCTAAGACAAAGTGGGGAAGGGGAATGTGTTTAATAGAAAACATAAAATGTTGTATGATTGGTAATTGGTGACTTGTGTACAGTTATTTTTGCTTCTCATCCTTTTATTTCCGCTTTGATTTTTCATTTATATTAACAAGTTTTTTTCTCTTGTTTTTTTTTGGTTTTGTTTGAGGTTCTCTGGAATAGTGGTGAGTTGTCCACTTCCTAATGTAAAGATATTTGATGAGTAGTAAAGCACTGGCTTTAGCCCCTTCCTTCATTGTTCTAGTAATGTGCAGAACTGGTTCATTTGTTTGCTATTATTTTTAGATGTATAAATTAATATTTATTTATTTAAAATATCACTGACTATCCATCAATTAACTGCTACATTCTGCTTTTGTTATGTGAATTAAAACATTTTAATAAACTTCAGACATGAATTATTTCTTCAGAAGAATAAAGCTGTACCTTTAAAAAAAAGTTTGGTCTTGCAATATATTTTGACATTTTTACAGACACAGGTAAAATAGCCAAAATGATTTAGATTCATTTAAATTAGTCAACAGCTTTGGTAAGTTCCATTACCTAATCATAATGAGTTCTAGATTACCTACTTTTGGGGTGAGAAGAGATATAGGTTTATGACACATGCATGGAGAAGATATGAAAAAAATAAAATATACAGTCCTACTCAAGGAAATCCTAATTTAGTTGTCATTAAACTACAGATAGGCATTAAAAGGGCTTGCACTTATAAACATGTATACAGGTAGGTAGTACAGTGAATAGATCCCCAGGCCTGGAGTCAGGAAGATTTGAGTTCAAATCCAGCCTCAGTCACTAGTCATGTAACCCTGGGCAAGTCATTTCACCCCTATTTGCCTCTGTTAATGGGGACATACTGGAGAAGGAAATGGCAAACCACTCCAGTATCTTTGCCAAGAAAGGTCCATAGGATCACAAAGAGTTGGACACGGCTACATAATATAGATACATATGAACTGATTGATCAGAAGCATCATGCTAGAATGGATAGGGCACTGAACTTGGAGTCAGGAGGACCCAGATTCAAATCCTGGTTCAGACACTTAGTAGTTTAGTGACCCTAGGCAAATCAGTCACCTACTACTGTACTTGCCCTTAAGGTCTGAAGCCCCTGTATGCTATGTTCTCACAAGTTTATGCAGAATCTAAAAGTACATAAGATACCCTTAAAATTAAAATTTAGTTGAAAAGCTGACTTATTCTCAAATGCTCAAAGCAATTCTTTTTAAGTATAGGGGAGGGAAATGTGTTTAATAGAAAACAATATTATATTATTGGTAAGTGGGCTGTGCCTCAGTTTCCTCCTTCAGTGACCGACAAGGTCTCTTCCAGCTCCAGATCTATGATCCTGATCCTACTGTTGATTATAGGAGTGAACAGACTGTTTTCAACCTCTCAACAAGCTTTTTAACTTATTAAATGTTTCGGTTTGTTTCATGGCATATTGCTTTATTTTTAAAGCTTACTATCTGGTCTTGATAATTTCTACAGACATTAAAAAAGGATCAGATGCTTAAAGCCACTCAGGAAAAAACTCAAGTGAGAAACAGCTACCCAGGTTATGATATGCAGCCAGCATTGGGTAGAGGAGGTTAAATAGCATTTGAGAAACTACACGGTATTTTCAGTCATCCTGACATGAAGACTGCTTTTTTTTAACATCAATATTCTCCCAATGAAGAATCCTATATGACTTCTTGGAATGCCATTCTCTACAAAGAAACAAAATTGTAGGTGGCCCAGGGAACAGTGGAGAAACACATAGTGGATATGAATTCTGTAGCAAACTACCAGCAACAACCATACACAAGAAGGGAAATAAAGGGGTGGCTAGGTGGCGCAGTGAATAGAGCACCAGCCCAGGAGTCAGGAGGACCTGAGTTCAAATCTGGCCTCAGACACTTATCACTTACTAGCCATGTGACCTTGGGCAAGTCACTACCCCAATTGCCCTCCAAAAAGGGGGGAAATTATTTTTAAAAAAAGAAGTGAAATAAAGCACTTCAAGGAAACATAATTGGAAAAGGATCTGAAGGTAGAGTTGAGGAAGAAAAGCATTGCAGTGATGGAGGAACAAAAAATTCCCAGTGCTGAGAGATGGAATGTCTGTGTTCAAGGAAAAGCCAGGACAATGTCACTGGATTAAAGAGTATATAGCGGGGAATAAGATGTCAGACAACTAGAAGTTTCAGCAAAACAAATTTCCTACATTGGCCATGCCCAAAAATATATGGTTCTTCTCCATTTATCTGTTATGACCTCTCTGGCAGGAGATTTTCATAGTTTATAGTTTGTTAATAAAGTTTTGCTTGCATCATTTCTGATAAAAAGTTTGAGACTCCCTGATGAACAGATTTTAAAAGTAGTAAGAAATATGCCATCCAATTCATCTGATGTTGAATTTTCACATTTGAAATGCTATAAATGCTACAAGGCAGAGAAAGAGTACTCTTCCTGTGACTCCAGCAACAATGAGTCCATCAGTGAAGTTTCCTCTACAACTGACATCTAAAAGGCAATGAGCAACATGGCTCTTTTGGACTCAGGTCCATGACAAAAGAGGTGAATCACAATGTCCAAAGGCTAAAAATGGTTCCTTTTAGCAATGAACCAATGCTTTTCAAGCAGTGTAAAGATGTTTACAACAAGTAAATATTACACCTTGATCTGACCCTACTGCTCACCCGTTCTGCAACTCATGTCACTGAGAAAAGTCCCATTCCTCCTTTTTGAATTTTATTTAATAAGCAATCGCTTAGAAACATTAAGCAATGTACAAATGCTAAGGACCAACCAGTAACAGGCAATGCCAACTGGGCCATTACATTAAATGAATTAGAAAAGTTCACAGGTCTTATTGTTGCTCACAGCATTTATTATTGGCAGAAGAGACCTATACATGTAGAATAGCTCTTGGCAGTATCCTTCATTCAACAAAATTGTGCCATATGATTGATTCCTCAACATAATGAAGTAACTTCACTTTCACCTGAAAAAAACCAAATCTACATCAGGACAAGTCTTGTCTATGATCCTCACTGTGAAATCCTCATTGAAAACTGTCAGAAGGTTTAAGCATGATAATTTTATGGGTCTTGAGGCCCCTGAAACATATCAGTGAAAGCAAGAATCAAGTCCATTGTACCTCCATCAATCATCTCAACAAAACTCAAAGAGATATATAAATGACTCTGATTACTATCTGTTTTGGTCATTTTCTGCATGACTCTTTGTGACTGCATTTGGGGTTTTCTTGGCAAAATACTAGAGTAAATACATTTACTTCTCCAGCTCATTTTATAGATGACGAAATTGAGGTAAACAGGGTTAAATGATTTGTCCAAGGTCACATAGCTAGTGAATGTCTGAGATTGGATCTGAACTTAGGTCTTTCTAACTCTAGGCCCAACACTATCCACTATGCCGCCTGGTTGCTATCATCATCAGAGCTAATAGCACTGTGCTAAGCACTTCATAATTATATCTCATTCAATCCTCACAACCACCCTGGGAGGTAGGTGCTGTTTTTAATCCCCCTTTTGCAGATGTGGAAACAAATTAAGTGACTTGACCATGGTCACACAGTAAATGCTGAGGCTGGGATTTGAACTCAGGTCTTCCTGAATAACGATGAAAATAATTGAGAAAGTCCCCAATTGATAAATGGTCAAAGGATATGAACAGAAAGTTTTCAGAGGAAGAAATTAAAGCTATCTATAGTGATATGAAAAAATGCTCTAAATCACTATTGATTACAGATGCAAATCAAAACAACTCTGAGGTACCATATCACACCTATCAGATTGGCTAACATGACAAAACAGGAAAATGATAAATGTTGGAGAGGATGGGGGGATGTTGGAACACTAATTCATTGTTGGTGGAGCTGTGAGCTGATCCAACCATTCTGGAGAGCAATTTGGAACTATGCCCAGAGGGCTACCAAAAACAAAGGTTATAATTCTTCCCTGTGGAAATGAAATATAATGGAAAGAATACTAGATTTAGAATCAAAAGAGATGTTATGGGGCGACTAGGTGGTACAGTGAGTAAAGCACAGCCGGCCCCGGAGTCAGGAGGACCCAAGTTTGGTTCTGGCCTCAGACACTTAACACCCACACAAAAATACTAACCGTGTAATCTCAGGCAAGTTACTTAACCCCAATTGCCCTCCAAAAAGGCAGCCAAAAAAAAAAAAAAGATGTTATGATGGATTTCATGTCAAAACCCAGCTTTGCTAATTATGATCAATGCAACTGTAAAGCCAAGCATGAGCAGCTTTCCAGAGGACTGCTACTATGAACAGCTTTCAAGGTTCTGATTATATAGTATAGCGAACTCTCTATTTATTTATAACAAATCAGAGCAAAACATTCACAGAAAATCAAAATATAACATTCACAATGTTACAACTTATCACAGAAAATCAAAATATAGCATTCACCATGTCACAACTCAACAACTTATAACTAAAATGACCACATAGTTTTCACCAAAGTGGTCACATAGTTTTAGACAAAGTACATTCATTTAGTCAATCACAAAATCCTTAATTCAATCATAAAGTACAAAAGTCAAAGTTCTCTACCCCTAGGTCACAGTAAATCATAATCTTCTCAGTCAGTACACAGTATCCAAATAAAGTCTTTCAGCTTGACTCGAGGCTGGCTCTCAGTTTCCATGGTTCCAACTGTCACCTGGGTTCAAAGGCAGTAAGCTCCCAGTTTGTTGTCCAGCTCCTTGTCCAGTTCTTCATCCAGTTCCCCTTCCATATTGAAGTTCACAGTGTCCAGTCTACTTCAAGTCCTTCACAGTTCCTGTTTGTTGGAAGACAAAGCTTGACAGAGCCACAATAATATTCATGCACATTGCCAGCACCATCATCTATTCACTATCTGCCTTGTGAAATCAATCTCAGACCTACCAACAGGGTCTGAGAACAACACAAATCCTTAGTAAAGTCCCAGGACCTCCAAAACCCTCCTCCAGGACTTCGGCAAACATGCAATCAGAAAATCCTCCTTCACAGCTTCTGTACAAAGTATCACAAATAAACATCAACACAGACAGGACTGACAGAGTGCCAAGATACCACAAGTTTTGTCCTTCTTGACTCTGCCACCACAAGAGTTCTCTTTTTCAGTTCTGCTGTCTCTAGCCTAGAAATTCTCCTTATATAATATGGTCATTAGCTACACCCCTTCCTGTTGCAGGAGTTCACAAGTTGTGGGGTTCACACATTCTGTTTCTTAACAGACTTGATACAAGGCTCTAAAGAAACTTGAACTGAAACAAGGTGTTAATTCAATAGCTGAAACAAGATGTGAACTACTTCTGTGCTTGCCATTACAACAACCTTGGGCAAATAACCCCTCTGGGCCTCAGTTTCCTCATTTGTAAAATGAAGGTTTAGGATTAAATGACCTCTAAGATACCTTATACTCTAAGTGATACTGTGTAGGCATCATCCCAACTGGTGTGTCCTCATACCACTCCTTTCTCCCAATGACAAAAGCCCCTTGCCTAAAGATCTCCCCCCCACTAAAACATTGGGTCATCCCCTGCCCTTTACAACATGGTCATTAAACTTTAAGTTATGGCACAGTTTTCACTCATTCCTTTCCTACACAAACATACACACACACACACACACACACATATGCCCAAATGCCCATCTTTTTCTCAAATCACCTATCTGCAAATATCACCAAAATAATAGCTAGTATTTCTATAAGGCTCTAAGGTTCACAAAATGCTTGATGTGCTATCTCCAATCACATATCTTATCAGTCTTCCATTAACTCTCAAGACCACTTTCTCCTCTGAGACATAGCAACATTCTCTTCCCTATGGTCGATTCATCTTCTACAATGCCAACCACTTGCCCTATCTAGCCTTAGGCCAGGAGTAGGGAAAGTTTTCATGTTGCAAGGCCACATTAATATTTAGCTGAAATTCCATCATCCTTTTTTTGGTTACCTGTCCCATTCTCGGTTAGTCACAGTTTAAATGAACAGGAATAAGTTGGTTCCCAGTTCCATTTGCCAACTTCCTCTGTCCCTTCCTCTGTGAATTTTTTTTTTTTTTGGTGAGGGTGGGAGGCTGCAGAACTCATTCTTACAAGTTTGACTAGACTGATGATACTTTATCTATATGTATAGTTCTAACCTTTCATATTCTGGTGAGCTCAATCCCAGAACTTCATCAGCCTAGACTTTGTATAAAATATCCCTCTGCCTTTCCCAAATCATGTCATACTTGAGTTGAAGGGGACTTCAAAGATCTAGCCCACCTGATGCATGAAATCCCTCTACAACACCCTGACTCTTATTGAATACTCCCACAGTTGGGAAGTTCACTACTTTACAATCCTGCTTTTAGCAGCTTTGATAGTTAAATTTAGTTTTTTACATCTCTAGCCCTTAACATAGTACCATGGTATATAGCAGGTACTTAATTAAATGTATGTTGAACTGAATTATTAAGAAAATGTTCCCTTATATTAAAGTGACCCCGGCCATCTTTTAGCTTCCATCCATTCATTGGTCCTGTCTGTCCACTGTACAAAAGTAAGTCCAAATCTTCTTCCCTTGAAATGTTTGAAGATAATGATGAAATCTTCCTGAGTTTCTTCTTTTCCAAGCTAAACATCCCATTTCTTCCAACTGTTTCTAATGATAGTTTCAAGTTCCCTCACCAATCTGGTTGCCCGTCTTTGGATACATTGTCATTTGTTTTCCCATTTGGCTGCATTTTAACACTTCTCATTCATGACCCCAGGTACCTCATAATCCTTCAGAATCATGGCAGCTTTGTTACTCATGCCTCATCTGTATTCTATGCCCCAGGACCCTTCCGATTGGAAGGTGGAGATGAGAGCTCCTCCCAAAGAGATTGCCCAGGCCTTGTTTGCTACGGTCCTTTGGCCTTCTCCATCACGCTTGTTCAGGGCTTCTAGGTACCCTCTTTTCCATATTCACTCAGTTTTTCTATTTCCTTTTGTGTGTTGTCTTCTCCCATTCAACTATAAGCTCCTTGAGGGCAGGGATTGTATCTTTTTTGTATTTGTACCCCTAACACTTAGCACAGTGCCAGCACATAACAGGTGTTTAATAAATGTTAATTGGCTACCTTTCTTAAAACAGCATGCCCAATAGTGGTAATCCCAAGTGTCCCTAATGGATAAATGGACAAAAAGATAAAAGGTGGATTACAAATAATCACCCAAGAAGATTTCCCATCTCAATAATAATCAAGGAGATATAACGTAAAACACATTGATGGACCCCTCAAAAAAGAGGTTTTAAAAATTAAATTAAGAATAAATATTTTTAAGTGGTAGAGATGGGGATGGAGTCAATGTGATAGAGTAAGACAGGAATTCACCTGAACTCTCCCAAAACTCACCTCTAAATAACTATAAATTAAATGCCTCAAAATGAATTCTGGAGCAGAAAAACCAACAAAAAAATGAGTGAAACAATTTTTGAGCCCCAGACAACTTAGAAGAATGACAGGAAAGATCTGTCTTACTCAGGTATGAGGGAAGCACAGACCAGTGCATGTGGTGTCCAGGAAAGTCAGCAAGAGGCCTCACCACAGGGAGCCAAGGGGCAAGACCCTGAGCCCAGGCACAGGTCAGGCCCCAGGGCCGTAGCACAGGAGGCCAGTGGCCAGACACCACATTCCCAGTACAGCATGATAGCTGAGAAGCCCACTCTCCTGGAACAAGAGACTTGGAAGAGTGCCCACTCTACCCTAAGAGCAGAGCTCAACTTTCAATGTCATGAAACAGGCTGAAAAGTGAACAGCCAAACAAAAAAGAACCTGACCACAGAAATGTACTATGGTGACAAAGAAGATCAAGACAGAAATTCAGAAGAGGACAACAATATCAAAAAGTCTACGTGCAGAGCCTCAAAGAAAAAGATGAATTGGTCTTGGACCCAAAAGAGGACTTGTGAAAGAGCTCCACAAGGATTTTTCAAATGAGAGAGGTAGAAGAAAAATTGGGGAAAGAAAGTACAGTAATGCAACAGAATCTTCAAAAAAAAAAAGTCAACAGCTTGGTAAAGGAAGCACAAAAAATGGAAACAGATATGCAAAAATTCACTTAAGAAAATAACTTCTTAAAAAGTAGAATTATCTCTTCAGTTGTCTGTAAGGTGCTTGGTTCTTCTTTGGAAGCTAAGGCCATGTTGGGGTGAACCCTCACTTCAGCCGGCGACTAGCACCACTACAAACAAGCCTCTCCTCATCCATCTACTGAAATGGCTGTCTCCGAGCTAGCCTGCATCTACTCTGCCCTCATCCTTCATGACGATGAGGTTACTGTCACAGAAGATAAAACCAATGCCCTCATGAAAGCAGCAGGTGTAAATGTTGAACCATTCCGGCCTGGATTATTTGCTAAGGCCCTGACCAATGTCAACATTGCAAGTCTCATCTGCAATGTAGGAGTTGATGGACCTGCCCCAGCAGCTAGTGGTGCTGCCCCTGCTGGAGGGGCTGCTTCTGCTAGCACAGCTGCCCTAGCTGAGGAGAAGAAGAAAGAGGAAGCAAAAACAGAAGAATCCAAGGAGTCCGATGATGACATGGGCTTTGGTCTGTTTGACTAAATATTTTTTAACATTAAATAAAAAGCTTAACTCAAAAAAAAAAAAAAAGAAAAATTGGCCAAAAGGAAAAAGAGGGAAAAAAACTAAATAAAAAAAAAAATTTTATAAAAATAAAAAAAAATCATAAAAAAAAAAAAAAAAAAAAGTAGAATTGGCCAAATGGAAAAGGAGGTAGAAAAACTAACTAAAGAAAATAATTTCTTAAAAATCAGAATTGGGCAAGTGGAAGCTAATTACTCTGTGAGACATCAAGAAACAATAAAACAAAATTTAAAAAAATAGAAGAAAACGTGAAATATCTTATTTAAAAACTGACCTGAAAAACAGATCCAAGAGAGATAATATAAGAATTATTGGATTATCTGAAAGCCATGATCAAAAAAAGAGCCTGGACATAGTGTTTTAAGAAATTATCAAGGAAAATAGTCCTGATATCCTAGAATGAGGGGATAAAATAAAAACTGAAAGAATCCACTGATCACCTCCTTATAGAGGTCCCAAAATAAAAACTCCCAGGAATATTATAGCCAAATTCCAGAACTCCTAGGTCAAGGTGAAAATACTGCAAGCAGTAAGAAATATACAATTCAAATATCATGGAACCACAGTCAGGATTACACAGGATTTAACAGCTTCTACATAAAGATTAGAGGGCTTGGAATATGATATTCCAGAAGGCAAAAAAGTTATGATTACAACCTACTCAACAAAACTGACTATAATCCTTCAGGAGAAAAAAAAAATGGATATCCAATGAAATAGAAAATTTTCAAGCATTCCTGATGTAAAGACCAGAGTTGAACAGAAAATTTGATTTTCAAATACAGACTCAAGAGAAGCATAAAAAGGTAAATAAGAAAGAAAAAACATAAGGGATTCAACAAGGTTAAACTGTTTACACTCCTACATAGGAAGATGATACTTGTAACTCTTAAGAACTTTATTACTATTAGAGCAGTTAGAAGGAATATACATAGATAGAGGGTGTGGGTATAAATTGATTTGATGGTATGGCATAAAAAACAAGGGGTGAAAAAGAAGATTATAAAAGAAGAGGAAAGAGGTAGAATGGGATAAATTATTTCACGTAGAGAGTTACAAAAGACCTATTAAGCAGAGGGAAAATTGAGGGGGTGACTATCACTTGAACCTTACTCTCATCAGAACTGATTCAAGAAGGGACACATTCAGTTGGGTACAGGAATTTTTCTTTTTTACCCTTTAGGGAAGCAATAGGGAGCAATACAAGAGAAGAGGGGAGGACTGACAGAAGGGAGAGCAGCAATCAGAAGCAAAACACTGGTGAAGAGGGATAAGATGAAAGGAGGGAGGGAGGGAGAGAGAGAGAGAGAGAGATAAAGAAGACTAAAGGAGAGGGTGGAATAGGATACAGGCAAATACACAGTAATTATAACTGTAAATATAAATGGAATGAACTCACCCATAAAATGGAAGTGGATAGCAGAGGAGACTAAAAACCAGAATCCTACATGTTCTTTACAAGAAACACTTTTGATGCAGAGACATACACATAGGGCAATGGTAAGGGGATGGGGCAGAAGCTATTGTGCTTCAGCTGAAGTTTTAAAAAAAAGTAGTTAAAAAGAAGTTTTTATAAGTAGTTAAAAAGAAGTTAATGAGTTCAAATCCAGCCTCAAACACTTAACACAAAAACTAGCCATGGGACCTTGGGCAAGTCACTTAACCCCAACTGCCCTCCAAAATGCAAAAAAAAAAAAGAGAGAGAGAGAATTTGGGGGCAGTTAGGTGGCACAGTGAATAGAATACCAGCCCTGGAGTCAGGAGAATCTGAGTTCAAGTCCAGCCTCAGACACTTGACACACTTACTAGCCATGTGACTTTGGGCAAGTCACTTAACCCCAATTGCCCTCCAAAAAGCCAAAATACAAAACAAGAAAACAAAACAAAAAGAAGTTTAAAAAAATCATGATCTCAGACAAAGCAAAAGCAAAATAGATCTAACTAAAAGACATAAGGAAGGAAACTACACCTTGCTAAAAGGCACCATAGACAATGAAGTAATATCAATACTAAGCATTGCCATGTGGTATAGCATCTAAATTTTTACAGGAGAAGTTAAGTGAGTTAGAGGATGAAATAGACAGCAAAGCTGTATTAGTGGGGAACCTCAACCCTCCCCATAACTAAATAAACCTATCCTCAAAATAAACAAGAAAGAAGTTAAGCAGATGAATAGAATTTTAGAAAAGTTAAATATGATAGAACTCAGGGTGGCTAGGTGGCACAGTGAATAGAGCACCAGCCCTGGAGTCAGGAGGACTTGAGTTCAAATCCAGCCTCAGACACTTAACACTTACTAGCCATGTTACCTTGAGCGAGTCCCTTAACCCCAACTTCCCTGCCTTCCCCCCACCAAAAAGCAAATACATATGTATATATATATATATGATAGAACTCTGAAGAAAACTGAATGGGCATAGAAAGGAATATACCTTTTTCTCAGTGGTACATGGTACCTACACAAAAATTGACCATGTATTAGAGCATTAAAAACTTCAAAGTAAAATGCAGAAAAGCAGAAATTTTAAATGTACTCTTTTTAGATCATGATGCAATAAAAATTATGTATAATAAAGGGCCATGGAAAGATAGGCTAAAAACTAATTGGAAACTAAATAATCTAATCCTAAAGAATTTGTGGGTCAAACAACAAATCATAGAAACAATCAATAATTTCATCAAAGAAAATGATGACAATAAGACAACATATGAAAACTTATGGGATGTAACCAAAGCAGTTCTTAGGGGAAATTTTATATCTCTAAATGTTTACATGAATAAAATAGAGAAAGAGGAGATCAATGAATTGGTTATGCAACTAAAAAAGCTAGAAAAAGAACAAATTTAAAATCCTAAATTAAATACCAATTTAGAAATTCTGAAAATCAATAAAATTGAAAGTAAGAAAACAATTGAACTAATAAATAAAACTAAGATCTGGTTTTATGGGGGAAAAACAATTAAATTGATAAGCCTTTCATTAATTTAACTAAAAAAAAGGAAAGAATAAAACCAAATTACCAGTACCAAAAATGAAAAGAGTGATTCACCACCTGTGAAGAGGAAATTGAAGCAGTAATTAGGAACAATTTTGCTCAGCTTTATGCCAATAAATCTGACAACCTAAGTGAAATGGATGCATATTGACAAGTATATAAATTGCCCAGATTAACAGAAGAGGAAATAAAATATTTAAATAATCCCATTTTAGAATGATTTCGAAATGATGAGCAGGTACAAAAAAAAATTACATTCAATAAAGGGCCAGGGAAAGATAGATTAAAATTAATTGAAAGCTAAATAATATAATCCTAAATAAGGAGTGAGTCAAAGAACAAATTATGCTATTGGCCTGCTACTTACTTCAGTGCTTATGAAAGACATATTGAAGTCATCATAATGGTTCTATGTGTCACAACTGATTATTTACTCTATCCCAGATAATTGTGTATGGGAACAGTGGAAAGGACTAGAGCAGCATCTGAAGGTTACTTTCCTTCCTGAAAGGGGAGGGTGTAATTTCCTACTCTCCTCAGACCTACCTAAGTGGCATCTTTCCTAAGCTAATGCTTCAATATTCAGGGATTTGTTTTGGCAGTTTCTCCAATATTTTCAATTCTTAATTTCTGGGCTTAACCTCTAGGATTCTATAACTGGTCAACTAAAGACTAAAGGTCCTTTATAAGTGAAAATTCAGAAAAATTTATCCCTACTTTCCTTTAAAACTTCCTGAACATTTAGCTATGATTGTCAATAACTAACTTGATCCTATGCAAATATAAATGAAAATAACCTTTTCTTTTCCTCATCTCTGTAAAACCAAAATGAGCCTTCTTCTCAGGTCAGAAGAAGGTGGGATTCTTTCCAGGATGGACAAAGCCTTGACAGTTTACTACTGAGGTCAGAAGTTCTCCCTTAGGCTTCAAAAGTTTCCTCTCAACCAATTTAAAAGATTTCTCTACTAATGATTTAAGTACTCCTTGTTAAAAGAATTGAAAGGCAAAAATCTATCTTAACCCTGACAACAGGAAATGTTAAAATTAGGTGACTAGCAGGCTGAAAATGAGGAACCAGCAATTCCACTGTTGAATCTCCTTGATCTCAACAAAATGAAAGAAAACCAGAGGGCAGAGGAGGGGGGACACAGTAGCCTATGTTTAAAAAGTTAAAATAATGGTCATATAATTTTTATTTTAAAATGGAATTTGAGTGCTCCAGACCTTATACATTTAGATTAGTCTGAAATTCAAACAGCCCCTCTTAGCCCAATCAGGAAACCTTGTTAAAGAAAATGAATTTAGGGTAAATAGAGGCAGATTCACCGATCTTGAAAATATTCACCCCAAGCTCAGAGAATTTGGGTGCAAACAACTTGAGGAGTCCAACCTCCCCCGGCCAGCGACTGTAGGGTAGCCACCTGCGAAAATTCAACCTGATGTGCACTGGATGCTGGAGTACGTGGAGGGGAGCAAATGTAAGGAAACTTGGAAAGTTAGAAGTGCCTAGGCTGAGAAGGACTTTAAAAGCCAAAGAGAGAATTTTATATTTGCTCCTGGAGATAACAGGGACCCCATTGGGATTTATTGAATTGGAAGGGAAAGAGGGAGTATGACATGGTAAGACTTGTGCTTTAAGTAAATATAATGACAATTTGAGAAGGGATTGAGCACTACCTGGAGGAAGGAAGTATGAGATATCAGGGGAGGTTTCACAGAAGCTGTGGCACCTTGAAGGAAGATAAATATTCTAATAGAGATGTGTTCTTCCTTGTCTGTATTATGTATGGTGATCGCTAAACATGCCCACCATGTCATCAGCCAAATCACTTATAGAAATGTTGGATAGAACATAGTTAAGGGGTTGTAATGGTAAGACAGTTTGGAAAGCTGTCTACTTGATCTGTTTCTGTCTTGATACTTCTGCCTGTATACTTTGAAGTTCGGGGTGCTGACCTTTTTCCCCTGAACAAGGTAAACGATATATGTTTGACTGATTAAAGTAAGCTTGTTAACCCATTTTGAGTTGCTTTCCTTTAACAAAGCAGATCCAAGAACCTGTATGGACAGCCACCCTGAGGACACTTGGTGTGCTTGCTGCTACAGGGGTCAAGGGTAAAAGTGCAGAATAAGCTAAGGCTGGCAAAGTATGTTAAGGTTAGACAAAGGTAATTTGAGAGCTATGCTGAGGTTAAGAAGAAATTAATTACAGAGAGAAGGTAGAACTTCCCAACACTATTTCACTTCTGTTGTGTCTACAAAAATAATGATCCTCTGGAAAGGAGAAAACACACACACACACACACACAATGTGTATGTATAATGGAAGGGAAATGGAGTAGAGAGCAGGAGGTTTGAAGGAATCCAAGGAAGCTAGGAGATATAGGTTTAGAGGAAGAAAGTTCTAGGCATAGGAAGCAGCCAGGGAAAAGGCGGTTGGGAGGTGGTGTATCTTTACAATGAGGCCAGTGTCACTGGAACATAGAGTACATAAAGGGGAGCAAATGTAAGAAAATTTGAAAAATAGGAAGGACCTAGGCTGAGAAGATCTTTAAAAGCCAAGGAGAGAATTTTATATTTGCTCCTGGAAGTAACAGGGACCCCAATAGAGTTTATTGAGTTGGGGGGAGAGAGGGAGTATGACATGGTCAGACCTGTGCTTTAAGTAAATATAATGACAATTTGAGAAGGGATTGAGGAATACCTGGGGAGGAGGAAATATGAGAAATCAGGGGAGGTTTCATGGAAGTTGTGGCACCTTGAAGGAAGGTAAGTATTCCAATAGAACTAGAGTATGTTCTAGGCATGAGGAATGACTTGTGTGACTGGACAGATGGAATGCCAAGCTTCAGGATCATTGAGTCTAAATTGGTTGAAAAATAGTGTGCAAAGGGAAATGATGGGAAATAAGACTGGAAAAGTAGGTTGGAGCCACATGAATTTAAGTTGCGTTCAGGGATTTTGTAAAGAGAGGTGATGTGGTCATGGCTGTGCTATAGGAAGAAAAGGGAAGACAATGTAAAGGGAGAGCTCAACAAGCAAAAGATAAGATGGGAGGAGAGAAAAGCAGAATCCAGAATGTCTCTTCATGTTCATGGCAACATGTTCTATTGTTGGGTATCACTATTCTCTGCCCTGGGCTATAATTTTTCTAGAAGCTCTGTGATTTAGTGCATAGGGAGACAGCCTCATAGTCCATTTCAAGTACTGCTTTTGACAAACACTGGCTCTATGACTCTGAGCAAGTTGCCACTCCTAGGGTTCTCCCCTTCCCCCACCACCTGTTTACATATGGCCCCTGAAACAAGAATGGTTTTAGCATTTTCAAATGGTTGGGGAAAAAAAAGAATATTTTGTAATGTGAAAACTTACATGAAATTCAAATTTTCATGTCCATAAGTTTAGTTTTGTTGAAACACACCTACCTATTACTCATTTAAATATTGTCTATGACTGCTTGTGGGCTACAAAAGTAGAGTTGAGAAGTTCCAACAGCATGTGACACTCATCTATTTGTACCACTGCTCAGTGCATCACAAATCCAGTGATATAGCAGCATTTTGAGTGCCATGCATATTGTGCTGAAACATTTCATTTTTTTATTAGTGTATTCTCATTATGTCGAAACAAGAAAAGGAGAGGAAAAAAGTTTTATTATAATATTTTGAATTGAGGGCTGAAATAGAAGTTTTTCTAAATGAGAATTGCCCTTGATTACTATTATCAAACAATGAATGGCTTTGGAAAGTAGTCATTGCTACAGAATTAATAATGTTTCTTAGTGAATTTAACCTAAAATCACAAGTCAAAGCAACACTGCTATGTGAAACTTACACTGCAGTAAAGTCCATTCTAGGACAATTAGTGCGGTTTGAATTCACGAGTAATGTCAATGTCAAGCTTCTCTATACTCTTCTCATGCTCTCAAAAGTTAAAACAAAAAATGAGATCTCCATTTCCACACAAATTTGCACTGGATGTATTTTCTGAGCTCAAACTACAGTTCCAGCAGTGTTTTTTGGACCTCAATATAAAGTGTAAAAGAAATGTCATATTTCAAAATCCATTTAACTGGGCAACTGAGGAGCCTCCACCTAATTTTCAACTGGAAGTGATTAATCTGTAATATAGTAACATGCTAAACGGCAAATATCAAGAGAAAAATCAAATAGAATTCTATAAATGCCTTCCAAGCAATGAATAGGCACAATTTAAACCATATGCTCATGGACTAATATCAGTACTTGCTGGCACATAGATTTGTGAAAAGTCATTTTCAAAGATCAAATATATAAAATCTCATTACAAATCAGCATTGACAGATAAACATTTTTAATCAATTTCAGTGACAGGTAACACAAATTTTGAACCCCAACTAAGTGAAATTTTATCCTTCCTAAAAGAATTTCATTCTCATTAGTACAACTGCACTACAAAAAAATATATACTCTATTATCATTATTATTATTATATTTTAATTTCATCAATAAAAATTTTTTAAAATTTGTTTTCTCTCTTGTTATATAAGTACCTACATAATATCTTCAATTTTGCCTCTTGGCCTACAGAGTCCAAAATATTTTCTATTTGGCCCTTTAGAGAAAAAGTTTGCTGACCCTGTCCCAGCAAAGTTCTAAGACTATTAAATTGCAGAACAATTGCCTATCTGTATTATTAGAATAAATTTCCTCAACAGGAGTTTCCTGCACCAATAAAACCACAGCTTTGGGGCAGGGGATATGGGGGTGGGGGGGTGGGAGGGGGTGGAAATCAGTGTTTTTTTTTTCTTTTAAACCTTTCTCTAGGCCCTTAATATCCACTTTGAATTTATGCTTACTTACTTGCCTTTATTTTTATAAGGGCATCATCAATCCAAATCACATCCTTTCCACCCTGGGAAAGCAAAGCCAAAACAACTTCTGGCAAAAGCCCCTACCCATGAGAGTTATGTTATATTTCATTTCTTTCTTTCTTTTTTTGGAGGAAAGGAAGGCAAGGCAATTGGGGTTAAGTGACTTGCCCAAGGTCACATTGCTAGTAAGTATATCAAGTGTCTGAGGCCATATTTGAACTCATGCCCTCCTGACTCTAGGTCCAGTGCTCTATTCACTGCACCACCCAGCTGCCCTGTTTTTTGGTTTGGTTTGGTTTGGTTTTTCTTATCTTTCCTTTCTAGAGTATATGTTTTGGGGCTACCGAATGGCACAGTGGATAGAATGCTGGGCCTGAAGTCAGGAAGTCATCTTCTTGAGTTCAAATCTAGCCACAGACATGTGACACACTTACTAGCTGTGTGACCTTGGGCAAATCACTTAATCCTGCTTGCCTCAGTTTCCTCATCTGTCAAATGAGCTAGAGAAGGAAATGGCAAACCACTCCAGTATCTTTGCTAAGAAAACCTCAAATAGGATCATGAAGGGTTGGACAGGACTGAAAAAAGATTGAAAAAATATATGATTTACTAGTAGTCTCTTTCCTTCTCCCTGTCCTCTCCTCCATCCTCCCTCCCTCCTCCCTCCCTCCCTCCCCATCCCCAGTTAGGATAAGAACCAGGAGAGAAGGACTTGCAGAAATGGAATCACTTTAGCTTCAAGACACAAGGTAGGTAGGTAACTTCTTCCTACTACCCATTTCAACAACTGTTCTCTTCTAAACACTCCATGAAGGAACTCAGAAGACCTGAGGTGGAGTCCTAGACCTGCCCCTGCCACTTATTACTGTGTGTTACCTTGAGTAAGACCCTCACATTCCCTGGGCTTCAGTTACACATAGTAGTAACCTTGGAGATGGTACTTTTTAGTACATTGGTGGATTTGGAAGATAGGTTGAAAGGCAAAGGTTTCCAAACTTTAGGTAATGATACTTTCTTCTTCTACCCCATCTTGTTTTGACTCTATTCAAATAAAATTAAGAATTTATTTCCACTTTTATGACATATAAACAACGTATATAACAATAAAAGTAGCATACATATAATGCCTGGGGGCACTCAGCTAATTGCAGATTGGATATTCCAGTGGGACAGCTTACCTGGGGTTCAAGGTTCTGTGTGAATCTGTGGATCTTACATTGGTTTATTTAGCATAAGCTGTTGAGGTTTAAGGTTTAGGGGTGCTTGAGACCCAAAATAACAATACATTTGGTCCTGCCAAATGAGTTCCACTCATGTCTTCTCTCAGCCAAAGTAAGACAAAGTTTATTAAAGATTCACCTTAATGGGTAGGCTCTTAAGGAGCCCAAGTATCTGTGATGTTTGTATGTGACAAGCAGGCCAGAACAATCTGACAGAGTGATTCTGCCCTAGATTACTCTTGGCCCTGTCATGGAGGCAAAATGGATCTTAAATACAGAAAGACTGTGGGAGGGATCTAGGAGTGGTCTAGGAGAGGGGTTTGGGGAGGGTGTTGAGGAGGAGTCTCAGGAGGATCTGGAGGGTACTGAGGTCAAGACTCCAGTAATGAGATTAAGGGTTGGAAATAGCTGAAGGCTATCTGGAGATGACAGACAATGGAAGGCTAGGCTAGTTTAAGAATAACAGATTTGGGAATACATATTTTGGTAGAATCAAGGTTGGGAAGTACCTAGACAATGGAGAGCTAGGTTAGGTTAGGAGTAACAGAGATTTGGGCCTAGGATAATGAAAGACTTATGGCCTTAGATAAATGCCTTATCAAGTGGGATAATTCAATCAGAGTTCTAGGGGTTTCCCAGAGTCTGTACCCCATCAACACCATTAAAAAAATCCACTAAACATTTCAGTTTCAGGGAGAAAATTTTCATTATAAAATGAATTTGCCTAAACTTTATTATTATCACCAAGAAAAATAGCAATTCTTTCAACTCAAACACTCATCCAAGTCCCTTGACATGAGAAAACCTGAGTGGTTTACAGTAATACATTTGTGGTACCTCTCTGAGACACCCTGCCATCCACACCAAAATTAGTAGTTTGGGTCCTCAAGGACTCTGTAGGTCCACACTCCTAATACCATAGTTCACATGTTTCAACTGTTTGTGATGAAAAATCTCATCCAAAATTTAATCAAGAACACGGAGATCTCTTAGGATAGGAACAGAAATTTATTCTCTTACCTGACTGATCATGGGGAAGAGACCAGTTACAAAAGGCAGAACAAGAATTTATACCTTAATTGGGTCCCTTCTCCCATTGGTTGGGAGGTGGGCTCAAGTTTCCATGAGAAAATCTTCCCCAATGATAAGCAACAGAGGAGCCCTACACTATGGCTTACAAAGAACAAGGAGGCTGATTGACAGCAAGGGAAAGGGGAGGAAGGGTCCCAAAGCAATGGGGAGGAGTGAGCTCGCCTGTCTCCGACCACCAGCCTGGAGGAGGGGCCAGAAGAGGCAGGAAATCTGAAAGCCTCCAGAAGGGGCTTCCTGTTGATTAACAGCAGGAGGAGTGGGAGAAGAGAGAGGGAAGTTCTGAGAAGTTTTCACTCCACCCAGACACCACCATACATTTACCTTTATTATAGTCTCAGCTAAAAATCTCACCTTCAGCTAGAACACTTTCTCAATTCTTCTTAATGCTAGTACCTTTCCTCGAAGATCGCCTCCCACTTACACTGTATATATTGTGTACTTACACAGTAGTTTGCGTGCTGTCTTCCCCAATAGGCTGTAAGCAATTTGAGCATGGGCTGTTTTTACCTTTCTATCTCAACTGCTCAGCACAGTACTTGGCACATAGTAGGTACTTAACACGAGAACACCCAGATGCATCAATTGACATGAAAATTTTATTATAATTTTGTTTTGAAAGTTTCACCCTACTTCCATTTTTATTTTTTTAATTTTTTTTCCTTATGGGAAAAAAAAAAAAGATGTGCTGGATCAGTTGACACAGTCTGGTCCTTCAAGGTAGCCTTGGATTTAGATCCTTCTTAACAAATGCTGGTTGACTTGAATCTAGTCAGCCATAGAATACAATTTGCTAAAGATAAAGGCATTTACTGAAATTTACTGAACTGTTACAGCATTTCATAAACCTGGAGAACACTACCTACAAATATTCAAGGTATTAGGAGGAAGAGGAGATACCCACAGAGTTGCTAAGTGGAGAAGTACACAGAAAGGGAATATGGTCATCAAGATACATCCAAAGTGGGAACTGTAGTGGGGGGGGGGGTGTCGAAAAACAATAATGGCTTATGTCCTCCAACTCCTTCCCACTAACCTTGGTCTCTCAGGCTCTACTAGAATCTGATTCACTGATTGACTACCACTGTCTCCAACTTTGGGCTAGGCCAACATCTTGGATTAGAGTACTATGATGTGTTTCTAGAAGAAAATAGGGCTCAAACCATAAGACCAGCAAGAATGCCATTTCTGGGGACTGCCATCTCAAGTGGAATTGAAGGGGTGATGAGACCTGGACCCCTAAAAGGAAAAGACTGTGCCTTTGAAAGCAGCCCAGTCTCTGAATATTCCCATACATTTCTGCAGTCCAGATCACTGGTGCCTCTGCCCAAGGCAACTGACCCACCCCAGCCCACCTAGATCACCTAATTAGTTTGCTGGACATTGCTTTCCCTGTAGTTCTTGGCCCACCCCAGACAACCTGCCACTTCTTAATTGTAGGGGGTGCTATCCAGGGCTCTGAGGGGTCTGCATCCCATGGGTGGGAATCTAGGCTGGGCCCACTGTCTCAGGAAGTTGACTCTCCACCCCCCATTACTCACACTCCACCCCACCCCCTTCCAGGGAGGCTTGGAACATTCTGACCTTCCCTGAAACCCTGGCTGCTTGAGTGATATACATAAAGTAGTAACCATGAGATGAGAGCAGGGGAGTGTTCCACAGGAGTGGCCTTCTGAAGGTTGCAAGTTGGGTACCTCATGCAGCAAACAATGTGAAGTTTCCCATGAGAAAGCATGATGTAAGTGCTTTAGCTATAGAATATGAACCTGAACCCTCAGATGCTTATTTGAGACTTGCTTAGCATGCAATAAATGTTAGCTTCCAATCTCCACCAGTTCCATAGACTTATTTATCACGTTCCCCCCCTCCATTCCCTTGGTGATGCTAGTGCTGGCAACACCTAATCCGACCTAGATCAAGTGGGCTAATTAGCCCACTAGATAGTCCTTTCACCCATGCATCTGACACACCCCAGAGTATCATTTCTCAGTCTCCCGCCCCACCCCTCCCCAAATTGGAATCCTGCCAGCTTCTACTTCAATAAATCTTGACATTTGACTGGAAGAAGGTTTGAGTGCATCAATTCATTCCAGGTCATTGCCTCCCTGTACCCTGACATTTCAGAGTTTCCAGCAACCCAAACTGCATCAGAATTCCCTCTCTTCATAGGTAACTCTTGATTCTTCTCCCTGACATGTTTTGCTAGACTTTGCTGGACTCCCTTCTGCTCTGGACACTGGCATATGTTTGTTTTAAGTTGTCATTTTGTGGGGAGGCCATATAGCTTTCCTACCCACCTACTGCCGTTTTATAATAGGAGCAAGGTGAAAGGTAAAGAGCATCCTTCCGAGGGTGCTGAGTTCTGAAGCTGAGTTCTTTCTTCATAGTTGTCTCTCTTCTTGACTGACATAGCTGGCTAGCTTTTCATCTTTATGGCAGAGTTTGATAATCAATAGAAAATTGGGCATAATGCAAGTATTTATTCCCCTTAACACGAGGATAAATTCAAACTGTTTTTAAAGGCAGTACTTTTAGAAAAGATGTTTTGCAGAAGAGATCTTGCCGTTTTAATCTGAATTTGTGGTTATTGCTTGGCATAAGCAAAGCTGACATTTGTAATTGAATGTATAAATAAAAGATTTAGATTCCTGAAGTATCTCACTCTTCCAGACTGAGTATAATTAGGGAAGAGCTTGTGGGGTTTAGCCATTAACCTCTTTGCTTTCTTTAAGCAGAACAGTTATGTTAGCAAAAGAATAATAACTTATGAGTTATCTTATTTTGTGGTTAAAAATGTAAAGGAAAGCTGAATAATCTGGATAATTGATTTGAGAGATCTGGAAGGATAAGAAATATGGAAGACAGATAAGAAGGTTTGGGGACAAATGGGGATTTATCCAAGTCTCTAGATAGTGGTCTAGATACCTTTGTATCAGATGGTTTAAGTATGTTGAGAAGAGTGTGAGGAAGTATTTAGGAAGGCAAAAAGATTTGTAACTTGATTTTATAATTAATAGCTCAATCATATTTGAGAAGGAAAGGAAATAAGGATACAAATGCAATATTGAATAATTATCCCATGGACTGAGATTGGGATTATAAAGTTACTGTAGAAAAGTTATATCTGTGTATATGTGTGGAATGGGGTCCCAGTGTATTTCAAAATATAATTGGGTATTAATACAATTGACTGAATTAATTATAGGGATTAAATCAGAGACATTTTTAATTGAGAGAAAAGGAATTTTAGTGTGAGTTCAGATTGAGCATAGTCCCAGGAGCTTGGGAAGTAGATGCAAATCTGTTAGAGCAATAATTTATAATCCCAATGAGAGATTTGATTTTTGTGAACAAAAATAAATATGGAAATGAATATAGGTTATTTGAGGCTCACTTTAGAGATGTTCCTTAACCAATGTGAGATCATAAGCATATTTTAAATGATTGTTGAAGCTTGTTAATTAAGATTTGATGGCACTGTTAACTGACTGTTCCTCTGAGTCTAACTCCACGTATGGATATTAAGAAAAGCTATCCAATAATCAAAATTACATTAAATTGAAAAGCTTCTGTACAAACAAAGCCAATGTAACCAAGATTAAGAGGGAAGTGGGAAACTGGGAAAGAATTTTTACAAATTATGTCTCTGATAAAGGACTCATTTCTAAAATATACAGAGAATAGAATCAAATCTATAAGAATACAAGTCATTCCCCAATTGATAAATGGTCAAAGGATATGAACAGGTAGTTTTCAGAGGAAGAAATTAAAGATATCGATAAATATATGAAAAAAATGCTCTAAATCACTATTGATTAGAGAAATGCAAATCAAAACAACTCTGAGATACCACATCTCAACAGTCAGATTGGCTAAGATGATAAAACAGGAAAATGACAAATGCTGGAGAGGATGTGGAAAAATTGGAACACTAAAGCATTATTGGTGAAGTGGTGAACTAATTCAACCATTCTGAAGTTACGAAATATCTGCAATTATGCCCAAAGGGCTATAAATAGTTTCATACCCTTTGACCCAGCAATACCACTTCTAGGGTTGTATCCCAAAGAGATCATAGAAGTGGGAGTAAGACCCATATGTACAAAAATATTTATAGCAGCTCTTTTTGTGCTGGCAAAGAATTGGAAATTAAGGGGGTGTCCATCAATTGGGGAATGGCTGAACAAGTTGTGGTATATGAATGTAATGTAATACTATTGTGATGTAAGAAAAGAGGAGCAGATGGACTTCATATTTACCTGGAGAGGCTTATACAAACTAATGCTGAATGAGAAGAATAGAACCAGGAGAAATTTGTACACAATGCAATTACAGACACGTATGTTTGATGACCACCTTTGATAGACTGGACTCTCCTCAGCAATGAAGGGTTATAAGTCAACCCCAAAAGACTCATGATGGAGAGAGATGTCTACATCCAAAGAAAGAACTAGAAAGAAATGAGTTTGAATCCAGACTGAAGCAAACTACCTGCTCTCTTCTTTTTCTTGTTTGTTTTTGTTTCCTCTTTCCCATTGTTCATTCTATCTGATACAATCCTTCTTCATAACCTGACTAATGTCTAATGTGAAAGTATTTGCAGATCCTATACTTGATTGTATGCTGCCATGGGGGGGAGGGAAGGGAGGGAGAGAAAATTTAAAACTCAAGGAATTGTGGAACTGAATCTTGTAAACCAAAAGTAAACAAATTAATAAAGACCAAAAAAGAATAAAAAACTGAAAAAGAAAAGCTATCCAAGCTACCAAGCCACTGATCCATGATGCCAGACCCTGTGAAGTACAGGTATGGAAGGTCAGGAGAATCACTGTTTTTCGAATGAGTAGGATTCTCCTGACTCAACCCTCCCAGTGATACCTGGCAGACTTTGAGCTTGGCTCAATGCAGATTGCAGCCTGGTATGAATTTTGCCTTGAACTGACATTCTGAAGTTGGGGGAAAAATTACTGTTTCGTCCCTATTCTTGGTGGCAAGTTTCAATAATCAAAAGTTTTGAAAACACAACAACAAATCTATTAAATACTTGATCCTGGAACATCTCAACTTACTATTAAGATGAAGCTATTAGGCTTGGGATTTAGTATAGGTATTCCTCTATAAGTCAGGGTCCTTTGGTTCTTTGTAATAGTATAAGGACAAATAGATAGAGGGTTTGTGGGAATATTATTCTGGTATTTAGTTAGTATCACACTTGTCTCAACTTTGTTACAATTGGTTAATGTTATAAAAGGAGGATAATCTTTGGACTACTTGGTAAAAAATTTAATTAATTGTGAGCTTAATGTAAATCCCTCAGTGAAATCCCATCCTCCTGGTGGAGTAATTAATAATGGATTAATGTAAAATATAGGAAACTGGTTTTAATGTGTGATCGTGACAATTGACAAAGACTCCAATTTTAATTTTGTAAAAATGATAAGAGTTCTGGAGGGCTCATTTAAATTGGTTCTAATGAGGGAGGGGATCCCAATAGGTTCAGCAGGAATTCTGATCTTATCTAAGACCAGAAAACCTGCAATATTGTCTGGAAAGAATTCAAGGTCTCAGGCTTAATTGGAGTGAGAGTTGTAGAAGTTTATTGTTATGCTTCTATGAGAAGTGTGCAAGAGTCCTTTAGGGGACCTGCAAGTGAGAGGGGTACATGCCTTTACCTTTAAAGGGCAGGGCTGCCATTGTCAGGGCTGACCAGACAGGAGGGGCCTCAATGCATAGACAAAGGTCAGAGCTGACCAAGAGAAGCAATAGTTTAGATAAGATTTGGGCCAGGCCCAAGGAGGCAAAAGGCAAGGATAAAGGAGGGTATGGGCCAGGCCCAGAAGAAATGAAGAGATTAAGAACAAAGGAGTCATAGGGTGTTGCCTAGGTGGAGTGTGGGATATGGGAAGGGGCAGAGCTCAAGGATGGGAAAGGACAAATTGCAATTACAATTTCATACTGGTTTTACAAGTTGATTTCACAAATTGATCTAGACCCCAGGTACCCCATCAGTTCCAAGGTTCCTTTTGTGGGTAATGAATGAAAGAAGGGTGAAGAAAGAGGGGCTGGGATGCAGGACTGAAGATGGATGACCCTAAACCACCAAAGGACTTCCTCAGAACCTGACAGCAGTGTGAAAAGAGACTTGTGGACTTTGAAAAAACAATTGTTTATTATCGTTTTCTTTTGAATCTATGTATCTGCACTCATAAAGGGGAGTGCCCCCTTGTATGTGGTCAATGCAATGAGGGTAATTAGAATTAAGAAAAATGGGGAAACTTCAAAAGGTATAAAAGTGGGGATTTGTGAGGAATAATTTGCAGTGAAGTTTCCCCATTCTGAAAAATCAAATCTAGAGTGGCTTCAGCATCCACTAGGCCTAAATTTGGAGGTCACCTGACCTTCCAGGAAACTGGGACTTAGAACAATGGAGACCCTCCCCAGTGTCACCTCAGCACAAGACATGCCAAATAAGGACAGAAGTGCTTTCTCAAACCTAGGTTGGATGATCTACTGTTTCCTAGTTCCAGTACTTGACATAGATGGCCTCCATTAGATTGGACACATAACTTCCAGACAATGGAAGAAAAGGGTCAGGAAGAGGGGGGGGGGGAGAATTCCGCCCTAGGACTTTATAACTTCTTCATTTCCTTTTGTAAATTGCTTCTCCTTCCTATTTGTCAGGAGGGTGGCTCTTTCTGGATATTGTAAAAAAACCATTCTTTTCTGCTTCCTACCTAGAGAAACCTCTGAGTGTTATTTGGGTCTGGTGCACACAGTATTGGGGTGCACACAAAGTAGAACCGACTTGGTTTCCCTGCTTTGGGTTAAATTACTTGCAGCTCCGGTGGGAGCTGACCAGGATAGAGTCAAAGAAATCTCATTATCAGTGATGTCCTTCTGAGGAAAAAGTGAACTTTAAAGTCAGGACTTTGAAAGAACAGGGGGTGGGGGGCAGGACGGGAGAAGCCCTAAATAAGTAAGCAATAGTCTAATTAATATCAATTGTTAATATATTAAGTGTTATACTAATATACGTATAATTAAGGATAATAGTTATATATCAAATTACTCATTAATATTGATATATTAATAATAATTTTTCACATTACATCGCCTGGCACATAGGTGTTTAATAAACATTTGTTGGCTTCACTACATAATGTTAAATGAAACACAACTCTTCCTGGCCTATTTGTGTCTAAAAGGCAGAATGTGGATATTTTTCTTGAACTGCCCCCGGGGTCATCCCCTTCCCCCCTCCCTCCCCCACGTGATTTCCCGGAACCCTTCAAACCTCTCCCCTACAGCTAGTTTCCTTTCTCTCAGATCTGGGACCTTCCTGCAGAGTGAGTTTTCTGAGGCGTCCAGAGCGCATCACGATGGCCGAGCTGCAGCCCCTGGCCAACGAGCTGACCTGCTCCATCTGCCTGGAGATCTTCCGGCAGCCCGTTACTAGCCCGTGCGGCCACAACTTTTGCCTGCCCTGCCTGGACCAGGCGTGGACCGTCCAGGGTCCCAGCTTCTCCTGCCCCCAGTGCCGGGCGTGCTTCCCGGAGAGGCCACAGCTGAAGAAGAACACGGTGCTGTGCGCAGTGGTGGAGCAGCTGCAGCAAGCCCAGAGCCGCTGGGATTTGGGGCAGTCCCTCTGTGCGTCCCAAGATGGTGAGCCTTCGAGGGAGGGGGGCCAGAGGAAGGATGAGGCGGCTGGGAGCGTGGCCTGCGACTATTGCCTGCAGGCTCCTGCCGCCAAGACCTGCTTCACCTGCATGGCGTCCTACTGCCAGGAGCACCTGCGGCCGCACCTGGACAACCCCACATTCCAGGGCCACGAGCTGCAGCCGCCCGTCCTGGACCTGGAGCGTCGCAAGTGCCCTGAGCACAGCCGCCTTCGGGAATTCTTCTGCTCTCAGCACGGCGTCTGCATCTGCAGCATCTGCCTGGTGGGGCACAAGACCTGCTCCCCGGTGGCCCTGGACGTGGCCAGGACCCAGCTGAAGGTGGGCAGAGGGGGAGCGGGGAGAGGCACGGCGGGGGAAGTCCTGGGCTGAGCGGCTGTGTGGAAATCAGACAAAGCTACAGAGTGCTTCACTGTGGATTGGTGGATATTTTTAATTTTCTGCTTAGTAATGAGCTCATTTCTGAGCTTGGGTATTAAGCCAAAGTTGTTGGGTAAATGCCCAAACGCAGGATTATAACTGGTCACAAAGTGGTCACCATATTTGTGTTATGACTGTAAATGGACATATTATCTGAGTTATGACTCGGTGTCAGAATTATGATTTTAACAGGTTTGCATGTCTGGGCTTCCACCCTTCATAGAGTTTAAGTTTATGGCTTTCACTTCCTACTGTGTATCATGGCTTTTCCCCACTAGGGACTATGTCCCTGACTCCCAACTGTTCCATTTTAGTGGAGATATTGACAAATTGTTCCAGAGGCTCTCATACAGTATTAGAGAGACCCATGCCTGAAATCTTTTGACTCTAATTTGAAGATTAGGGGCGGCTAGGTGGCTCAGTGAATAGAGCACTATCCCTGGAGTCAGGAGGACCTGAGTTCAAATCCAGCCTCAGACACTTGATACTTACTAGGCCTGTGACCTTGGGCAAGTCACTTAACCCCAATCTCCTTGCCTTCCCCCCCTCCAAAAAAAAAAAATAAAGATTAGAATTTTCAAATATTTGGAGGTCTATCATGGGGAAGATGGAATTGATTGTTTCTTTTTCCAAGGATAGAATTTAGAAGAGGCATAATTTCATTCACTGTCATTCCAGTCCACTAACAGAAACTTTGTACCAATTAAAGTCATTTCCCAATGGAACTGGTTGCTTTGTGAAGTAGTAAGTTCCCCATCCCTGGGTGTGTTCCGACAAAACCCCAAAGACAGATTGCTATAGATTGGGGAAGGTTGGGTTAGAAGACATCTAATGTGCTTTTCCAGCCCAAAGATGTTATACTTGTATAGGTCTTAGGAGCCTTTCTAACCCTCCATGAGAGCTGAGAATCAAAGTTGAGCTTGGAAATATAAATCCTCCTTACAAGTCATAGAACAAATCATTTAAATGATTGATTTAAAAGATAACCTTGCACTCAGTTCCCCTCTGTCTGCTAAGTAGACATGTTGACAAATTGAGGGGCATGCCCAGAGGTTCCAGAATCATCTAGGATTGGAGGAATCCACACCTGAAGCAGTGATTAGAGTCTTGGAATGTTTGGAAGTTTTCCATGGGGAAGATGGATTCAGGTGATTCCATCTGCAATCAGAGGGCACATGTTGCCCTCAGCTTGTGTTAGAGTATCTAGTATGACCGCTGAAATGACTGTGACAGTAGAAGCATTGGCACTGCTCCATCTTATTTAAAGCCACTTACATCAAAATGTTTCTTTGGATCCCTTAGAAAACAGCAGCCAGAAAGAGGGAATTGTTGCAACGTGTATATGAAGAAATGAAAGCCCTCATTGAATCAGAGGAGAGGAGCTCTCTGTTGAAGCTGAAGGAGGAAGAAAAGAGAGTTTTGGACAAATATGACCATGTTCATCATGTCCTGCTCAAGAAAAAAAGGGAAATTGAATCTTTGAAAGAAGAGTTTGAACTTTTGCTCAAGGAAAATGATGCCATTGTGTTTTTGGAGGTGAGCCCTACTTGAGTCCATCCACAAGGGTGGTGTTGAATGTCTGCCTTGCCTCTTGCTGGGCCATACGTTCCCATTTCCCACCTTTCAGGAGAGTTTCTGTTGTTGTTCAGGACCTGTGATTTCCTCAGAGTAGGGAACTCCCAGTGTGGAGATTTCCAAAGTAGATGAGCAAATGATGCATAATTTAGCCTCAGAGAGTTACACTGAGAGGTGCAGGTCAGGGGAGGGCCTGGCTCCAAGGCCAGCTCTCTGGACATTTTCTTGTGTTGTCTTTCCCTTTGGAATGTAAGCTCCTCAAGGGCAGGCACTGTCTTTTTTCTTGTATTTGTACTGCCAGCCACAGTACCTGGCGTTAAATGACCTTGTTGTACCTTACTGCCTCCCTAGCTTTTACAGGCTGCAAAAAGTCTATGAGACCGTGGAGCTTGCCCTGCTTTAAAAAAAACAAACAAACAAATTTTACTGATGCCTCTTACATTTATGCCACCATGGGTGGTTTTATTATTCCCATTTCACAGGTGAGGAAACTGAGATAGACAGTGGGTAAGTGAATTACCCAGGGTCACACAGCTAGGAAGTATCTGAAGCTGTATTTGAACTCAGGGCTTCCTAATTGTAGGTCCAGAGTTCTGTGTACCGTACCACCTGTTCTGGTAGAAGAGAGAATACAGCCACCAGAGAGGTAACTTGTAAACTCTGCAGATTGAAGCACTGTTTTTCCACTTTAAAAAACAGTTTGTTGATTTATTGATAGCCTGGCTTCCTATTAGTTACGGAACACCCAGCCTTCACTGTGACTAGGCAAAAAAGATACAATTTTTGTCAAGATATTAGAAGACTGTTTTCCAGAGCTAAGGTCTAGCAAGCACACTGACCTGAGCTTGACGTAACAACAGTCCTTTGAGCTCCCCCTCTGGGTAATGTCACTGGCAAAATCACATAATTATTATATTGCTTTGACCAGCATTAGGTGTCTCTGAGCTCAGATGAGCAGCAGCAGACCAGCTTGGACAAATACTGCTCATGAAGCCTTGCTATGGATCCAACATTGCTTCTGTGACCCCTCATTGACAAGTCCACAGCTCTCTGCATAGCCATAGGTAACAGTATTGAGACCTGCCTACACTAAACTAGGGGTAGGGCCCTGGAACATGTGTCTAATGTGCCTCCTTGCCTGCAAGCCATTTCTCTCACTTTAAATTGAGCTTTTGTTTGATTACAGAAAAAAAAAATGAATGAAAACCTTGCTAAGAGGTGATGAGGGTCTGTATATGGAGGAGGAGAAAGGATACCTGTGAAAGACTGTGGAAGGTTAGGTGTAGTGACCATTCACTTAGAGGGTAGGGAACAAGGAGAGGGTTGCAGTCAATATGACTTGTAGGTAACAAAACTTCATGGCTTGGAAGGAGCCTGTGAGATGTTTTAGTGCAATACCCCGCCTTTTCAGACAAGAAAACATGTTCCAGAAATGTTCAGGGAGTGGGCTGAGCTAGATAGTCTTTAATCAAAGTCCCTTTTGTGATCTCTGAAGGTAAATTTTGTGTTTTTCCTGGGCTAACCACCTGGCTTCTTTTAGGAAGTTTCAAAGCTTGTCACCAAAAGTGTTTGTTTACCAAAGAGCAAATTAAAGGAAGAGGTGATGGAGGATGTTTTTCAAAATGCCTTATCCCTTAAAGAGATTTTAAAGCATACAATAAGGAACCTTCAAGAGAAGAAGATAGAGGAAGTGACTAGTCCAGGTAATTACCTTTTAAAAAAAAATGTATTTTGATCTTATCAAATGCCAAATCCAGCCTGGATTTTCATATGCATAATAGAACAGAAAAATACTTCTACATTTAATGTAGACTTTTATTATATATAACTTGCTTTTCTTTTTAAATATATGATAAATTTACCATGTAAATTTCAAAGCTGTCTTACTTATCTGTGGCTCTTTCTGGCCTTCTGTTTTTTTCTGTGTATTGAAAAAAATACTTGAATGACTTTTTCCTTATCAGTCTTCTGGAACTGTGATTGATTATTGCATTGATCAGAGTCCATAAGTCTTTCAAAGTTGTTTTTCTTTATACTAATGTTGTCATACAAAGAATGTTCTCTTGGTTCTCCCCTCTTCATTCTGCATCAGTTTTCTTCCAAATATTCTCTGAAACTATCCCTGTCATCAGTCCTTAGTAGCCCCAGAATTAACAGTCATTGTATTTGGGACAAAAATTCTTTTCTGGATGGTAAGGTGGAGGTAGGTGGGGATTATGAGTGAGTGGTTTTGGGAGAACTGAAACATCCTCTCCATACTGGACAAGGAAATGATAATTGATGCCTTTTCAAAACCCTAATCTCCTCCATTGTCTCTGCATGCTGTTTAAAGCCAACAGCCAGGTTCCACTCTACTTTTCTACTCTTATTACACATTTTTCCCTGTCTCACATTCTGCATGAAGAACTGGCCTTCTCCCATCTGTCACCTCTCTACCTTTGCAAAGACTGTCCCCTGTCTGGAATATATTCTGTCCTCATCTCTAACTCTTAGAATCCCTATCTTCATTCAAAGCTTAGTTGAAATGTGTTCTTCACCTTTAGCAATAGTCCCCTTTTTTTTTTTTTTTGGAATCCTCAATTATTTTTTGACATGGTATTCCAATATTGTCCTGCTTCTTTGTGTTTTTTTTTCCCCAAATGCTTTATTAACTTCTGGTTTACTTCATTCATTTCTGCCAGATTTGGGGTTACAAATTTTTTCCCCATTTTTCCCCTACCCACCTCCCTAAAATAGTTGTCCCCTAGGATATCCCCTCCTCTTATTTCCCAATTACATGTAAAATAGTATTAATAATAGTGTGTATATATATATGTGTGTGTGTGTGTGTGTGTGTATATATATATATATATATATATGTATATATATAATTTTTTTTTAAACATTTGGTTTTAAAGCTTTGAATTCCAGATTCATTCCCTTTCTCCCTTATCACCCACCCATACTGGGAAGATAAGGAATTCAATATAGGTTGTACATGTGTAGCTAATGCAAAACATTACCATAGTAGATATATTGTAGAAGACTGACTATATTTCCCTCCCTCCTATCCCATCTCCCACTTGATCTCTTCTCTACTTTGGTCCTGTCCCTTTTCAAAAGTGTGTGCTTCCAACTTCCCTCCCCAGCCTGCCCTCTCTTCCATCATCCCCCCTCTCATCCCCTTCCCCGCTACTCTCCTGTAGGGTGAGATACCCTATTTAGTGTATATGTCATTCCCTCCCTGTGTCAAATTCAATGAGTATAAGGTTGACCCATTCCCCTATGCCTTCCTGTTCTTCCCCTCCATTGTACCCATTTTCCCTTGCCTCCTCTTTTTGAGATAGTTTGCCCCATTCTGTCTCTCCCCATCTCCTCTCATTATATTCCTCTCTCACCTCTTAATTTCACCTTTTAAGTATCATCCTTTACTATTAAATTTGTCCTGTGCCCTCTATCTATGTATACCTGTAAACATATATATATGCTTATATATACGTTCACATATGTACTCATCCACCTATATATCCTCCTATAAAGACTATTTTCATATATTTATTTCTATTCCCTTCAACTGTTTTCATATTGAGAAAAGTTTTAGCAGTTACAATTATTGTTCCATGTAGGAATGTAAATAGTTCAACTTTGATAAGTTCCTTATGATTTCTTTTCCCTGTTTACCTTCTCGTGCTTCTCTTGCTTCTTGTATCTGAATGTCAAATTTTCTATTCAACTCTGTTTTTTTTTTTAAAAGCAATTGGGGTTAAGTAACTTGCTCAAGGTTACACGGCCAGGTGTTTCTGGGTGGGTGCTAAGTGTCTGAGCCCGGGATTCGATCCCCAGGTCATCCCGACACTGGAGCTGGTGCTCTTACTCGCTGTGCTACCTGGCCTCTCCTAACTCTGGCTTTTTCTTCAAGAATACTTGAAAGTCCTATTCCACTGAATGACCATATTTTCCCCTGAAACATATTACTCAGTTTTGCTGGGTAGGTGATTCTTGGTTTTAATCCTACCTCCTTAGACCTTCAGAATATCATATTCCAGGCCCTTTGATCCCTCAGTGTAGAAGCTGCCAGATTCTGTCTTATCCTGATTGTGTTTCCACAATATTCAAATTGTTTCTTCCTGGCTGCTTGTAATATTCTCTCCTTAATCTGGGAATTCTGGAACCTGGCTATAATATTCCTAGGAGTTTTCTTTTTGGGATCTTTTTCAGGAGGTGACCGGTGGATTCATTCCACCTCTGTTTTGCCCTCTGGTTCTAAAACATCAGGGCAGTTTTCCTTGAGAATTTCTTGGAGGATGATTTCTAGGTTCTTTCTTTGAATCACAGCTTTCAGGTAGTCCAATAATTTTTAAATTATCTCTCCTGGATCTATTTTCCAGGTCAGTGGTTTTTCCCATGAGATATTTCACATTGCCTTCTATTCTTTCATTTGTTTGGATCTGTTTAACAGCATCTTGATTTCTCATAAAGGTCACTAGCTTCCCTTTGCTCCATTCTAAATCTGAGGGAATGATTCTCCTCAGTGAGCTTTTGAGATTCTTTTTCCATCTGGCAAATTCGGCTTTTTAAGGCATTCCTCTCCTCATTGCCTTTTTAAGCCTCTTTTGCCATTTGAGTTAGTCTGTTTTTTAAGATGATATTTTCCTCAGTCAGGCTGTTGACTCTCATTTCATAAATTTCTTGCATAATTTTCATTTCTCTTCCCAGTTTTTCCTCCACTTCTCTTATCTGCTTCTTAAGGTCTTCTATGGCCTGTAACCAGCTCGTATTTCCTTTGAAGCTTTTGGTGCAGGATTTCTGACTTCACTTGTCTTCCTCCCGTTCCATGCTTTGATCCTTTTTGTCCCCAAAATAGGAGTCTAATGTTGGATCCTTATGTTTGTTTTGCTTCCTTTGCCTGGTCATGTTGCCACTCAATTACTTGACTTTTGGGTTTTTTTTGCCACAGTAGGACTCTGCCACCAGATAGGGGAGCTTTCGTCCCAAATGCTGGGGTTTTCTCAGCTGCCGGAGGTATTAGTTGGGTGCCCTCTCTGAAGCCTCCACACACTTTGGCAAGCTGGTCACACACCCCAGGACTTCCACCCTAGACAGCAATCCAGATCCAAGCAGGTTAAAGCAAGAGCGATTACCCCTCAAATTGGTCGCTTGGTCCCCCTACCCTCTGCAGGCCAGAAGCTGAAGCTGCAATGTGGCACCGGCTGGGGCAAGGCATCTCAGTGGTTTTTTGCCCTGGGGGCAAAAGCCAACGCTCTCCCAACTACTGGTCCTAAAATCCACATTGCATTGACCTCTCACTTTGTTCTTCGCATCTATGTTTTGATAATTCTGGAAAGGGCCACAGATGCTGGTGATCTGAAGTCCCTCCAGCAGTGGCTGTTTAGGCCCGCCCTGGGGTTAAAACTTCGGGCTCATGCGGGCCTAGGCTCTGCTCCTGGCAGATTCTTTCCAGGCTGTCCTCATTGGGAGGTTAGCTTCTCTGTGTTATTTTGTGGGTTCTGTAGCTCCAAAGTTTGTTCAGAGTCCCCTTTTACATGAATTGGGGAAGGTGGAAGCTGGAGTCACACGGAAGTCCTGTTTCTACTCCACCATCTTGACTCCGCCAGTCCCTTCTTAACTAACATTCCTTTCCCCCTATCTTCAATTACCTTGTATTTTAAAGAATCACAGAATTTTTGAACTGTGTTACTCTTGGTGGCTATCTAGACCAACCCATACCTAAAACGAATCCTCTCATGATAATAAAATTAATAGTACTTTGATTCTGCATTGTATTGACTTTATATTGTAATTGAATCTGTATCTGCCTAAGGTTACCTTTCTATATCATTGAGTTGTGCTATGAGTTAAAGTTATAATATTTCTTTTCTTTTCTTTTTTTTTTTTTTGCTTTTTGGAGAGCAACTGGGGTTAAGTAACTTGCCCAAGGTTACATGGCTAGTTTTTTTGTGTGGGTGTTAAGTGTCTGAGAGGCTGGAACCAAACTTGGGTCCTCTTGACTCCAGGGCCGGCGCTTTACTCACTGCGCCACCTAGCCACCCCAAAAGTTATAATATTTCAACTCATAGCTTTGGTGGCTCTACTCTACCATCTTATGTAGGACTAACTGCAAGAATCACTGCCTTCTATTACTCTCTGATTCTTCCCCAATCTTTTACTTATTTACATGATGTAGATTTTGTTTTTACTCATGTGTTTTTATTCTTTTCTGCCTGATAGAATAACAGCACCATGAAGATCAAGTCAGGCACAGTTTCACTAATGTATTTGTATCCTCAGCCAGGCTTAAGCCCTACTCCTGTTTTCTCTTGGATTCAGCTGAGTGGTTATCATCATCATTAGGTTGTTTATTTCTTTTTTGAAAAAACAGATTATTTGCCCCCCCCC
>NW_027187335.1:2278244-2282081 GCF_028583685.1 Petaurus breviceps papuanus | reverse complement strand
GGGGCCACTTAAATCTGCTTTTGGGGAATTTTACATTTGATCCAATTCATAACTTTTCTATGTTGTGATCTGTCTGTACCTCCTAGTTCTATCACTTTGTTCATTAACCATGCTACTACAAGATGGTATGTGCCAGAAAGGAAGAAACTCCATATTGGTCTGCTAACTTCCTTCCTCTAAGAAATTCTACACGATTGGGTGGGGAAGCCATCGGGAATTGTTGATTGACCAAAATGAGTTTTTTAGATCAACCACTGATTCTAGTACCCAAATTCTCCACATTTCCCCCAGTATATCTTAATTAAAGTGTTAAGGCTTTATTAGGCATCTGCTTACATTCAAGGCATATGCTAGCTGCTCCTAGGGTTTACAGGGATAGGCAAGTATAGGCACAATCATTCTATGGCTTAAGAGTCTAATACTAGCAACTGGTATACAAGACACGGTGCATTAAGTACACAAGAGTGGTGTAGACATGCTCAATAGCATTTATTAAACATGTACTGTGTACCAGGCACTGTGCTAAGTGCAGAAGATATCAAGCAAGGCAAAAAACAGTTCTTGTTCCAAAGGATTTCTGAATCTAATGGAGAAGCCAACACATAAACACTTAGGAACAAAGAAGACACGAGCAAGATAAATTGGAGAGCGTCCTCAGAGGGAAGACACTAGTGTGAAGTCACAGTGCTGGTAGAACCAAGAAGGCCCAGAGATGAGGTCTGTCTTGGGAATCAGTGAAGACTTGTAGAAGCATAGCATTTTAGGGCTGAAAGGGATCTTGGAGAGCTAGCTCCAGCTTCATGGGGGAGGTGACATCTGTATTATGTCTTAGAGGACTGGTGAGATTTAAGTTGTCACAGATGTGGGAGAAGAGTGTGATAGGTCTAGTAAATGTGAGTAAAAGTGCAGAGGTAAGGAACAATGGAATGTTTCTGGGAGATAGCTAGTAGTTTGGGTGGGCTGGAGAGAATCTAACTAAGTATCAGAGTAAGAAACACAGACTGAGAATAGATGGGGGTGTGAGGCTTTGCCTCATCTTGGGAAGTTTGCAAAGTGGCTGATGTGTTTGTTTGAAGCTCAGTTGTGTGTACTGATCCCAGTCTCTGTTGAATTAATCTGGAAAACCTTCACCCTTCTTTGGGCCAACATATCCCAACAGACATTATTGCCAAGCAAGAACGATGCCCAGTAAGTGATTCCTCCTATGGCTGCATCCTGCTGTGCATATAGTGATGCCTTTTGCTGAAGAAATGATTAGCCTGTTGGTAGGTGTTACTGGTAAGACGCTCATGGCTCTCTTTTCATCTCTTAGAAGGGGACAAACCACAGCAGAAGCCACTGAGGGATCAGCAGGAGAAAAGTGGGGTTACAGAGGAGAGTAAGTAAACATGGAAGAACACAAGTCAATTGGTTTTGTTTTTTCTTTTTGCCATCTCTACCCAATAGACAGCTACTGACAAAGCTAAAATGACTTTTTCTTAACCAATAGATGCTGAGTAATCATCTAGTACAACCCTATAATTTTACAGATAAGGAAACTAGGCCAGAGGAGTTTAGTAACTTGTCCAAGGTCACATACATAATAAGTAACATAGTGGCTATTCTAACCCAGGTCCTCCAGTAACCTTGTATCAACTTTACATTGACATATTTTCATGTTTGTGTTGTGGGAGGAAAATAGTTTTCACTTTTAGATACATTTTATTGATGCCTTCCAGTATTTTCTGGATATATCCTTCCTCTTTCCTCCTCCAACCTTTCAAAATTGAATCCTCCCTTGTCACAAAAACAGGCAAAGGGGCAGGTAGGTGGTGCAGTGAATAGAGCACCAGCCCTGGAGTCAGGAGGACCTGAGTACAAATTCAACCTCAGACACTTAACACTTGCTGACAGTGACCTGGGGCAAGTCACTTAACCCCAATTGCCCTGCCTTCCCCCTACCAAAAAGAAAAAAAAAAAACAGGCAAAAATACCCAAGAAATGACTGCATATGAGAAGATATACAACATTCTTTCCTAGTAGATAGATTCCTATCTCTTTTCTGGGAGGACAGAGATAAGATTGTCACTTTCTCATAAAGTACTTTGTTAATACTTCTTAACATAATACGTTATGTTAAGTGGCAACATTTGTAGACCATAGGAAAACTTGGTAAAGGATGGGGTGTGGGTAGGGTCAAAGGAAACAGGGTCACTGAAAGATTTTTTTTTATGTGCAGAATAGAATAGTACAGTCAGAAACAATCGCAGACATGCAAGAAAGTTTTGAGAGTTTACATGTTGAATTTATTATATATTTTAAAAGAAAAGTGAACTCTATATAATAGAGATCTGAAATTTCATGACCAGTTGTCTTTTCTCCTACATATAGGGAAGTGCCTTTTCCTCAAACTCTTTCCTTCACTTTATCATCCCCAGAGACTACTTCCTCCTCACCAGCTGCTCCTCAAATTTCCAGTACCAACCCCCTGCTGGACAGTGTGGAGAAGATTCAGAACTCCCCGAGGCCGCCAGTCCTCACAGACCTAGCTGGAGTAAGTGCTGGGGTGCCTTCCCTGCTGAAGCACACCAGCCCATCTGCTGCCACAGGGCTGTCTGAGCCAGGGCTGCCTGCTGCCACCTCTGCGTCTTCCACGCCCTTCCCAGCCTCTTTTGTGTTGGCCCCTCCCTCCACACTCACCATCAGTCCCACCACTCAGACGTCCTCAGCACCTGAGTTGGATGATTCCACAAAGCCCCCCCTCACAGCTTCCATTGAGCCTAGCATTCTCTTTGGAATGCTGAGTAACCCTCTTCTGGCTTCCTCTGCCCCCATTCTAGCAGCTGCTTCAACCCCTCCTTCTACTCCCATGTTCAAATCCATTTGGGGGTCTTCCCCTAAGATGGAGAGTAGGGCTTCTTTGCCAGCTGCCCCCTCTGCCAGAGCTTCTGTGTCTTGTGGCTCTATCCTTGCCAAAGCCCCCTGCACCTCCACCCCAACCTTTAAGCCCATCTTTGGTAGCATGGTCCCATGTACATCTGTTTCTGTGGCCTCAGCTTCTCCTTTCCTGAAACAGCCCTCTTCTGTAACCCCCACCACAGCTGTTAGCACAGCTGTTCAGGAAGCCCTCTTTAGTGTCCTCCCAATCATCCAGTCCCCTGCAGCACCTGTCAGTGCTGCTACCCCCTCCTCCAGTGGTACCACTGACTCGGGCTCCAAGACCACTTTTGGCTTTGCACTGAGCAGCTTGTCCAGTAGCATGGCCAGTGCCCTTCTCACCACCACCTCTACCCTATCACAGCCTGTTAACAAACCTACTGCTACCACCACTGCCACCACTGCTGTGATGACCACCACAAGCTTCCATAGCATGTTCAGCTGTCCAGGCTGGGCGACCCCAAAACCAGCCTTTTCCCAGCCCACCTTTAGCAGTGCTGCTCAGCCAGCCTTTGGCAGGGTGAAGCCCCTCACCTCTTTTGTCAGTACCAACTCAGTCTTCTCTTTTGGTACAACTACCACCTCTAGCTTTGCACCCACCCCACAGATCACCAGCATTTTCACTAGCAGCTCTGTGTTTGGCAGTAGTACCCCGGCCTCCTTCACATTTGGGAGTTCTACACCCACAGATAGCACTGGGGGCTTTGGGACCACCATCAGTGGCACCAGGAGCTCCATGTTTGGCAGTACGACCCCAACTGCCTTCACATTAGCGAGCTCTACACCTGCAGACAGCAATGGGGGCTTTGTGGCCACCAAGCAGACCACCAGCAGTGGCACCAGCAGCTTCATGTTTGGCAGTAAAACCCTGGCCGCCTTCACATTAGGGAGCTCTACACCTGCAGACAGTAATAGGGGCTT
>NW_027187335.1:2274780-2278234 GCF_028583685.1 Petaurus breviceps papuanus | reverse complement strand
GGAGCTCTATACCTGCAGACAGTAGTAGGGGATTTGTGTCCACCACGCAGACCACCAGCAGTGGCACCAGTAGCTTCGTGTTTGGCAGTACGACCCCAGCCACCTTCACATTAGGAAGCTCTACACCTGCAGACAGTAGTAGGGGCTTTGCGTTCACCACACAAACCACCACCAGCAGTGGCACCAGCAGCTCAATGTTTGGCAGTACGACCCCAGCCGCCTTCACCTTGGGGAGCTCTACGCCTGCAGACAGCAGTGGAGACTAGAGAAGATGTCGTACATGACTGTAATGGAATATTATTGTGCTATATGAAATTACAGGATGAATTCAGAAAAAAACTGGAAAGAATTACATGAACTGATATAAAGTGAAATGAACAGAACCAGGAGAACTTTATACACAATAACAGCAATATTGTTCAGTGAAGAATTGAGAAAGATTTGGCTTTTCTTAGCAATACAATGATCCAAGAAAATGCCAAAAAACTAATAATGAAGCATACTATCTGCCTCCAGACAGAACTCATACTGTTTGAATACAGACTGAAGCATGCTATTCATTTTTTCTCTTTTATTCGAGTCTTCTTATATAAAATAACTAATGCAGAAATATTTTCCATGATTGCACATGGATATAGATTGCACAATCTATATCTGATTGCGTACTGTCTCAAGGAGAAGCGGAAGGAGGGAGGAATAGAATTTGAAACTCAAAATTTTTTTTTATAAACCTCTACTGAAAAATTGTTTTGCCATGTAATCAGGTAGGAGTAAAATAAAATTCACTTTAAAAATAAGACAATTCTAGATAAGTTCATGGTTGCCTAGTAACAGTGTTGCCAAAACTTTGTGTTTTCATCTGTCTTGCTCCTGCTTTCTAAGGATGATGAGACCGTCTGCCCTGAAGTTGTGCCCTCTTATATGTGTTGTCTAGATCAGAGATCTTAACTTTCTATTTGTATCCCCAGCATTTAACATAACACTTTGCACATGGGAAGCACTAAGAAAAAAAATGCTTTTTTCTCATATATTTGTTCATTCATTCACTGACAGCTGTAACTGAAAAACTTAGATCTGTGTGTAGCCTTTAGGTCATATATGCATGATAGTGGCCTCTGTACTGGTGTGTATTCTTGTCCTCTTGAATTTCCTTTGGTTGTATATTGCAAATATTGTGCTCATGTTTATTTTTGTAACTCCCAGCACCCAGCACAGCAGGCAATTCATACATGGTTTTTGAATTGCATTGATAGGCTCACGGGAAGGGACTTCAGAGGTCCTCACATCCATTTTTCTTTACTTAATTCATTTAATTTTTTGTTTTTCTAAACATGACAAGCGCTAACAAATATAAGCATTTCCATGAATGGAAAGATTGCTAGTTTATTTGCTTTTTAAAATAATACAAAACATTCAACATGTTAGTTTCCAAACTTTCCTGCTTGTCTGTTTTCCTCTGAACCTCTTCTTTTTTACTGTGAATTCTTTTCAATACCTCATTTACATATTTTTCTGTGTCTTTTCTCTTTTTTTTGGGGGGGGGGCAGCACTATTATTAGGTGCCCCTTTCTCCAATTAAAAAAAATTCCTTGTAACAAAAATCCCTAGTCAAGTAAAACAAATCCCATATAGGCCATGCCCAGAAATATGTCTCATACTGTCATTTCTCTGTCAGGAGATGGAAAGTATTTGCTCTTTTGGAGTCATGATTGGTTATTACATAACTCCAGTTTCTAAAGTTCTTTAAAGTTGCTTTTATTTTTCCAAATGCTTTATTAACTTCTGGTTTACTTCATTTCCGCCAGATTTTGGGTTTCAAATTTTCTCCCTGTTTTTCCCCTACCCACCTCCCCAAAATAGCGGTCCCCCCAGGATATCCCCTCCTCTTCTTTCCCAATTACAGTAAAATAGTATTAATAATAGTATATATATATATATATACATATATATATATTTTTTTTTACATTTGGTTTTAAAACTTTGAATTGCAGATTCATTCCCTTCCTTCTTTGTCACCCACCCATACTGGGAGGATAAGCAATTCAATATAGGTTGTACATGTGTAGCTAATGTAAGACATTACCATAGTAGATATATTATAGAAGACTGATTATATTTCCCTCCCTCCTATCCCATCTCCCACTTGATCTCTTCTCTACTTTGGTCCTGTCCCTTTTCAAAAGTGTGTGCTTCCAACTTCTCTCCCCCCCAGCCTGCCCTCTCTTCCATCATCCCTTCTCTCATCCCCTTCCCCCCTACTCTCCTGTAGGGTGAGATACCCTATCCCTGAGCCAAATTCAATGAGTACAAGGTTGACCCATTCCCTTATGCCTTCCTGTTCTTCCCCTCCATTGTACCCATTTTCCCTTGCCTCTTGTATATGAGATAAGTTTGCCCCATTCTGTCTCTCCCCATCTCCTCTCATTATATTCCTCTCTCACCTCTTAATTTCACCTTTTAAGTATCATCCTTTCCTATTAAATTGGTCCTGTGCCCTCTATCTGTGTATACCTGTAAACATTCACATATGTATTCATATGACTATATACCCTCCAATAAAGACTATAGAGAGATAGATAGATACATAATTCTATTCCCTTCAACTATTTTCATACTGAGAAAAGTTTCATCAGTTACAATTATCGTTTTTCCATGTAGGAATGTAAATAGTTCAACTTTGATAAGTTCCTTATGATTTCTTTTCCCTGTTTACTTTCTCATGCTTCTTTTGCTTCTTGTATCTGAATGTCAGATTTTCTATTCAACTCTGGTTTTTTCTTCAAGAATACTTGAAAGTCCTATTCCACTGAATGACCATATTTTCCCCTGAAACATATTACTCAGTTTTGCTGGGTAGGTGATTCTTGGTTTTAATCCTACCTCCTTAGACCTTCAGAATATCATATTCCAGGCCCTTTGATCCCTCAGTGTAGAAGCTGCCAGATTCTGTCTTATCCTGATTGTGTTTCCACAATATTCAAATTGTTTCTTCCTGGCTGCTTGTAATATTCTCTCCTTAATCTGGGAATTCTGGAACCTGGCTATAATATTCCTAGGAGTTTTCTTTTTGGGATCTTTTTCAGGAGGTGACCGGTGGATTCATTCCACCTCTGTTTTGCCCTCTGGTTCTAAAACATCAGGGCAGTTTTCCTTGAGAATTTCTTGGAGGATGATTTCTAGGTTCTTTCTTTGAATCACAGCTTTCAGGTAGTCCAATAATTTTTAAATTATCTCTCCTGGATCTATTTTCCAGGTCAGTGGTTTTTCCCATGAGATATTTCACATTGCCTTCTATTCTTTCATTTGTTTGGATCTGTTTAACAGCATCTTGATTTCTCATAAAGGTCACTAGCTTCCCTTTGCTCCATTCTAAATCTGAGGGAATGATTCTCCTCAGTGAGCTTTTGAGATTCTTTTTCCATCTGGCAAATTCGGCTTTTTAAGGCATTCCTCT
>NW_027187335.1:2081145-2274380 GCF_028583685.1 Petaurus breviceps papuanus | reverse complement strand
AGATTCTTTTTCCATCTGGCAAATTCGGCTTTTTAAGGCATTCCTCTACTCATTGCCTTTTTAAGCCTCTTTTGCCATTTGAGTTAGTCTGTTTTTTAAGATGATATTTTCCTCAGTCAGGCTGTTGACTCTCATTTCATAATTTTCTTGCATTGTTTTCATTTCTCTTCCCAGTTTTTCCTCCACTTCTCTTATCTGCTTCTTAAGGTCTTCTATGGCCTGTAACCAGCTCGTATTTCCTTTGAAGCTTTTGGTGCAGGATTTCTGACTTCACTTGTCTTCCTCTTGTTCCATACTTTGATCCTTTTTGTCCCCAAAATAGGAGTCTAATGTTGGATCCTTATGTTTGTTTTGCTTCCTTTGCCTGGTCATGTTGCCACTCAATTACTTGACTTTTGGGCTTTTTGCCACAGTAGGACTCTGCCACCAGGTAGGGGAGCTTTCGTCCCAAATGCTGGGGTTTTCTCAGCTGCTGGAGGTATTAGTTGGGTGCCCTCTCTGAAGCCTCCACACACTCTGGCAAGCTGGTCACCCTAGACAGCAATCCAGATCCAAGCAGGTTAAAGCAAGAGCGATTACCCCTCAGAATGGTCGCTTGGTCCCCCTACCCTCTGCAGGCCAGAAGCTGAAGCTGCAATGTGGCACCGGCTGGGGTGAGGCATCTCAGTGGTTTTTGCCCTGGGGGCAAAAGCCAATGCTCTCCCAACTACTGGTCCCAAAGTCCACACTGCACTGACCTCTCACTTTGTCCTTGGCATTTATGTGTTGATAATTCTGGAAAGGGCCACAGCTGCTGGTGATCTGGAGTCCCTCCAGCCAGTAGCTGGTCAGGCCCTCCCTGGGGCTAAAACCTCGGAGTGGATCTGGTCTCGGCCAGAGCGCTGCACTAGCTGATATCTGCCGGCCTGCTGGGCTGTCCTCATTGGGAGGTTAGCTTCTCTGTGTCATTTTATGGGTTTCTATAGCTCTAAAGTTTGTTCAGAATCTTCTTTTACATGAATTGGGGAAGGTGGAAGCTGGAGCATCTCGGAGGACCTATTTTTACTCTGCCATCTTGACTCCGCCCTGAATGTCATCCTAAAGTTGCTTTTCTTTATAGTGTTGTCATCATTGTAGATATTATTCCCCTGTTTCTTCTCACTTCACCCTGTATTAGTCATACAAGTCTTCACAGGTTTTTCTGAATCCATCCCTTTCATCATTTTTTTTTATCAATTGGGGTTAAGTAACATGTTCAAGGTTACACAGCCAGTTATTTCTGGGTGTGGTGCTAAGTATCTGAGCCCGGATTTGATCCTCAGGTCATCCCGACACTGGGGCCAGTGCTTTTACTGTCATCATTTCTTAGGGGGCAATAATAACTCAATTTTGCATTCCTATATCATAAATCCTCCAGCCCAACTAATGGTTACTCCCTTAATTGCCAGTTCTTTGATACAATAAAAAATACCGCTTTGAATATTTTTATACACATGGATCATTTCCCTTTTTCTTTTACCTATTAGAGGATATAAGTCTAGCAGTGACATCTGAGGGGGAAAGGAAATGCACAGTTTAGTGACTTTTGGAGAATAGTTCCAGATTGCTTTCCAGAATGACTAGTACCAATTCACACTCCACCATCAATGCACTAGTGTGCCTATCCTTCCACATCCCCTCCAAAAACTATCATTTTCCTTTTTTGTCATCTTTGTCAATTTAGGTGGTTACCAACCAATGTCCTCTAGGTGGATAAGATGTATGTGTTTAGGCTTGGAGTTAGCCTTGTGAGCTGTGGAGGTTCTAGGTCCCTCTGGCAGAGCTGACTGGTAGCAATGCAAGTTCTTTCATCTTTGCAAGAGAAAATGACAGCCAGCAGGATGGTGGGTCCAAGCCCTGGACCAAACAGACAGAAGACACAGACTAGACATTCTTTAAATATAGTACAGAGCTAAGGTGAAATGTGGAAAACATACTTGGGAACTGCCAAAACTGCCTTGAGTTCAGATAAAATTTTTAAGTATCAGCCTCTTGAGAGGGTATAAAAGTAGTTATAAGTCCTTACCTGTTTTAAGTTCTGTTGACTCATTTTTTTGCGTGTTTGCTTTCTTTTGTGTGTAGGAACTAAATACTTGTCCCATATCTGATTCCTATTGTACATTGAGTACTTTTATATTTGGGGAGACAATAGATATGAGCTACAACCTAAGTCTTAAGAAATGTTCCCCAGGACATCAGGGTGAGGGATGCAACAAGTTGAAGAATGGAAAAAACTAAAAGATACCTTGACCCACTAGAGATCAGTTTCCCCCAGGACTGAATCCAGTACAGACTTCATGGCTTCATCCAGAATAAATGGACATTAGTAGAAGGGGAATGGGTGTAACGGCCCAGGCTCCTGGGCCCAGCAGTGATTCTAAGCATTAGAACTCTTTCTCTTTTTTGACCGTAACTATTTTTATTGTTGCCTTCCTGTTTTTCAGGTCCTCGTGAAATATAGCAAATTCTGCTCCAGTTCCTCATCTGAACTGAATGACTGGGTTTCAAGCAGGCAACATATTGTGCAACATTAACTCTCTGATCCATTTTGCTGTCTTCCATTTTATGTTTATGATCAGTTGTGTACATCCCTCATCACATCATGAAATAGGTTTTCTTCTCTTTTCTCCTTGTCCTCCTCTTTTACAAAGAAGGAAGAGGTGGAAGAAAACACAGGTGATCAATCACCTCTAGTAGTCGGTAATTGAAGCAATCTGCTTTCTCTCCACTGCCCCTTGTCCCTTCCCCATGCTCAGATCCTGATCATTGCTTCTAACCTTTCTCCTTTTATTCTCCCCTTTATTATCTACACTCAGACATTTGTTTTTCTATTCTTTCCACAACTCTTCTCTCCCTCTTAAAGCCCTCTCTCACCTCTTCCTGATCCTCCCTGTTTCCCTGTTGAATTTAATGCATTTCTGCACCAAACTCTATGTGTATGGGAGTGTTTTCACCCCTCCTATATCTGGTTCAGATATGAGTGAGGTTCATATAATGTCTGCTGCCTCCATCCTTTCCTCTGTGTTTGTAATACTCTTTTTCTTTTTGTACAACATCCCAATTATGAGAAATAGTTAAGTTTAGTGTCCTTCCTCATTTCACCTCCAGCATATTCCTTTCCCCCTCTCTTTTCTTTCCTCTTTTAAGATAATCAAAACAGAACAAAACCACTGACCCTCTAAACTTCCTCTGAAACCTGTGAAGACACTAGAATTCTAAAAGGACACGCATATCTTCTCCCCCTTTAGAATGTAAACACTTCATCATTATTTGACCCCTTCCAATCATTCAAATGAATTAACCCTTACAGGTTTCTATTGACTTCTATATTTGTATTTCAAAGTTTCTACTCCGTTCCTGTATTTTCAACAATGCTTGCAAGTCCTCCGTTCCATTAAAATTCATATTTTTCCCTTGTAGGTTTCCCCTCTTCTTCTTTTCCCCCTTATTTAATATTTTATTTTCCCTAATTACATGTAAAAGCAATTTTAACATTCTTTTTTTTTCTTTCAAATTTTGAGTTCCAAATTCTCTCCATCCTTCCCCTCCTCTCTTCATTGAGAAGGTAAGCAATTTGACATTGGTTGTACATATGTAAGTCATGAAAAGCAAATTTACATGTACGTCATTCTGTGAAAGAAAACACAGCCAAAAAAGAAAACCACAAGAAAAATAAAGAAAAAGTATCTTTGATAGTGTAATGGGAATGCAAATTTGAAAGATCTTCCTTGCCCCTAGGCTAAAGTGCACCTGAAGCCTGGGGTGGGAGGCTTGTTTTTCAGTAGATACTTCTTGATTGGCCAGTGAGTCAATAAGGTTGTTACATTCTCTGAACCAGGAAAAGGCTATATAAGCCCTGATGTGTAGCTTTGTTTTGGGGGCTCACTTTGAGAAGTGTTCTGTGATTTGATCTGTATTCTGGGAAGCCGTTGTCCAGGGCCCCCCCGGCTTTGAAAAACCCAGATGTGGAAACCCAGATGTTGACTGCGTATGGATGTAATGGTTGGACAGTTTGGAAATCTGTCTACTTGATCTGTTTCTGTCTTGATAATTCTGCCTGTATGCTTTGAAGTTCGGGGTGCTGACCTTTTCCCCTGAACAAGGTAAACGATAAGTCTGACTGATTAAAGTAAGCTTGTTAACCCATTTTGAGTTGCTTTCCTTTAACAAAGCAAATCCAAGAGCCTGTGCTAGCAACAAACCCTGAGAACTCTTGGGGTGCTTGCTGCTACAGATAGGCATTCAGGCTCCATCAGTTCTTTTTCAGGAGATGGACAGCACCTTTCATCATAAGTCCTACAGAATTGTCTTGGATCATTGTACTGCTGAGAATAGCTACGTTATCTATATTAGATCATTCTATAATATTGTTCTTATGGTGTACAATGTTCTCCCAGTTCTATTCATTTCATTTTGGATCAGTTCATGTCAGTCCTTCCATGTTTTTTCTGAGAGCATCCTGCTCATCATTTCTTAAAGCACAATAGTGTTCCATCACAGCCATATACAACAGCTTGGTCAGCCATTCCCCAATGAATGAACATCCCCTCATTTTCCAATTCTTTGCCATAACTAAAAGCACTGCTATTAATATTTATACACATACGATTCTTTCCATTTTTGTTTTTATCTAAATTCCATTTGTTCTTGCAGGGTAAATCATTCTTGATTCTAAGTCTTTATCTTTTGGTGTTTGGGACTGTTATATATGATATTATTTATCCCTTATGGTAATTGCTGCCAAGTATTATGTGATACTAACTATACCTCCTTGGTACTTGAAATGTTTCTCTCTGACTTCTCATTGTATTTTTTTTTTCACTTAGAAACTCTGAGTATTGACCATAACATTTCTGGGAATTTTCATTTTGGAATTTCTCTTGGGAGAAGACTGGTGGCTTCTTTCTTATTTTCACTTTGCCCCTTTGCTTTATTATTTATAGAACTACCATATTCAGGTTTTTTGTTTAATTGCGATTTTCAGGGAATCCAATAATGCTTAAATATCTCAATTCAACCTATTTTTAGGTGTTTGATAATGGATACATCACATTTTTGTCTATTTTTTTAATCTTTTGATTTTTTCCTAATATTTCTTTTTGGAATCTCATGGAATCATCTGAGTCTTTTTGTTCCATTCTAATTTTCAGGTGTTCAATGCTTAGAAAACCTTTTTTTTTTAATCTTTTGTTCTGAGCTATTTTTTTCCCTACAGATTCCTTATTTCACTTAAAATTTCATTTTTTATTTCTTATTTCATTTCTTCCAGTTGCTCTTACAGTCCACGTGACCAAGACATTTAAAAAAATCTCTGAGGGACAACTAGGTAGTGCAGTAGAATAGAAAACCAGTCTTGAAGTCAGGAGGACCTAAGTTCAAATTCAGTCTTAGATACTTACTAGCTGTGTGACTTTGTGCAAATCACTTAGCCCCAATTGCCCCCCAAAACAAAACAAAAACATCTATCCAAGGCTCTACTTATAGTTGTTGTGAAGTTATTCCTCCTATTTTTTTTTAAACATTTATTGTCTTCTGTTTACACATATCTCCAACCCCAGTTATTGCTTTGGGATATTTTGTCAGGACCAGGGTCTAGCCCATCTAGCATTCTCAGATTGGGTGGGTGGGTCCTCTTTGGTCCTTATATCAATTTCCTGGGTTTCTGCTTCTGGCTGGTAGGTCTGTGCTTAGGGAAAAGTTTTCAGGTCTTCCTAGAGGTCAAAGCATGGAGTGTTTCAGCTCAGAGGCACCAGATTCAGGCACCTTATCCATGGTCAGAATGATCAGTGACCCTCTTCTCCTTCCAAGACCAAGGAGTCTGGGTTTCCTACCCCATCCCCAAAACAGGTGGCTACAGGTTCCAGGTACTTCTAGAACATTTTGGTTAAGCGGGCTGGTAGGTTGAAATCAACCTGTTTACCTGGGATTGTGCTAGCTTCTCTAGTAGAACAGTTCTGTGGTTTTTTTGTAATTTTCTTGTGCAGTCCTATTTCTATTTGGATCTACTGATAATTATTTGACTCAGTTGCCTTTTTAGATCATTTCTGGCATATATGTGAGAAAGCTGGAATTCTATATGACCTTTCATGCTATTAAGCAAAAGACCACCCTATCCCATCTTTTTTTTTTTTTTTTACAGATGAGGATACTTCATCCCAGTTAAATCTATAATTTTCCCAGGGTCATATCTGGTCAAATTGAAATAACATTATAGGATCATAAGACCACAGATTTATAGCTGGAGGAGACTTGAAGAAGAAAGGAGGGAAGGAAGACAGGGAGTCAGTGAAGGAAGAAGAGAGGGAGGGAGGGTAGGAAGAAAGGAAAAAGAAAGGAAGGAAGGAAGGAAGAAAAGTAAGGGACACCCCCTGCTACATGTGGGTGACAGCACTCAGTAAGAAAGAGAGAGAGAGAGAAGAGTTCAGAAGCCTGAAGTATGATGTTAACCTAGGGAAGTCAGTACCTAGTAAGTAGTTTAGATATTGGGATTGTATGAAATTCAATTATGGAAGAAGATGATGGCAATGAGGAACTCAGGTTCAGGATATGGCAGAGTGTGGACCAATGTGGAGGACCATTGCTCCCTACACTAAACTGTCCCACACAACTATGTTTTTTGAGTTCTTCTGTCTGATTGTTATAATTTTTCTGCTTTCTCACTCATTTTTATTTGTCACCTCTTATTACTCTGGGTGTGCCTACCATTAACAAAACTCAACCTTCTTCTCATTTGCTGTTTCTAGTCTACTGTGGGTGAACAAATTAGCAAATTTGTGAGAATTGTGATTAATAAAAAACCAATAGTTTCTGAAGTGGGACCGAAAGGTGTATGACTTTTAAAAGTAAAAAAAAAAAGTTTAATCATAATTTTAACATTGAACAACAATATAAACAAGTTTTCTCCTTAGAGTTTTGGGAAATACCCTGAGAGACTGGGGGTGGGGGTGGGGATAGATTTCTAGTCCTATATCTAGTGATCCCCCACTCATGTGCTCCTCTAACCTGCTTTGAAATAAAGAACAAAGTTAAAATTCTATTCAGCAAAGATAACAAATCATTTATATATGTATATTTGCATACTTATATTTGAACATACACATATTTGGAAAAAACTATTTCACATTAGAGGAAGAAAGTGAGGCTTAGATATGTGAAATAATTTGCCTCTGGTCAAACAGCCAGTGTCAGAAGTGGGATCCAAAATCAGGCCTCTACTGATTCCAAGTCCAATTGTACCATGCTGCCAATAATTTTTAATTAGGGGGCGGCTAGGTAGTGTAGTGAATAGAGCACTAGCCCTGGAGTCAGGAGAACCTGAGTTCAAATCCAGCCTCAGACACTTGACACACACACACACAAAAACTAGCTGTGTGACTTTGGGCAAGTCATTCAACCCCAATTGCCCCCCAAAATGCAAAAAAAAAATTAATTTTTAATTAGTTTAGGTGGCCAATAATTAACAATTTTAAAATATACTGATAGCATACTCATTGTAATAATGAGTCTGAGTTCTTGACTCTTTTTAAGTACAAAGAACAGCAGTTCCTTTTTTCTTTAAACAGTTTTTTAAAAAAAAAACCTGAACATTAAACAACACAACAGACTTACATAATAGTTACTTGTGTCTAAATTAATTAGGTTCAACACCCAAAAGTATAAAAATTCTTTAGTCAAATCCTCTATACTTGTCAGGATTTTATTTGTCCATTCATTTCTATATACTTTTTTCTTATATGGTTATATTTAGCATTCCCTACATTTTTTCTGGTTCTCCTTTTTTCTCTTTATATTTTTTCATAAAGACTTTTCTGAATTACTTTGTCAGTTTCAGATGCATTACAGTTTTTTCTCTGTATTCATGGACCACAATTTATTTAATCAGTCCCCTAAATTAGCATTTAGGTTGTTTCCATTTGTTGTTTTTCCAATGACACACAATGCTGCTTTGAAAATCTTTGCACAGATAGAGGAATTTTGGCATTTTTGTTTTTGACAACCTTTCCACTCTCTTAGTGAAATTACCATGTAATATATCTACCAGAGTTCTCCCCTCCTACCATGAGTTACACTAATGTTTTCCCCAAGAGGTGACAACCAACTTTGGGACTTGATTGACATGTCAGTGGGACAAGGTTCAAGCTGCCTTGTCTAGGTATAGCTTCCTGGTAGCCTTTAACAATATTGATTGGGCTTCCTGTTCATCTAGGGTCATGAAAGGGCTCACCCATGTGAAGTGAGGGCCCTTCAGACTTGGCAGGTGTCCCAAGAATGCAAAGCACCAACTCTGCCCTGCTGACAGGTGAGTTTCTACATGAAGGTTAAGGAGGCCCTCCCTATTTGGGCTCAGTCTAGTATCCTTGTTGAATTTTGTTGTTGTAATTGTTGAATTGTTTCAGTTATGTCTGACTCTTTGTGACCCCATTAGGGGATTTCTTGGCAAAGATACTAGAGTGGTTTGTCATTTCCTTTCCCAGCTCAGATGAGGAGAGGTGAGGTAACTAGGCAGGGTTGAGTGAATTGCCCAGGGTCTGGTAGCTAGTAAATGTCTGAGGTTGGATTTGGACTCAGGAAGATGAGTCTTCTTGACTTCAGGCCCAACACTATCCACTCTGCCACCTAGTGGCCCATCCTTGTTGAATATCATTTCTCTCTTAAGGGCTAAGTGAGTCATTTATTAACTGTTCAAAGACCTGCAAGTACCCCATTTCATTCTAACACAGATTCTGAACTAATAGCACTTTGGCCTGAGTCAGGTCTGTTCCAAATGAAGGGTATAATTGGGGCGGCTAGGTGGTGCAGTGAGTAAAGCACTGGCCCTGGAGTCAGGAGGACCTGGATTTGGATCTGGCCTCAGACACTTAACACACACACAGAAAAACTAGCCATGTAACCTTGGGCAAGTTATTTAATCCCAATTGCCCTCCAAAAGGCAAAAAAAAAAAGTTGATTTGGGGCGGCTAGGTGGCACAGTGAGTAAGGTGCTGGCCACTGGAGTCAGAAGAACTGGAGTTTGGTTCTGGCCTCAGACACTTTACACCCACACAAAAAAACTAGCCATGCAATCTTGGGCAAGTTACTTAACCCCAATTGACCTCCAAAAAGCAAAAAAAAAAAAAAAAATGAAGGGTATAATTATTGTTATTTTTTTTACATCCCATTGAGAGGTTTCTTTCCAAAATGTTCCATAACTTTGTAATTCCACCAGCAATGCATGAGTCTCGCTGTGTGTCTAAAACTTCCCCATCACTGAGTTTCATTGCTTTTAATTACGTTTACCCAGGTGTATGAGTAAGGTGGTACCTCAAAGTTGTTTTTAGTTGTCATCTTTTCAACTATTCACAAAGGTCAACATTTTCAAGTGATTTTTACTAACAATGTATTCTTTTTTTTTTTTTTAAGCAATTGAGGTTAAGTAACTTGCTCAAGGCTGTACCGCCAGTTATTTCTGGGTGTGGTGCTAAGTATCTGAGCCCGGATTTGATCCCTAGGTCATCCAGATACAGGGGCCGGTGCTCTTACTCACTGAGCCACCTGGCCACCCCTAAGCAATTGGGGTTAAGTAACTTGCTCAAGGCTGCATGGCCAGGTTTTTCTGGGTGGGTGCTAAGTCTCTTAGGCCAGGATTCGATTCCCAGGTCATCCCGACACTAGAGCCAGTGCTCTTACTCGCTGTGCTACCTGGCCGCCCCAACAATGTATTCTTCTTGAAAATGTTCATATCCTTTGACCACTGAGCTATCATAGATGGGAAGCTGACATTGTGATTTTTAAGTGTTCCTAATACATACCTGAGGGCAGTTATATATGAGAGAAGACTCATTTTCATGAGTTCAAATGGGGCCTCAGACACTTAAAAGCTGTATGACCCTGGGCAAGTCACTTGACTCTATGTGCCTTAGTTTCCTCATCAGTCAAATGAGCTGGAGAAGGAACTGGTAACCCACTCCACTATTTTTGCAAAGAAAACCCCAAAATAGGGTCACAAAGTGACAATCAGACATGACTGAAATGATGGAAAAAGAACAATATTTTTAAGGCTCACACACACACACACACACACCTATAATATATACATACACATGTGTATTCTAGATAAGTATATACATATATATCTTAGATAACATTGGTTTCAACTGAAAGGGAAGAAGGGATGAAGTTCTTTTCTGTGGTCTTATTGTCTCAGTTTAAACCCAGGGACACCAAAAAATGTTGCAGTTTCATGATGCGTTGTTGTGGAACCAGAACCCTCTCAAAGAATGCAGAGTCAGACCACGTCTAATCCAAGTACAGGCATTTATTGAGATTGACACCTCTCCTGGAGCAGGCTAAGTTCCAAGAGGAACCAACAACTTGAGAGAAAGCAAGATGGATTTTTATATGGTAAAGAGGCAATTATATAATAGCAATTTACATAAAACAGAGGAATATCATTAATATTAAAAAGGCAGGAGGCATTGGTTAAGGGATTAGGTAATGGAGAAAGGGTTTGTTAAGGGATTAGGTAATGGAGGAAGGGTCCCATCTATGGCTCTGTGGTTCAACATTCTGGTCATTCTGCCCTCCAACTGGCTAGCTATTGTGGTCCAGATGGATGATGTGATTGTGATTGAATACAAGAACACACCTGTTTCTGTGGGAATGGTTCTGGGGGCAGTGACCAGGTAGAGGCAGTAGCTAGGTGCACATCACATAGACACACCTACTGTTTCTGTGGGAACTGAGAGTTCAGGGACAAGTGTGTTGTTCCAGTGAGCAGTCAGGCATATATGAAGAAGTTAGGACATAGTTGGGGGGAGTTTAAGTAGGTACAGTGGGCCTGCTGTTCAATGGGGCCAGGCCTATAATGAAGTTAGAATATTGGGGCTGGGGCAGCTTTATTAAGATTCCATCACTATCAAAAGTGGCTTGACCTACTGAGTAAATAACAATCTCTGTATTCTAGGAAGTGAAACCAAGGAGCAGCTGGGCAAGGTAACTAACAGGTGACAGCTGAGGACAAAAACCATTTCTGCCAACTCAGAGGGCGCTACTATATGTCTATTTCTATATTCTTTACTTGGTGTCTATTCCTGCTTATGAGGGAAGGCTAGACTAAAGAAACACCGTGTACTCTCAAACAGTTTGGATATATCAGTCCACAATATTGGGGGGAAGCTGGCCTGAATTCTAGTGACAGGACTGAATTCTAGAATAGTGTCAAAGATCATTAGAGGTAGAAGGTACCTTAGCAAGTCCAATCCTCTTGCTTTACAGGAGGGGGAGGTGAGTGGCCTAAGGTTCCACAGCTAATATGTTAGAGATCAATCCAGGTCTCCCAAATCCAAGTCTCTGACACTCTCTCTGTCTCTGTCTCTCCCCCCTTCCCTGTGTCTCTCCCTTCTCTCTGGGTCTGTCTCTCTCTCTCTGTTAGGCAGCTATATGGCATTGTAGATTGAATGCTGGACTTAGAGTCAGGAAGACCTGAGTTCAAATGCTGCTTCAGACTCTTATTAGCTCTAATCCTGGTCAAGTCACTTAGCCCTGTCTGCCTCATTTTCCTCACCCATGAAAAGGAAATAAAAATAGTACCTACCTCTCAAGGTGTAATGCCAAGCAAAGGCAACTTCCAAGGTTCAGAATACCAGCATAGTAACTCTCTATTTTATTCAGTGACAAATTAAGGCAAAAACATTCACAGAACAGAGAAAATCAAAATACAGTGTAACTCATTCATTTAATAGTAAGTTCTCAATTCAATCCAAGTACTACTCCACAAAGTCTCTCTTCTCAAATGGAGATTAGTTTCCAATCATAAACAAAGTACATTCATCTAGTCAGTCATAGAGCACAAAAAAGTCAAGTTTCCCATCCCTGGATCACAACTGAATTACAATACCATCCATTAACTCCAAGCATTTTCCCAAAAGGGGCTGTGGAGAGCACAAAAGACCATCTACCCTTATGCTACAACAAGGTTAAGATACCAACACACCCAAGGAAAAGTCTTTTCTTCACCTAGACACAGGCAAGTTCTCAACAATCTCTGTTCTTGGGGACATAAAGCTTAACAAAGCCAAAATATATTTTGCCAGTGTCCTCATTAATTCATTCTCTGCCTGCAGAACAGTCCCAGAACCCCTGAAAACATCAGCAAGACCCTCTTCCAGTCTTTCTGTAACCATACAACAAGAAAATCCTTCTTCAGGGCTTCTGAACCAACAGCAAGTTTCCAGAATCTCTGCAACAACAGCACTGTCCTTCACCAGCAAAGGAATGTGGCAAAACAACATCAAAACAGACATACAAAATACTGGCATCACAGCCATGTCTCCTCAGTCTTTTGCGGCTCCTGGTGGCAGTTCTCAACAGTCCTGGGCAGCTCCAACTGGCCCTCAGCAATCTCTCAGCAACTCTGGGCCCTGGTAATTCTCCCCTCTTTGCCTTCAAGATACCGCTCCCCAAAAGTTCTTCTGGCCTCTCTCTGCTTAGGCTTCTCTCTAAATCCCTGGCACCAGCTCCTCCCAGTTCAGCCCTCTCTCTTCATGTCAACAAGCCCATCCCACAAGTGGGATTCTAAAGCTCTGCGTTTTAACACTCAACCTGAGAACCAAGACAATACAGGGGGATCTTTAAATTCCATTACCCTTACACAAGGTTGTTTGAGGATCAAATGGGATAATATTTACAAAGTGCTTTGTGAACCTTAAAATATTACATAAATGGTAGCTATTCTTATTATATCTATTATGACCTGAGTTCAGATGCAGCCTCAGACATTTACTAGCTATGTGACTCTGGGCAAGTCACTTAAATTCTGCTTGCCTAAATCCATCGGAGAAGGAAATGGAATTTTTGCCAAGAAAACCCCATGGACAGTATGGTTCATTAGGAGGCAGCTAAGTGGCTCAGTGAATCAAGTACTGGGCCTGGAGTCAGGAAGACTTGAATTCAAATCTGGTGACAGACACTCCTTAGCTGTGTGACCCTGGGCAAGTCACCTAACCCTGTTTGCCTTAGTTTCCTCAGCTGTAAAATGAGGTGAAGGAAATGGTAAACCACTCCAAAATCTTTACCAAGAAAACTCCATGGAGAGTGTGAGCCATGCAGTCACAAAGAGGCAGATATGACTGAACAGCAATAGGTGCAAAGCATTGTGGTAGTGAGGGGCCTGCTGTTTCAGACAAACAAGGTGTTCATTGTCTTCCTAAGGTAGCCAGCTCTGCAGCCTCCTTCCCTGCTGGAATGTCTGCCAAGCAGGAAGGGGATGGGGAGGCAGGAAGATGGCACCTGTGTAGGCCAGTCCTGGACCCCTGCTTCTGTCCTTTCTCTGGCACCAAAGTATTTTTTACTCAGTATTAGACCTAATGTCCAACACTCTTTCTCCTAGCCTGAACAATAAATGTCATTTGACATCAAAAGCTATGAGACCACCATCTTTGTAAGGGAAACCTAAGGAAAGAGGCCTCACGGTATAGGGGGGAAAGCGCTAGGTCTGGAGTCATCTCATTCCTACCTTTGACACTTGCTAACTGAATAACAATGAGCCAGTCTTGGGATCATGGGTCTAAGGCTGGAAGGGCTCCCAGAAACCATGTCATCCAGCTCCTTCATTTTACAGATGAGGTTACTGAGCTCAGGGGCAGGAGGTGCCCAAAGTCATACAGTCTCAGGGGCAGCATTTGAACCCAGGCCCTCTGCCTCCGGTATTAATATTCTCTCCACTCTTCCACTGTTTCCATTGAGACACTTAAACAGTCAGAACCTGTTTTCTGATCTTCAAAATGGGGATAGAGTCTACTTTGTGGTAGTAGTACTTTGTGGTACAAGGATCGAAAAAGGCACAATGCAAAGCAGCTGATAAACTTTGAAGTATGCAAAATGAAATACCAGTTATTATTATAAAAACCAGAAGAGGCGTTTCTAGAAATGGGGGGCAATGTCATATCATCAATACTGGCTCAAACAAAGAGTTCTTTTCTGAAACTTCCTAGGTTAAGTCAACACCCTAACCTCTTTCTGGGAGATGCCTCTAATTAAGATTAGAGATGCCCTCTCTCCAGCTCCATACCAGTTTCATTTTGCACAAGCCTCTTTAATCAGATACCACTGAGTCTACAGAGGAGGGAGTGAAGGTCCAGATACACATAGGATGGGCAGGAAGGGATGAGGTGTAATTTTCGCTATTGGAGAGAATATCCTCATTGATTAGATCACAGAACCAAAAAAATAATAAAGTATTTGAATATATGTATGTGGGAGTGAATGAGGAGATATTTTAAACTGAACCTCACAAACAATTCTTGGAGGAGAAAAAGATGGCCCCCAAACGGTTTTAGGATGACTGAAGAAACAAAATTACTATTTATTATTATGTATGGTGCACTGAGCAAGAAAGGGGGAGAAAGAAAGGGAGAGACAGAGAATACAGGAGAGAGAGAGAGAAAGGAAGGAAGGAAGGCAGAGAGAAAGGAAGGAAGGCAGGAAGGAAGGCAGGAAGGAAGGAAGGAAGGAAGGAAGGAAGGAAGGAAGGAAGGAAGGAAGGAAGGAAGAAAGGAAGGAAGGAAGAAAAAGATCAGGCATACCAGCTGCACAAAACCATCCCTACTAGCAGAGAGGGTCAGCTACATGTAATGGCCAAATCCTTTTTTTGGACCAGTGCTGTGATTTCACGGGTATGCTGTGCACTTGGTAAGAAGTTCCCTTTTACCCACATAGAGATCGATCGGTACCAGCTCTGTAAATTATAGCCTTAAGAGAATTGACTGGAACATGGAGAGGTGAAAGGGTGACTTGTACAGGGTCTCACAGCCAGCATTTGTCAGAGGTAGGACATGAAATTCCAGTCTTCATGATGCCAAGAAAGTAGAGCTTGTGCCAACAAACCTGCCTCTCTGATGCCAAGAATTGCTAGTGCCAAAATAAGAGACTAGTTAATCATATTAAAAATTCACTGAGTGGAAACAAAATTAAAAACCAGAAATATTAATCCTTTTTTTATCTCTGAAATCTCTAGGAAAAGTCTCTTAGAAAGTTGGGAACTGGACTTTTCTTAAGGAACTAGGCTAACAGTGATAACCTAACTTAACTCTGCTCCTGATAAGGTCATTACCTCCCCACCTATTAGAAAGGATTGGTGCTAGCACCTCCCCCTTCCCCAGTTCCCTGACTTCTTTGAAAAAAGATGCTGAAATTGATCAGATGAGAGGGGGTCCTCTTGTTTCCTCTAGGGTCCTATAGATCCCTTGAGGGGGAGTAGGAATGGTGACTCAACTATTTTAGAACATTAATGCAAACTGTATTTGAATATAGCTTTTCCTTGTTTAAGATTCCAATAAATATTTCTTCCAGCGTTCTTAGGAAGAGAGTTGTATAGCAGGGTACTAGCTAAGTATGCCGGTTTGGATAGCTCTCCTCCTTGCTAGAAATGGCATGGGTATAAACAATAAAAATTATTTCTAGCAGACTTGGATCTAAAACTTTTCACGGTTCTAGTACAGTGTCATGAGTACTTATATAATACTTTGTGTGCTTTACAAATGTTGCTGTTCAGGCATTTCTGTTGTGTCTGACTCTTTGTGACCCCGTTTGGGGTTTTCTTGGCAGAGATACTGGAGAGGTTTGCTATTTCCCTTACCAGCTCATTTTACAGATGAGGGAACTGAGGCAAACAAGGTTAAGTGACTTGCCCTGGGACACCCAGCTAGTAAGTGTCTGATGGCAGATTTGAATTCAGGTCTTCCTGATTTCAGGTGGGCATTCTCTCCACTGCCCCACCTCACATTCTTACTACACAACCTTGGGAGGTAAGTGCTATTATAACTCCCATCTTACTCATGATCAAACTGAGGCAGAATGTTGTGGACTAGGATGTCAAAATGCAGCTGCGTCCGATGCTTGTGACACAGAGATCCTGAGGAAAGAGGCACACAGAACTCGGATGATCAGTCCAAGCTTTATTTCCCTACAGGATTTCCTTACAGGAACCCCCAGTGATAGCACCTTGCAAGGGATGGCAAGCAGCCAGGGAGAGGTCTCTGCAGGGGCTTTGCTCTAAAACTATTGATGTGTTTTCTAACAAAACTGCTTAAAGGGGGAGGTGGCTGAAAAAATTCAGGATGTGCAAGGGGAGTATGGCTGAAACAAGGCAATGTGTAAATATTCAACCAAGATGGGATTGAAGGCCAATACATCATTTTTTTTAAAGCAATTGGGGTTAAGTAAGCTGCTCAAGGTTACAAGGCCAGTCATTTCTGGGTGTGGTGGTAAGTATCAGAGCCCAGATTCGATCCCAGGTCATCCCGACTCTGGGGCTGGTGCTCTTATTCACTGTGCTACCTAGCCTTCCCCCAATACGTCATTTTTGACCCAGGTAGCATATTTATGAGTTTCTTGCCCCTAAAAGCATCCATAATCCATTTAATCCACAAAGCTTCTAACTTTGATCCATTTAACTCAGAAGAAGTTAAGTGACTTACTCAAGGTCACACAGCTATTAGGTGTCTGATGCAGGATTTGAACTCAGATCTTCCTGACCACAGCAACCTAGATTCTGCAATACATAGTTGCCTAATATTGATATTTGTCTTTGACAATTAGAAAGCAATAGGAGGAAAACAGCAGGAAACACCAAAAGAACCCAATTGTGAGGACATGTTAAACTTGACTAGCATTTTTCCCCCTTTTAATTTCCCTGTAATTTTAAGCTGAGCTCTTAAGTTAAATGTTTCCCTCAAATTGTATAGAAGCAGATCAGTTTCTTTGGTCAGATTTACAGTGACCCTATATTCCAATGATAAGAAAAGAAATTGTACTTTTAGCAAAACTTAAAAACAGGACTTAAAACCTTTTAACAGGATTTAAAAAGACCTGAGTATAAATCCTGCATCAGATACTAGCCATGTGACCCAAATAAGTCATTTAAGCACTACAGCCTCAGTTTTGTCATCTGTAAAATGGAGTTAATAATAGCCCCTACCTCACAGGGTAGTTGGTGGGGTCAAATAAGATAATACAGTATCTGTAAAGTGCTTTGTAAACCTTAAAAGTGTTATATGGCTTTGTTGTTGTTGAGTTGTGTCCAAATTTTTGTGACCCCACTTAGGGTTTTCATGGCAAAGATACTAGAATGATGTGCCATTTCTTTCTCCATAAATTGAAAAGCTTTTGCATGAAGAAAATTAATGCATTTAGATAAGAATTAGAAGAGAAGCTTTAAATTGAGGGGAAAAAATTCCACAAACATGTCTGATCAAAGATTGATATCCAATATATATAGGGAATAAATGCAAATATCAACTAATAAGTATTTTTTGTTACATGATAACTTTATTATATTTCAAAATTTAATTTATTTTAAACAAAAATACAAACTAATGAAAGAAAAAAAACCATTGCCGTGTGCATAGTGGAACATAAGAGAGGATTCAAAATATAAAGCAATAAACTTCCATTTCAAGGCAGCCTATATCATAAATGCTACACATTGTGTTCAAAGCTGTCCATCTTTGCTTCCTTGTACGTTTTCTTTTGTTCTTTGCTATTTACCTTTTATTTTACCCTCTCCCCCCCAAGAAGGTTACAATTAAGTATGGATCTATTTATATGTACACATACACACACATATATATACCTATACATGCACATATACACCAATAATCATATATACTCATGCACACAAGACCATAGTCTGCTTTTTTCTACTTGTTCTATTTTTCTGAAGCTAGATAACCTCTTCCTTCATAAATTCCAAGTCCTTCTATATTTCTCTATGTCCACCAGCTCATCATTCCCTACACCATAGCAATATTCCAACCTTATACTGTCTAATTATTTTAAATAGTCTGATACAGCATTGAATATTGGTGACAGTGTAGTTTCCCTATTGTTCTCTTTTGATCAAATCTGTTTTAGCTTTAACTTTGTCTAAGATTATGAGATCTTGATTACTGGCCCTGCTTTTTTTACACAGTATATTCTACTTCTCATTTATTTTATGTTTCTGTATATCTCTCATTTTTATAAGACTTCCTGAAAATGTATTTCACATTGTGGGCGAGGATTACTTTTTGTTTTTTCCCCACCTTATCCTTCTCACCCTATTCCTATCCCTCAATAGGTATTTTTTAAGTATCTGCGATGTTCAGGCACTGTGTAAGCCATGGGGATACCAGCGTATCTATAACTATACACAGCATAAATATTAGGTGCATGACCTTGGGAAGGTCACTTATATTCTTTGGGACTCAGTTTCTTCTTCTGTAAAAGGGGGTTAGACTAGATGTCCTCTGTAGTCTCTTCCAACTGCTTACCTAATATCCTTTCTCTTCTGTGTCTTTACTCCTGTTCCCCTCTACCCTTCGGCATCTCATTCTATTAAATTTCCCCCCTCTTTCTTTTCTTCTTTTCAAGTACCCTTTAGATTTTCTAAGCACTTAATAAATGCTGTATCTATCGAGTTACCTTCCTCTCTGCACTGAAGGACAACCATGCACCTGACCTAACTCAGGATCCCATCTGCCCCACAGTCTGGTTATCTTTTTGGTAACTCGCATTGTGAAATTCACAATATATACACCTGCACATCACAAGTAAGACTATTACATAATTTTTAAAATTTTGACTCCACATTTACTTGAACAAGAGACTTCCTTGCCTATCCCTACCAATTTGTCTCCCCCATTTTTCTTCTTAAAAATTAACAACAAAAAAGTGGAACTTAACATATTAATTGACAAATTAAAAACAAATTACTTTAATTCTGAACTGAACTTGGCCAAGCTGACGGAGACACACACACACACACGAGACAAGTCAGGAAAGTAAAGGTAAGGCTGACAATATCTATATAAGTTGCATATACAGTTGTAGCAGAGGAATTGTTCAAGTACAAAGGGTTTGTTTCCACCCTATCACTTGCAGGGTGGCTGCCTTCTTGGCAGCTACATCTGGAGAAATGGGGTGAGGGTGGGCCTGCAGTACAGACAGAGACAGGGACAGGGAGGAGGTTCTTCAAGGCAGGAGGCAAGGTTGGGGGAAGGGGCTGGGAAAGAAAGGAAAAGGTTGGGGGCAGGGGTAGGGTAGTACAGGCTATTTCTTTTGGGTATGCTGTCTCCTGGCCTTCAGTCATTGCCTGGACCCAGGGACCATGGATCCTGCACCAATTAAAAAGCAAAGCTCTAGGCTGAAGTGGTTGGGGTCCCAAAGGAAAAGCAACTGCCCAGTTTCTCTGCTCCAGGGGCTGGAGCCTTCTGGGCAAAGCTGGGCATGGACGTGCCTCTAAACAGGTTTTTTCTCAGCAGTGTTGGCCATACCAAAACCAAAGGGTTTGCTCTGACGTGGGACATGCATGTAGTTCTGGTTCCAGGCACTCCCAAAAAGGGGGGCAGCATTGGCTGCTCCACTCTGGCTTGCTCTGAAGCTGAATGTAGTAAAGCTCGAGCTGGTTCCTGGGGCATCTGTGCTGGCAGCAAAGGCCCCACTGCTGTCTGTAGGCATAGAGCTCCCTAATGTGGAGGCGGCCGGGGAACTGCCAAACAAGGAGCTGCTGGTGCCACTGCTGTTGGTCCCAAAGCCCAGACCGAGGCCTGTAGGCATAGAGCTCCCAAACAAGGAGCTGCTGGTGCCACTGCTGGGGGTCCCAAAGCCCAGACTGAAGCCTGCAGGCATAGAGCTCCCTAATGTGAAGGCGGGAGTGCCAAAGAAGGAGCTTCTGGAGCCACTGCTGGTGGTCTGCGCGGTGGCCCCAAAGCCCCCACTGCTGTCTGCAGGCGTAGAGGTTTCTGTGCATTAAAAAAAAAATCTTTCAATGACCCTGTTTCCTTTGACCCCACCCCACTCCATCATTTACCAAATTCTCCTATGGTCTATAGATATTGCCACTTAACATAACTTATTGTGTTAAGAAGTATTAACAAAATACTTTATGAGAATGTGACAATCTTATCTCTGTGCTCCCAGCAAAGAGACAGGAATCTACTAGGAAAGAATGTTGTATGTCTCCCCTCATATGCAGTCACTTGGGGATTTTTGCCTGTTGTTTTCTGGAGGGGGAAAGGCAGGGCAATTGGGATTAGGTGACTTGCTCAAGGTCACAGAGCTATTAAGTGTTATGTGTCTGAGGTTGGATTTGAACTCAGGTCCTCCTGACTCCAGGGCTGGTGCTCTATTCACTGTGCCACCTACCTGTCCCTTTGCCTGTGTTTTTTTCTTGTTTGTTTTTTGCTATTTTGGAGGGCAACTGGGGTTAAGTAACTTGCCCAAGGTCACATGGATAGTTTTTTTTTTTTTCTGTTGAGTGTCTGAGGCCAGATCCGCACTCAGGTCCTCCTGATTCCAGGGCCTGCGCTCCATTCACTGTACCACCTAGCCACCCCTATTTGCCTGTTTTTGTAACAAGGGAGGGTTCAATTTTGAAGGGTTGGAGGAGGAAGGCGGAGGGATATTTCCAGAAATTACTGGAAGCATTAATAAAATATATCCAAAAATGAAAATTATTTTCCTCCCAGAATACAAATATGAAAATATGTTAATCTAAAGTTTAAATACAAAGTTACTGGAGGACCTGGGTTAGAATAGCCACTCTGTTACTTATTATGTATGTGACCTTGGACAAGTTACTAAACTCCTCTGGCCTAGTTTCCTTATCACCCCCTGTTCTTTTAAAGTCCTGACTTTTAAGTTCATTAGTAGCCTCCTCCCTTCTTCTTCTGTCAAAGTCCTTGGTCCTAAAGCAGATGGACAAGCCAGGATACTAATGTAGAGGTGCTCCAAGTAAAAAGTTGATAACAAGCCTCTAATTCACCCTCTTCCTTTTGGTAGTTAAATGTGGACTTGTATTTGTATTTTGTCAATTATCTGTCTATGTCTCTGAGTCTGTGTTGTGTGTTCTGTGAATGAATTTATCTTGTTAGATTTAACTGGCAGTCAAAGATTTCTAAAGGCTGCTTTTTTCTTGTGGTTTCTGGTCTGGCCAACCTGGAATTACAATGAAAAGTTAGATATAGCTAAAAACATCTTAGCAGATTCTGAGAATTAATCATTAAGGAGTTGGAAATTGATTATATTGGGATTGCTGGGGAAACTGTAATATTAAAACACCCACCTGTTCAGCATTTCCCACTCCCAGGAGTTAAGTATCTCAGTGGGAATCTTTGTTTAACAACCAGAAGTTTTGTTAACCCTTCTCATCCCAGATCACATAAAAGATAAAAGAGAATGCAAGAGAATTGTAGGGATAATATTTGCAGATTGGCAGTAGCCCTAACAGCCTGTATGTCTGGGCAATTTGTAGCCCACCATTCTAGGAAAAGCTTGGTGATGTCACCCAGGACACATCTAGATTGGACTGAAGGGGGTTCAGTATTCTGAGGTTGTTACTGCACTTACATAGTGGACCTTATGTATTATGTATGCTATCCAACAAAATTAGAGCCTCATTAGTAATAATTAGGTTAATGAATGGAGAGGGCTTTTCGATGATTGGTTGGCATTAATAAGAAGACTGTGAGCTTGCCTTACCAACCAATGGTAAGATGGGACAGTGGAGAAGGTGTGGAATTCCCACATTAGGGCTATATAATCTTGCTTTTGCCTTCTGAAGTGCTCTCCTCCCTTCTGACTTTCTTGTTGGATTTGGGGACGCCCTTTCTCGAGAAAGATAGTAATAAAAGTTTTGCTTCTACTTTGAGAAGTCTCTGAGTTATTTTGGGTGAGTGTTCTTCTGACCCATACTGTTTTTTGGGGCTCATCTGGGATACCACCCACCCGACTGGGAGTCCCCTTCTTCTGAGTCCTTGGGCAGGTGCCCATTGGAGCTTTCCCTGGTGGTCCTTGGAATCAGGAGGAGTGGAGTCTCTCCCCCACTGGGTAGAGTTCGGAAGAGAGAAACTCAAGAGAGGCAAAAACAAAACTAAATGGACCTCCAGAGTGTGACAACTAGGACAGTGAAGCTGGCTGAATTCAGTCATGTGAGTTATGCAGGCATGACCCAGGTAGGCAAGATCCTGTGAGCCCTTATCTAATTTGTTCAGTCTCTGACTGGGAGACAGGGGCAAGCCTTCTTAGCTAAATTTTCTTATTTGGGCAAGACCTGTGAATCCATGAGCCCTTAGGTAATTTGTTCAGTCTCTGATTGGGAAGTGGGGGCTACCCCTCTGGGCTAAATTTTCCCTTATTAGTGGAAAGACTGATAAGTGCCTAGATGACTAGGAGATGTGGATGACCCCTCTCGGTATCTAATTTGTTCAGTCTCTGGCTGGGAGATGAGGGTGACCCCTCTTGGCTAAATTTTCCCTTATTATAAATGGCAAGACCTGTGAGTGTCTGTGCGGTGCTTGAATCCGTGAACCATGGTGAAGGAACAAGATAGTTGGCACAAAGGAACAATTTGATATTCCAGAATAGAGCCCTTTAGGTAATAGACTTCAGAATTGGGATGAGCTGCCAAAATATAAAGGGAAGGATAAAGAGAAAAAAAATGATCAAGTGAAACTGGCTTGCATATTTTTTCCTTTGTGTTTCTGTGTAAAGTGTCTCTCTGTGTAACTAACAGCCTCTGTGTGTTCAAGGACGGCAAGAGCTACTGTTGAACTTTCTTGGAATGCAGCTTTCTCTTTGTCTCCCCCTCCCTCATCCATCAGGTGGATTGGAAAAAAAAGAGAGAAATATTGGTTTAGGTTACATGATGGTAATGGCAAGTAAAAAAAAAAGGGGTGTAGGAGAAGTATCAGGTCAGAATTAGTAAAAAATAACTATTTGCACGAACAGTGTAAACAGAGGTTTTGACAGTAAAAGGTCTGAAAATCTCTCTCTCTGGCTAATCCTCCCATTCTAGCCAAGTTCTGCATGGGGAGAAAGAGGGAAATGAGATAATGGAGGGGGAATCTTTCCCCTCAGACCTTAGAGGAAAAAAAAAAAGCAGACCAACATTTAACCATTTCCTGCCTCACCCAAAGTGAAGTGTTTTTTACATATTGGAATGTAACCAGAAGGTAACTAAATCAATTCTGGTAGTATTTTAAGTGAAATGTGTTACTCTTAATTGAAGTTTAAGATAGGTCAGAATTTTTTTATATTAGTTTACACTAAGGAAGCTCTTATTAATCAAATGAGAGACCTTAAAATTTCAAGCTATGTATTAATATGTGTTAATTTGAAGGTTGATGGCCTATATCACATTCATGTAGAGTTCCAAAAAATAATAATTTTATAGGATAAAATAAGATAGGATTTTATAGGATACAAGGATAAAATAATACTTTGGGATAAATTGCTATGAAGACTTATTTAGACTGGGAAAGTTTAATATCTGGAAATAATGTAATAACTAGAAATTGTTGTAATACTTTGAAAATTTATTTGTATTACTTAAGGACACTTGAACTAGTTCAGTTTTAATGAATTCAGATTCTGGAGGTTTCAAGATGAATCATTTAGGAGTTTCCCCTGCCCCCACCTCTCCTTAGTGAAGAGGGTGTCACAGCCTGGATTTTAAATGGACCCGAAGTTTTCCTGTTAACCTCTCTCATCACAAATCAGAGTAGACAGTGCACAACCACTATCATGGGAGACAGTGAAGGGCTATGAGACTGAGGATCTTTCAGAGTATCTGAGTAGATTTCACTGAAAAGCCACTGATAAAGAGAGAAGTAAGAAAATAATAATAATAAATAAAAACTCTAATTTAAAGTATCTGAGGCATATTGAATGTTGGTTTCTAATGAGAAAGGTGGGAGTAAAGTGAAAATGTGGAAGAGAAAGAAGTTTGGAAGGGAGCATTCCCCCATCCCACTTGAAGGTATTGGGAATGTAAAAGAGCATTTGGATCAGGTTGGTGTATAAATCTAATAGTTTGGAACTTCAGAAAAGGAGGGGCAGAGAGGAGGAAGAAATGTGGCTCTTTTTTTGTATATAAAGTGTTAGGCATTTAACTCCCTCTAGTTTTTAAGGTACAGGACAGTATTTTAGTTTTTTAAAGAGGTTATACAGACAGGTTAAAAAAAGAGAGAGAGACAGATCAATATGATTGTAAAATGTGCAAATTAGAGTTAAAGCAATTTTCAAATTGAATTTTGTTGTATATAAATTGACTTTTGGAGGAATGTGATAAAAAAAATGAAACTATATTTGGGTGTTTACTGATGTTTATTATGACAGCAAATTGTTCATTTGAAATCTTGGTCATTATGAAAATCTATGCAGTGGTTTAAAGTTATAATTTAATTCTTATGTTCAGTGGTTTGATAATGCACTCACCTAAAATTGTTAATGGTATGGAAGCAAGTTTTAAATACATAATGTTTGAGACATTGTACATTTCTAAGTTGTATGATTTAGTAAAAATTATGAGCTCTGTTGTTAAAAGCAATTTTCTTATCTAAATGTTATTCAGAAGATGTTAAGTATTCTAAAATATGAACTCTGTACAACAGGATTCCTATTTCACAGATAAGAATACTGGGGCATATATTTATGTATATTAATTTGGATGTATATGAAATTTATAATGTTTTGTGAATTTATGTTACTTAAGGACACCAAATTCGTTTTAAGGAATTCCCATATTTGAAGTTTTATTATTTTTTTTTTGCAGTAAGAAACAAAGAAAGCAATTAGAATACTGGCCCATCACATTTTAAACTGACCTGATTATAATAGGTGATTTCAAATTGCTTGTAAACTTTCTTATGAAAATGTGAATGGGTAATTGGAATATTAAGGAAAGAAATAAATTCGTGGACATATTTCCTTTCTGAGGGCCAAGGGTATTAGAACTTAGAAATATATAGTTAAATGATCAAAAAGTACATATTGTTATTTGGTATTAAGAAAGTGATTTACTGTATCCCCACCCCAAAGTTTTATTTATCTTAGCTTGCTGTTCAGTAAGGGGATGGTGGTAGAATCCATATCCTAGGAATTTTTATGGGATTAATATAATTGTAAAGGTGCTTGATATAATGCCTGGTATAAAAAAAAAATGCTATTTGAGTGTGAACTGTGTAAGCAAACTAAAAATTAAATTTTTTTTATCACATTTGTTAAATGTATGTGGAATGTTCCTTAGGTATGGATTTTATGGCAATGATTATGGGATGAATGATTCTCTGTGCAATGTGAATTGGAAATGCATTTTGTAAAACTCTTACTGAGCAAATGAGAAAGCTTGAAAAAAAAAAAGAAAGAAAAATATAGAGATGTGGTTTTCAAGCTTGCGTAATCTAAGAATGTATTTATGTTAATTTGAAGGTTTATGGATTACTACGTTCACCATCTATGTGAGATTCCAGAATGTAATTGATTTGTAGTGATAAATTGACTGGTAATAGATTTTGGTTTCAAAGTTTAAATTTAGGTACACCACAATTGTTTATGATATTATTACTGATAAACAGTTGTATTAAAAGAAAGTTTCAGTTAAAATTGTTTAAACTTGTAAGATTGTTAACTGAGCTATTTGGAGTTATTTCATAAATCAACTATTTATAAAAGTATGCTTATGAAAGGTAATTATTGGTAATTATGTGAAGAAAAGACCTGTTAAATCTCATTGTATAAGTTTTGTTAATTATTTGGGAAAGATTTTATGACCAGAGAATTTAGAAATTGTAGAGTAGTTAATGATATCAGGATAAACTGTTTTTGAAAAAGGGAAATATTCTTATGAAGAAATGTTTTATAAGATCTTTGGTATGAAATGATGGGGAACAGATTAGCAGACAAGAAAGTTAAGGAGGCTGCCCTGTCCATAGAATCCATGAAGATGTATGTGTTGAATCCCCAAGTCCCTAAAACAAAAGCAATACTTGTGTTCATAGAAGCTCAAAAGGAAAATCTGATTAAGTTTGGGAAGACTGAAACTGAGCAAGGCCATTGATTATTGCTTGATGGGAGAGAAATGGTTAATCAACAAATCATGAGGAGAACTTTGTCTATTTTTACATCAAGGAGTCCGTTAGGGAGTGTAAGTAATGTGTGTCCTAGCTTTAAAGAAATATAGATGTATAAATATATATATATAGATAGATAGATAGATAGATGTATAAATATATATATATATATATATATAGTGGCTAAATAAATCTGTGAAGTGTCTTATATGCAAGGAAGTAAACAAAAGGGTATTAAGAAAGCAGTGTGAGTCTCCTGGAAGGAAGGCTAGGAGAAATAGACCCTGAGATTTGGAGAGTGGTATTAATGGGTTCCAGAATAGTGAAGTAGTGTCAGAAGTTTTATGGGAAAGACTGAGAACAAGATGGGAGACACAAGATAAGAGAGACAAGGAAAATTTTATAATCCAGGATGGGGAAGCAATCTCATCAGTCCTGGGAAAGAAAGCAGGGAGAGAGGGGCAGCAGATAAAGAAGTCTGCCTGTTAGTGCATTAGATATTATCTGTAGTTAATTGTTTATAAACCTTGAGATATTGTTTTAATGGTATGTGAAAAGGGGGAGACTGGATGAAAACTTTATTTTGACTAGTTTTGCTCATTCAAAACAATCCTCCTGCATGATGTTGTATGATGTAAAACTGCCAAAGCCCCTAGAAATTATCTCTATTAGGCAAGGTCATTCAGCCTGGGAAGGGAGCTTGTTTTAGTTATGAAGCTCCTAAACAATAAACTTGACTTGCTGAGAAGCAGCAAGTCTATGTACAAAAGAGTAAAAAGGATCTCTAACAATTGGCTTTACCAGGACAAGTTCAAAAATTGTGAAGGGAAAGATGTTAAAGGGAATCCCTTATGTACGTGAATACTGGTAAATCTTTGTGGTATATTGCAACTCAATGAGAGTAAATTGATGTTAAGGAAAAAAGGTTTTGGGACTATAGTGCATGTGGATGCTTTGTCCAATCAGGTCCCTATTTTTCATGTTTATGGCAATTCAATGGAAAGTTAGGCATAAGGCAAATGTATGAAATTTTGATGTTTTAAGGACATTCTTCCGGAATATTTTTGAGAATAATTAGATACATAATTAGCTTGTGAGGTAGACATTAACTTCTTTGTTTATTTACTCTAGGATTCCAGTACAGAACAGTTAGTAATAGAGATCAGAGGGTTGAGAAGATAAATGAAGATTTGGTTAGAAATAGGGATTTACAGTGTGAGTTCAGATTAAGCATAGTCCCAGGAAGATAGGGAAGCTTGGGAAGTAGATGCAAATCTATTAGAGCAATAATTTATAATCTTGATGGGAGATTTGATTTTTATGATCAAGAATAAATATAGAAATGAATACAGGTTATTTGAGGCTCACTTTAGAGATGTTCCTTAAACAATGTGAGATTATTCATAATCATATCTTAAACTGATTGGTGGAGCTTGTATTTAAGATTTGATAGGACTGTTAACTGACTATTCCTCTGAGTCTAACTCCAGATATGGATATTAAGAAAGGTTACCCAAGCTATCTGAGCCACTAATCTATGATGCCAGACCCTATGAGGTACAGGTATGAAAGGGTGAGAGAACGACTGTTCCTCATGAGCTGAGGTAGGATTCTCCTGATTTGACGCTCCCAGTGGCACCTGGCAGAGTTAGAGCTTGGCTCAATGCAGATTGCAGCCTGCTATATATTTTGCCTGGAATTGACATTCTGAAGTTGGGGAAATGGTTCCCTCATTACATTTTCATCCCTATTCTTGGTGGCAAGTTTCAATAATCAAAAGTTTTGAAAACACAACAACAAATCTATTAAATACTTGATTCTGGGACATCTCAAGTTACTATTAAAATGAAGCTATTAGGCTTAGGATTTAGCATAGGTATTCCAGTATAAGTCAGGGTCCTTTGGTTCTTTGTAATAGTATAAAGACAAATAGATAGAGGGTTTGTGGAAATATTATTCTGTTATTTAATTACTATCACACTTGTCTCAGCTTTCTCACAATTACTCGTTAAAAGGAGGATCGTTTTTGTATTGGTAAAAATTTTAATTGTTTGAATTATGAGTTTAATGCTAATCCCTTAGTGAAATCCCATCCTCCTGGTGGAGGAATTAATAGTGGATTAATGCAAAACATAAAACAAACAAACAAACTGATTTTAATGTGTAATCATGACAATTGACCAAGACTCCAATTTTAATTTTATAAGAATGATAAGGGTTCTGGAGTAGTCATTTAAATTTATTCCAAGGTTCCTTTTTGTAGGCAAATGAATGAAAGGCTAAAGAAAGAGAGGCTGGGATGCAGAACTGAAGATAGATGACCCTAAGCAAGGATTTCTGTCATATGGTATACCCTTACCAGACAACAGTGTGAAAAGAGATTTTGGACTTTGGAAGGGACAATTGTTTGTTATTGTTTTCTTTTGAATCTCTGTATCTACACTCATAAAGGGGCTGCCCCCTTGTATGTGGTCAATGCAACGAGGGTAATTAGAATTAGGAAAAGTAGGGAAACTTCAAAGGTATAAAAGAACAGGGGAATTGTGAGAGATAACTTACAGTGAAGTTTCCCCATTCTGAACATCCTATAAACATTCTTATAACTTCCTTATATTTTGTAACCAAGTTCAGTATCAGTCATTGTGTATTTCAAAGTAATGTAAGAGCTATTGAGTATTAATACAAATGGTTGGATTAATTATTGAGACCAAATTAGAGGTGTTTTTAGTTTGGGGAGAGGAATGGTAGTGTCAGAGAGAGGTAGCAAAGGGTTAAGTTTCTATAGAACTGCAAGAATTGCTGAAACAAGACTACTGATAAAAAGTTCCAGGCAGTAGCCTTGGGAAGAAGTTGAGTTCCCAGTTCCCAGAAAACTCCTAGATAATACTAAAAATGAAATAATGTAGAATAAAAGGAGCTGGCAGCAGCAGGTAGATTTGACCAATCAGAAAGCAGACAGTGGCCTTGGGATACTCAGGCCCGGAGAAGGACACATCTAGGTTGGACTGAAGGGGGTTCAGTATTCTGAGGTTGTTACTGCACTTACATAGTGGACCTCATGTATTTTGTATGCTAACAAAATTAGAGCCTCTTTAGTAATAATTAAGTTAATGAATGGAAAGGGCTTTGTGATGATTGCTTGGCTTTAATAAGAAGACTGTGAGCTTGCCTTACCAACCAATGGTAAGATGGGACAGTGGAGAAGGTGTGGAATTCCCACATTAGGGCTATATAATCTTGCTTTTGCCTTCTGAAGTACTCTCCTCCCTTCTGACTTTCTTGTTGGATTTGGGGATGCCCTTTCTCAAGAAAGATAGTAATAAAGTTTTTGCTTCTACTTTGAGAAGTCTCTGAGTTATTTTGGATGAGTGGTCTTCTGACCCATACACCCTTATCCTTAGGGACAGCTCTATGCCCCTTGTCACCAGGGAGTAGTCATCAAAGAAGAGACCACAGTCCATTTTCCTGACAGATCTCTCTTATTCACCTCCTCTAATTATTGCTGAGGCTGACTGCTGCCCAGCAACAATGATAGCCTTGCCTAAGTCTAAATCTGCCCAGTAACAGAGGGCTCTACTTGTTAGCAAGACACACCTGCTACCCCTTTCCTGCCTCCCCTTCCCATGCTGAAAGTACCCAACACACCTGCTTCCTTTTCTCTGTGATTAACTGCCCACGCAGGAGCATACCCCACTCCTGCCTAAGTGCCAAGGATAGGGTACAGGAACTGGGAAGCCCCTTGAAGTGATTGAATCTTCCCACTTGATGAGGCATTTGCCTGAGGCCATAAGCCTTTCATTATAGCTAGCCTCAAATCTCTGTTACTCTTAATCTATCCCTCCATTGTCCAACTACTTCCCACCTTTGATCCTATCAAAATATCTATACCCAAATCTGTTACCCTTAAACTAGACTAGCCCTCCATTGTCTGTCATCTCTAGGTAGACTTCAGCTATATCCCACCCTTAATCTCATTACTGGAGTCTGACCTTGGTCCTCTCAAGATCCTCCTTAGACTCCTCCTCCAAACCCTTCCTCTAGACCACCCCTAAATCCTCCCACAGTCTTTCTGTATATAAGATCCATCTTGCCTCCATGACAGGGCTGAGAATTCAATCTTGCCCAGGCTCACTCTGTGTCAGATTATTCTGGCCTGCTTGTCCAATGCAAGCATCACAGATACTAGGCTCCCTCAGAGTCTACCCATTATCGCGAATCTTTAATAAACTTTGCTTTACCTTGACTGAGAGAAGGCTTGAGTCAAATTCATTTGGCAGGACTCGGTGTGTTGATATTTTGGGATTTTAAGCACCCCTAAACCTCAACACCAAGATTTGTGTGTAAAAGCAAGCCCTTGTCCTTCTCCAAGCTTCTGGCTCCCCTAAAGACTAGCTTGCTGCTTTTGCATCAATAAAGCCCCCTTGACTGGGAGAATATCTGCCTCTTGAATTCTTTTTGGATGACCCAACTCCTGAATTTCATCACCCTTCCAGTGGGATGAAACAGTGACCAAAGTTATTATTCACTTTGTTAAAAGAGTAATTTAAAACCCCATTAAAAGGAAATACATATTTGAAAAATTGGTATAGTCCTGGATAAGGGTTATTCCTTTAGGGGGATAGGAAGAATTTGCTCAGTTAACCTGATAGGATTATCAAGCATGAGTCTTTGAATAAAGGTAATTGAAACTTATTGCAAAATCTAGGAATGGATTGAAAAGATTGGCCTTGGCCTTTGAGACTATTTATAGAGGAAGCTAGCCAGCTATGTCAGTCAAGAAGAGAGACAACTATGAAGAAAGAACTCAGCTTCAGAACTCAGCACCCTCTGAAGGGTGCTCTTTACCTTTTACCTTGCTCCTATTATAAAACAGGCAGTAGGTGGGTAGGAAAGGTCTCCTAGAAATATGGCCTCCCCACAAAAATGACAACTTAAAACAAACATATTCCAGTGTCCAAACCAGAAGGGTATCCAGCAAAGTCATGTCAGGGAGAAGAATCAAGAGTTATCTACCAATAGAGGGAATTGTGATGCAGTTTGGGGTTGCTGGAAACTCTGAAATGTCAGTGTAGCGGCAAGCACCCCAAGCGCGTCCTCAGGGTTTGCTGCTCATACAGGTTCTTGGATCTGCTTTGTTAAAGGAAAGCAACTCGAAATGGGTTAACAAGCTTACTTTCATCAGTCAGACATATATCGTTTACCTTGTTCAGGGGAAATGGTCAGCACCCCGAACTTCGAACTTCAAAGTATACAGGCAGAATTATCAAGACAGAAACAGATCAAGTAGACAGCTTTCCAAACTGTCCAGCCATTACATCCATACCCAGTCAACATCTGGGTTTCCACATTCTGGGTTTTTCAAAGCCGGGGGACTCTCAACAACGGCTTCCCAGAATTCAGATCAAATCACAGAACACTTCTCAAAGTGAGTCCCAAAACAAAGCTACACATCAGGGCTTATATAGCCTTCTCCTGGCTCAGAGAATGTAACAACCTTATTGACCCACTGGCCAATCAAAAAGTATCTACTGAAAAACAAGCCTCCTACCCCAGGCACGTTAGCCTAGGGGCAGGGAAGATCTTTAAATCTGCATTTCCATTACAGGAGGCAATGACCTGGAATGAATTGAGGCACTCAAACCTTCTTCCAGTCAAATGTCAAGGTTTATTGTACTGCCAGTAGAAGCTGACAGGATTCCTGATGAACTTACAATTTCGGGAGAGGGAGGGGGGGGCGGGAGACTGATGCCTATATACAAAAGTGAAAGGTTCTAGATGGGATAAGAAGTGATACTCTGGGGTGTGTCAGATGCATGGGTGAAAGGACTATCTAGTGGGCTAATTAGCCCATTTGATCTAGGTGGGATTAGGTGTTGCCAGCACTAGCAGCACCAAGGGAATGGAGGGGGGGAACGTGAATAAATAAGTCTATGGAACAGGTGGAGGTTGGAAGCTAACATTTATTGCAATGCTAAGCAAGTCTCAAATAAGCATCTGAGGGTTCAGGTTCATATTCTATAGCTAAAGCACTTACATCATACTTTCTCATGGGAAACTTCACATTGTTTGCTACATGAGGTGCCCAACTTGCAACCTTCAGAAGGCCACTCCTGTGGAACACTCCCCTGCTCTCTTGTCTCATGGTTACTACTTTATGTATATCACTCAAGCAGCCAGGGTTTCAGGGAAGGTCAGAATGTTCCAAACCTCCCTGGAAGGGGGTGGGGTGGAGTGTGAGTAATGGGGGGTGGAGAGTCAACTTTCTGAGACAGTGGGCCCAGCCTGGATTCCCACCCATGGGATGCAGACCCCTCAGAGCCCTGGACAGCACCCCCTACAATTAAGGAGTGGCAGGTATATGCAAGTTGTCTGGGGTGGGCCAAGAGCTACAGGGAAAGGAATGTCCAGCAAACTAATTAGGTGATCTAGGTGGGCTGGGGTGGGCCAGTTGCCTTGGGCAGAGGCACCAGTGATCTGGGCTGCTGAAATGAATGGGAATATTCAGAGACTGGGCTACTTTCAAAGGCACAGTCTTTTCCTTTTAGGGGTCCAGGTCTCATCACCCCTTCAATTCCACTTGAGATGGCAGTCCCCAGAAATGGCATTCTTGCTGGTCTTATGGTTTGAGCCTTATTTTCTTCTAGAAACACATCATAACATTCTAGACCAAGATGTTGGACTAGTCCAAAGTTGGAGGCAGTGGTAGTCAATCAGTGAATCAGATTCTAGTAGAGCCTGAGAGACCAAGGTTAGTGGGAAGGAGTTGGAGAGATGAGATGCAGACTCTGGGACCCCCCTTTAGCTCTTCTTGAATCTTTGAAGTACAGGATCTGGGACCCCGCCTTGAACTCTGATTAAATCATCCCATTTGATGAGGCATTTGCATGAGGCTCTAAGCCTTACATTGTGGCTGAGCCCTGACATCTGTTACTAGCCTAGCCCTCCATTGTCTAGCTACTTCCCACCCTTGATTCTATCAAAATATCTATACCCAAATCTGTTACCCTTAAACTAGACTAGCCTTCCATTGTCCATCACCTCCAGGTAGCCTTCAGCTTGACCTGAGTCCCCTCCAGATCCAACTGAGACTCCTCCTCAAGACCCTCCCCAAACCCCTCTCCTAGACTACCCCTAGATCTCTCCCACAGTCTTTCTGTATTTAAGATCCATTTTGCCTCCATGACAGGGCCAAGAGTAATCTAGGGCAGAATCACTCTATGTCAGATTATTCTGGCCTGCTTGTCCAATACAAGCATCACAGATACTTGGACTCCTTAAGAGCCTACCCATTAAGGTGAATCTTTAATAAACTTTGTCTTACTTTGGCTGAGAGAAGACATGAGTTGAATTCATTTGGCAGGACAAAATGTGTGTTGTTATTTTGAGTCACGAGCACCCCTACACCTTAAACCTCAACAGCTTATGCTTAATAAACCAATGTAAGATCCTCAGATTCACACAGAACCATGAACCTCAGGTAAGTTATCCCACTGGAATACCCAATCTGCAAGTAGGTGAGTGCCCCGATGAGGTACAGGCTCTGGGAATCCCCTTGAACTCTAATTAAATTGTCCCACGTGATGAGGCAATGAGCCTTTCATTGTGGCTCTGTCCAAACCTCTGTTACTAGCCTAGACCTCCATTGTCCATCTACTTCCACCCTTGAGCCTATCAAAATATCAATCCTCCCTTGAATTGGTCTAACCCACCATTATCTGTAGTTTCCAGGTAGCCTCCAGCAACTTCCTACCCTTAATCACTCATTGACTCCAGTGTCAGGATGACCTGGGGATCAAATCTGGGCTCATATACTCAGCACCACACTCAGAAATAACTGGCCATGTAACCTTGAGCAAGTTACTTAACCCCGATTGCTTTAAAAAAAAAAATCACTCATTGACCTCATTAGCTACTCCTGAAGACCCTCCCCAAACTCCTCCTCTAGACCACCCCTAGATTCCTCTCAAAACCCTTCTGTATGTAAGACCCCATCTTGCCTCCATATGTGTGTGAGAGCTCCATGGGATGACCTAGCATATCTGTGTCAGATGATTCTGGCCCTATTGCCCAATGGAAGCATCACAGACACCAAGGCTCTTTAAGAGTCTACCCAATATGGCAAACTTTTAATAAACTTTTTTTTTCTTTGGCTAAGAAAAGACTTGAATTGAATTCATTTGGCAGGACCAAATGTCTGTTGTTATTTTGTATCCCAAGCACCCCTAATCCTACCCTGTCTCTCTTCACCCCCAGGCATTATATGCATGCTACTTTTATTGTTATATTAAAGTTGTTTATGTGTCATAAAAATGAAAATAAATTCTTAATTTTGTTTGAATAAAGTGTCAACCAAAACAAGATGGGGCAGAAGAGGAAAGTGTCATTACCTAAAGTCTGGAAAACTTTTCCTTTCAATCTATCTTCCAACTCCACCAATGTACTAAAAGTACCATCTCCAAGGTTACTAATATTTGTAACTGAAGCCCAGGTCATGTGAGGGTCTTACTCAAGGTAACACACAGTAATAAGTGGCAGGGGCAGGTCTAGGACTCTACCTCAGGTCTCCTGAGTTCCTTCTTCATGGAGTGTTTAGAAGAGCAGAACAGTTGTTGAAATGGTTGGTAAGGGGGGTGGCCAGGTGGTTCAGTGAGTAAGCACAGGCTCCAGTGTCGGATAACCTGGGATAAAATCCGGGCTCAGATACTGAGCACCACACCCAGAAATAACTGGCCATGTAACCTTGAGCAAGTTACTTAACCCCAATTGCTTAATTTAAAAAAAAATGGGTGGTAGGGAGAAGCTACCTACCTACCTTGTATCCTGAAGCTAAAGTGATTCTACAAGTCCTCCTTCTCTCCTGGTTCTTTTCCTGATTGGGAGTGGGGAGGAAGGGACAGAGGGAGGATGGAGGAGAGGACAGGGAGGAGGAAAGAGACTGCTAGTAAATCATATATTTTTTTCAATCTTTTTTCAGTCCTGTCCGACTCTTCATGATCCTATTTGAGGTTTTCTTGGCAAAGATACTGGAGTAGTTTGCCATTTCCTTCTCCAGCTCATTGTGTAGATGTGGAAACTGAGGCAAACAGAGTTAAGTGACATGTCCAGGGTCACACAACCTGTAAGTGTCTGAGGTCACATTTGAACTCAGGTTCTCCTGACTTTAGGGCTGATGCTTTGTCCACTGTACCACCTAAGGGCCCCAATTCACAATCACAACAATGTAAACACAAAGAACAATCACAAAACAATAAAAGGGAATGATGGCAAGTTACAAAGAACAAGCATAGTTCCAAAGAAGAGATTTCAGAAAACACTCCCACTCCATGTTTTTGTAAAAGTAGAAGGTCTATGGGTATGGTACATTGAACATGTATTTTTTAGACTTTTTCAATGTATTAATCATGTTGATGGTTTCTTTCTCTTTCACCTTTTCTTTTCTTTTTCGCTTTTGGAGGGGGGAATGCAGGGCAATTGGGGTTAAGTGACTTGCCCAAGGTCACACGGCTAGTAAATGTAAAGTATCTGAGGTCACATTTGAACTCAGGTTCTCCTGACTTCAAGGCAGGTGCTCTATTCACTGCGTCACCTAGCCTCCCCCTCTTTCTCCTTTTCTTTAAAAGAAATTAGTTACTATATGTAATGGTTCCCTGGGAAAGGAATATGTATATTAGGGAATATTTGGTGATATAACGAAACAAGAGACAGCAATAGAAATTTATTTAAAATAGACCAAATAGGTCAAGATGTCGGAGTAGAAGCAGGACCTCTCCACCGCTCCCTACATTCCCCAATCTATGTAAAAGGGGACTCTAAACAAACTTTGAAGCTGCAGAACCCACAAAATGACACAGAGAAGCTAACCTCCCACTGAGGATAGCCCACCTGGCCTGCAGAGTCGGGGGGGGGGGGGGGGGACCAAGCACCAGTCTGGGGGGTAATTGCTCTTGCTTTAACCTGCTTGGATCTGGATTGCAGTCTAGGGTGGAGGTCCTGGGGTGTGTGTCCAGCTTGCCAGAGCATGTGGAGACCTCAGAGAGGGCACCCATCTAATACCTCTGGCAGCTGAGAAAACCCCAGCGTTTGGGACGAAAGCTCCCCTGTCTGGTGGCAGAGTCCTACTGTGGCAAAAAGCCCAGGGGTCAAGTGACTGAGGGGTGACATGACCAAGCAAAGGAAACAAAACAGACAGAAGATTCCAACATTAGACTCCTATTTTGGGGACAAAAAGGAGCAAAGCATGGAACAGGAGGAAGACAGTGAAGTCAGAACTCCTGCACCAAAAGCTTCAAAGGAAAATACAGGCTGGTTACAGGCCATAGAGGACCTTAAGAAGCAGGTAAGAGAAGTGGAGGAAAAATTGGGAAGAGAAATGAGAATGATGCAAGACAATTACAAAATGAGAGTCAACAGCCTGACTGAGGAAAATAATACCTTAAAAAATAGACTAACTCAAATGACAAAAGAGGCTCAAAAAGGCAATGAGGAGAAGAATGCCTTAAAAAGCCGAATTTGACAGATGGAAAAATAATCTCAAAAGCTCAATGAAGAGAATCATTGCTTCAGAATTAGATTGGAGCAAATGGAAGTTAATTACTTTATGAGAAATCAAGATGCTGTTAAACAGATCCAAACAAATGAAAGAATAGAAGGTAATGTGAACTATCTCATGGGAAAAACCACTGACCTGGAAAATAGATCCAGGAGAGATAATTTAAAAATTATTGGACTACCTGAAAGCCATGATCAAAGTAAGAACCTAGAAATCATCCTCCAGGAAGTTCTCAAAGAAAACTTCCCTGATGGTTTAGAACCAGAGGGCAAAATAGAGGTTGAAAGAATCCACCAATTGCCTCCTGAAAAAGATACCAAAAAGGAAACTCCTAGGAATATTATAGCCAGGTTCCGGAATTCCCAGATTAAAGAGAGAATATTGCAAGCAGTCAGGAAGAAACAATTTGAATATGGTGGAAACACAATCAGGATAAAGCAGGATCTGGCAGCTTCTACACTGAGGGATCAAAGGGCTTGGAATATGATATTCCAGAGGTCAAAGGAGCTGGGATTAAAACCATGACTCAACTACCCAGCAAAACTGAGTATCATGTTTCAGGGGAAAATATGGTCATTCAGTGGAATAGAGGACTTTCAAGCATTCTTGATGAAAAAACCAGAGTTGAATAGAAAATTTGACATTCAGATACAAGAAGCAAGAGAAGCATGAGTAGGTAAACAGGGAAAAAAAAATCATAAGGAACTTATCAAAGTAGAACTATTAACATTCCTACATGGAAAAACAATAATTGTAACTTATGAAACTTTTCTCAGTAGTTTAAGGGAATAGAAATATATATATATATATATATATATATATATATATATATATATATGTTCATATATGAGCTTATATGGGCATATGAATACATATGTGAATGTGTGTATATATGTTTACAGGTATACATAGATAGAGGGCACAGGACCAATTTAACAGGAAGCGATGATACTTAAAAGGTGAAATTAAGAGGTGAGAGAGGAATATAATGAGAGGAGATGGGGAGAGACAGAATGGGGTAAACTATCTCATATAGAAGAGGCAAGGGAAAATGGTTACAATGGAGGGGAAGAATAAGAAAGCAAAAGGGAATGGGTGGGTCAACCTTATTCCCATTGAATTTGGCTTGAGGAGGGAATGAAATACACACTAAATAGGGTATGTCACCCTGGAGGAGAGAAGGGAGGAAGGGGATGAGAGGGGAGATGATGGAAGGTAGGGCAGGGTGGGGGGGAGGGAAGTTGGAAGCACCCACTTTTGAAAAGGGACAGGATCAAAGTAAAGAATAGAACAAGTGGGAGGTGGGATAGGAGGGAGGGAAATATAGTCAGTCTTTTACAATATATCTACTGTTATTGTTTTTCATTAGCCATACATGTACAACCTATACTGAACTGCTTATCTTCCCAGTAATGGTGGGTGACAAGGGAGGAAGGGAATGAATCTGGAATTCAAAGTTTTAAAATCAAATATTCAAATATATATATATATATGTATGTATGTATACTATTATTTTTTTTTAAAGCAATTGGGGTTAAGTAACTTGCTCAAGGTTACACAGCCAGTTATTCCTGGGTGTGGTGCTGAGTATCTGAGACCAGATTTGATCCCCAGGTCATCCCGGTGCTCTTACTCGCTGTGCTACCTGGCTGCCCCAATATGTATACTATTATTAATAATACTATTTTACATGTAATTGGGAAATGAGATATATAGGCCCTGGGGCATAGAGATCCACTGGAAAAGTTGAAAGGGGTATGGGAGAAAATATGGGAGAGAGCAGTTTCGAGGAGGGGATATTCTGTGGGACTGCTATTTTGGGGTGGTGGGTAGGGGAAAAATGGGGAGAAAATTTGTAACTCAAAATCTGGCAGAAATGAATGATGTAAATCAGAAGTTAATAAAGCATTTGAAAAAAAATAAGAATAAAAAAATATTTCAAAAAAGATAAAATAGACCAAATAGAAATCAATGGCCCTGAGACAGCAAGAAATATTCAAATAAAACCAAAAGAATGAAAAAAAATTAAAGAAAATGTAAAAGATCTCTTATCAAAAGTAATTATTCTGGAAAATAGGTTAAAGAAAGCAACTTAATGATCATTGGACTCCCTGAAAATGATTAACAAAAAACCTGGAATGATATCATGAATCATATTGCACAACAAAAAGCTTTTTTGATGGAATCAGTCAAAGTTGTATGGGACAGGTAAAAGTGTGGTTTCTCAGAGACTATCTGTAAAGTAAGTAAGTCCTTAGGCCTTAGGCCTAAGTTTCTATTTTTCTAGAAATTATGTGACTTTGGAACTTTAGAAATCTTCCTATATAGTTGCTCTGTTCTAGTCAGCCCTTCTCACCCAGCTTACCATAAAAGAGTTAAATTTATATAGAACTGGAAGAATTGCTGAACAAGACTACTGATAAGAGGGAACAGGCATTAACCTTGGGAAAGTTGAGGCAGTAGCCTTGGGAAGAAGCTCAGACTTCTGATTCCCAGAACCTTTCTGGTTCCCAGAAAAAGACCTCCTAGTTAATGCTAAAAATAATGAAGAATGGAAAGGAACTGGCAGCAGCAGGTGAATTTGACCCATCAAGGAACAGACAGTAGCCTTGGGGCACTCAAGCCCAGATAAGAATGTGTCTGGGGTAGACTGAAGGGGGTTCAGTATTCTGAGGTTGTTACTGTGCTTTTGTAGTGGACCTCATGTATTACCGTGTTTCCCCGATAATAAGACCTATCCCGAAAATAAGCCCTCCCCTTACTGTGTAAGATTCCTCTAAAATAAGCCCTCCCCCGAAAATAAGCCCTATCGAGATGGCTACTGTAGTGAAGGTGATCCCCTGTGCTACACGCTACATTACGGTACCCTCTGTATGCACCGTCCCTCCCCCACCCCGTGAGACGCACGCCACGCTCCGAGCTGCATCCAATCAGAGCTGCAGCAGTAAGCGCGTCATCCTGTTCTTCCCCAGTGATTTGCTTATTGAATAAAGGTACATTTTTTTGTTCACATTTACCTGTTTATTAAAATTGCTGTCAATGTTCATTAAAATAAGCCCTCCCCTGAAAATAAGCCCTCTGGTGTTTTTCTGTCCAAAAAAAATTAATGAGACAGTGTCTTATTATCGGGGAAACATGGTATGTATATTATCCAAAAAGATTAGAGCCTCCTAGTAATAATTATGTTAATGTTTGTAACCCTTTGCTTATTTAACCCAGCTTTAGCTTCTGTATGATGGCTTCCTCTCCTGGGCATTATTCCAGTGACTGGACCACCTGCTTCTCGAGAGATTCTAATAAACTTCCTATCTTCACTTTGAGGTCTCTGAGTAGTCAATTTGGGGTAGGGTCTCTGTACCCCACACAAAGTCATAGTAGAATGTAAGCTGTTTGAGGGCAAGAACTTCCACTGTTGTATCTCTGTCACTATCACTTTTCACTTTTCACAGCATCAGGCACAGGGTGAAAGTTTCATAAATACTTGTTGACTAATTTTCCCCTAAATGAACTACTCCCCACCCCACCACTTTTCAAGGGCTTTTTCCATTTAATGTTTTCTCCTCCCTTTGCCACTCTTTGGATTCATGAACATAATTGCCTATATATTATATAAATGAAATTGTTATGCCTCAAAATGATATAGATAAATCTATCACACAAAGTCCAATAGTTTTATTTCAACATTATGATGTAATGGTGATGAGGTATGGACTCTGAGAGCCCCCTAGACCTCTCCTTTGAGCTACAGGCTCTGGGAACCTCCCTTGGACTCATGATTAAATTGTCTCATTAGATGAGGCATTTGCATGAGGCAATAAGCCTTAAGTTGTGGCTGGGCCCTGACTTCTAGCCTAGTTACTAACTAATAACTACTAACTCTAGCCTAGTTACTAGCCTAGCCCTGCATTGTTCATCTACTTCCCGCCCTTGAGCCTATCAAAATATCAATATATCCTTGAACTGGCCTAGCCCAACATTGTCTGTAGCCTCCAGCAACCTGCCCCACTTAATCACTCACTGACCTCATTAACTCCTCCTGAAGACTCTCCCCAAACTCCTGCTCTAGACCAACCCTAGATTCCTCCCACAACCTTCTGTATATAAGACCCCATCCTGTCTTCATGTTTGTGAGAGCGCCATAGAATGACCTAACACAGACTTAATTCTGTGTTTAATACAAGCGAACTTTTAATAAACTTTACTTTTCTTTGGCTGAGAGAAGACTTAAGTCGAATTCATTTGGCAGGACCCAGCGTGTTGGTATTTTGAGGTCTCCATAGCAACCCTAACCCTTTTAGTGGGTAACCTCTTCAAATGGTATCATGGGATTGCTGCCTGGGAAATGAGAGTGGTCAAAACAAGATGTGGGCCCTCAACAGTTGTCAATACAGGTGAATGAGGCAGGTCCTTAGACCACAATTAATTGACTTCTTAAACTAGATTCTTTTCAACTCCACATAAGTTACCAATTCTGCCTCTCCGAACAAGTTTCACAAACCACTTTTGAACCCTTTAATGGGACAGAGTGCCTGCCAATGAATGTCTAAAGGACATAGGCTATGGAGCAGGAATACTTCGATGGCTGTCCAAATATAAGCATATAAGCTAGAGATTATTTATTTGATCTGCTACAATCAGTCAATTGAGTATGCAGTGCAGGAGGTGAACATAGGAAAAAGGAAGGGGATGCAAGGGTCTTTTTCTTTCTTTCCTTCTAGTTCTTTTAAACATTTTGTCATTGTTCAGTTGTTTTCAGTCATGTCTGACTCATCATGACCCCATTTAGAGATTTCTTGGCAAAGACAAAGTGGCTTGCTATTTTCCTTCTCCAGTGAATTTTACAGATGAGGAAACTGGGGCAAACAAAATTAAATTACTTCCCCAGGGTCACATAGCCAGTAAGTTTCTGAGGCCAAATTTGAACTCAGGTCTTGCCAATTCCAGAGCTGGCACTCCATCCAGCTTCCCATGTTAAATACTGTACTAATGCTTTTTGTTTTAAAACCAGTTATTTCTAGATATCCTGGCCCCCTGTCCCCAGAAGCTTCTGATATTTCTCTAAACTCCTAACATACATCATTTCTTGTGGTGCTTATTTCATGTGGTGCACAATATTCCATTCACATGTCATTTTTGTCAGCCATTCTCCAGTTGACAGGTACCCATTTTGTTACCAGTTCTTTCCGCAAAAAGTGTTGTGAAGGTTTTGGTACTTTCTGTCCTTGACCTCTTATTTCAGGTAAGTGGGAGTGGGATCACTGGGTTAAAGGGTAGGAATAATTTAGTAACTTTTCTCCTATTGCTATCCTTCCCCGCCCTCCTCCCGTCCTCATCCTCCCTTCCCATTGTCTCTCCCTCTCTTCCTTCTTCCTGTACTGTTTCTTACCTGTGAACAGCCAATCACCTTCAGTCCTACTGTAGTTGCAGAACTACCAAGCTCAAGAGAGAGGACCGATCAGTCTCAGTCTCCCCAGTGGCAGGAATTAGACATGCATCACTACTTCCCTCTTTCCCCTCCATTTCTAAAAGGTTTACATTGTCTCACATATTACATTGAATAACTTTGGAGGATATCTGTTTTTCCCTAATGGTTCATTTTGTTTGTCCATAATGGTTCTGAGCCCCACCCCTCCCACACACACAGATAGGAAAAACAAAACGAAACCCAGTCATAGTCCATTTCTGACATGACACAACTTTATTGAATTCCATTTTGCTGTAATTTTATTGGACTCAAGTTTAAAAAAAGCAACAATTTAGGCCATGGTTATGTCAGGTAACACATGGTTATGTCAGATAAGACAAGCATTTCCCATTGGACATAAAAATCAGTTTCTACAACTATCAATGGAGATCAATAGAGGAACATCTGAAGAGTAAGGATTCACTATGGGTTAATCCATCTCAAAGTAATCAATGATGAAAAAAACAGATTCAATTTCTCAAGTATCTATTAAGCATTTACTATGTGCTAAGCACTGGGAATTCAAAGGCAAAAACATGCCAGGGGACAACATGAGGCAATGACAAGATCACTGGTTCTGTGCTTGGAGCTCCGGTCCATAGTCCACCTCTGACACAAGCTACCTCTGTGACATTGGGTAAATTGCTTCAGTTGCCTGGCCTCCGTTTCCTTATCTCTAAAATGTGAAAGTTAGATGAGATGGCTTCTGAGGACCTTCTTGCTCTGGGTTTGTGATGCTATTAGCTTGTAACTTTTGCTACATCATGCTAAGTAATGGATTATTATCCATTTCCTTATTAGGAAACCCAGTTAAGCAAAAACAACCACAGAGTGGCTCTATGACAATGTATGCAACATTTGCTCCCATCTGTAACCCTAGTAACCATGGGACTGTGGCAATGCTGGATCCTGTGAAGACGGGAATGATCTGTTTGCATGGGAATATGCTAACGAACATGGCATTCCTGCAACAACTACCAGGCCAAAGACCAGGGTAGGCAAGCAGCTTCGAAAGTCATCACAAATGTATAATTAGCATGAGCAGGCTGCCTTATAACAGTCCACTTCAGGACTACATGCCTCAGGCAGCCCTTTCCTCCTAAATCTTATGACAATTAGCTTGTTTTTTTTAAGCAAAGGAACAAATGATGGTCCCTCAGGTCCCCACAGTTCTGGCCCTTGCTGCTCTGTGGAATTTACATTCAAGGAAAAGCTAGGAATACAATAGCTCAAAGCCTCCAGATAGGAGGGTTCCTAACATTCAGATCCTAGACACCAGAGCATGCTTGGTGCAATATTAAAAAAATAAACCCAAAAACCTGTTTCTTGGAGTTTCATTTGTCATTTGCACTTTGGGGCAACAAATATTAGGGAGAAACATGATCTTGCATTATCTCCTTGCCTAAGGAGGTGAGAGCCAAGTTGTCACCTCCCCCTCTTATTTCCTAGCATCACCAAGGCTAGTCTCCCCCAAGCTTTTTTTTTTCTGTTGTGCACATATTTGTTATTTATCCCTATAAAGCCTGGAAAGAGACCTAGAGGCCTTCTTTTTCCCAAGGAATGCTCTTGGGGAAAGGAACTAAGCAAAACTTTGTATCTCCCAGAGCACTTCTCAGGGTGCCCCATTTATAAATGCATACAGAAGTTTCAACCATTTGTATCAAATAATCTCTTGCAAACAGAGTATAACTCTGCTTTATCATTTTCTCACAAACGAGCAACTCTATGCAGAGGAGTGGCAGGTCTTGCCAAGAAGCTACAACTCTGCCACTGTATCTGGGGTAAGATAGAAGAAGACAGGTTCTCTTTCCTTAGGAATCAGGGAGCCTTCTGTCCAGAGGACCTAAGAATGACTTTAAAAGTTCAGAGGGTGACTCTACAACTTTCCTTCCAAAGAAGGGTAAAAACAGTTTCCCTTGGAATCCTGAGGCCTAGCTATGCCACAAAACCCATGTCATTCATTACTTCAGGTCATTGGGAAAAGCCCACACCTTTATATTTCTGACAGGTTCTGTGCAAGGTATTAGACCAGCATATCCTGAACGATTACACAGGACATGGATAGAGGTTTCTGTGAGATGTATTCCCTGATAATGATATTTTCCCCTCTTAAAAAAAATACATCAAGTGTGAAAACATCTATGTATCAGAAATACTTATTATAAACAATAATTTTCCAGTATGGAAATTGATAATTTCCTTTATTTCTGTTCCATGGTTTTTCCTTGGGATCCCTCCCAAACTTCTAATTACCTGCAAGCTAGCATTTCAAATCCCAAAACATTCTGTGGTCAAATTAGATGGAGGGAATGCTATACTATATAATGCAGACAACCCAAGTTCAGAAAGGAAGGAGTGAAAAAGAAAAATCTGGAGACTGATGTGGTATAATAATTAGAACACTAGACTTGAAATTCAGGGAAAATCTGAATTCAAATCTTGCCTCTGACATTAAGTAGTTGTGTAACTATGCAAGACATTTAAATTCTATATGCCTTAGTTTCCTCATCTGTAAAATGAGGAGATTGGACTTCGCAACATATACAGTGCCTTCAAGCTTGAAATTTATGATACCTATGGCCTCAATTCAAATAAATGCCTATTTGGGGGGGTCCTAGTTTGAAGTTACAAGTAAGTGTTCTTGTCTAGCATCCCAGCATCACAGGATGCACTCTTAAAGACACAATCACATGGAAGATTCAGACATTGTACATACCTGTTTTTGCCCATAATCAATTGTGTCTACATAATGCCAATAACTCATTAGTCCATTGAGAAAATACAGGCAAAAATGAGTCATTCACAAATGAAAGAGATGAAAAAACTTTGGCAAAATCACGGTTATCATGTTAAACAAACTCAGGTTAGAGAGAAGGCGCTTTCAAAAGACTGGGATCAACACCAGTGCTATATCACCTCCTGTAAATGTGTACCACGACAGGAAAGGTCTTGGTTAGCTGTAGCAACCCTGAGTTATAAGGCAGTGGTAGTCAAAGCTTCCCCAGTGGGGCCTGACTAAGAACTCAGAAGCTGGGCCAGAGACCATCCTCTGCATACCCCATTAGCTCATTTTCGACCTGACTCTAGAGTCTTGGATGCTCTGGGAAGTCAGAAAGCAAAACAATAATTGTTCTTATCTTAAGAGGACAGATACAGTGACAAAGGATCTATTTCTGCCTGGTGTAGCAGAAGACTATTGTGTTTAGAGAAAGAGAACTGGGGTTCCAATCCTTGCTCAGTTCATGGCCTGTGTGACCTTGAGCAAGGAACAGATTAACTGGGTTCTAGTTTCTTTATCGATAAAACAAAGGGGCTAGGCTAAACGATCTTCATAATCTCTTCTGGATAACCCCTGATACATCCTAGGAGAGAAAAAGTTTTAAAAACTACCTAAGGGTAGATTATTTTTTTCCCCTTTAAGGAGATAAAAAGAAAGAGAGAATGATTTCTTTTTTAAAAATTTGATCCTTGGTAAAGAATTATTTAAGAATTTCTTCTCATAGAACGTGAAAATATATAGCCTCCCCTTCCCTATGCAATACTAATTTACTATAAAGCAGCAGCACATGACTAGTCAGCAAAGCTCTTGAAATTTTTTGGTTTATGAATTAAAACTACTGGGTTTGGGAGGTAGGGAAAGAGGTTGGCATCAAAGTCCCAAACTCGAATGCTTTTCTTTCTACGTCACTTTAAAAAAAAAATCAAATAGATGAAGAAATGATGATGATCTCAGGGTTAGGGCTGGAGGGAGAGAGGAAGGATGGCAGGGGGTATGCCACATGAGCTAAACCCAAACCTCAGGGCGCAATAAAGGCCTAAACCTGGCAGCCAGTAGGGCAACCTGTACTACTTATACTTTTCTGGGGGTTGGAAAAAAGTAGCATTGATTTAAACCTCTGTGAACTGCCCAATGGCCTGGTATTACCAGCACTGGACAGTACAACTTTGAGAGTTCATCTTACCTAAAGACTATGTGATTTTTGGCTTTAAAATTCAGCTTAGGGGTGGCTAGGTGGCGCAGTGAATAGAGCACCGGTCCTGGAGTCAGGAGGACCTGGGTTTGGATCCGGCCTCAGACACTTAACACAAAAACTAGCCGAGTGACCTTGGGCAAGTCACTTAACCCCAATTGCCCTCCAAAAAGCAAAAAATAAAAATAAAATAAAATAAAATTCAGCTTACTTGAACCCTAAGTGCCATCCTCCCCACTATCAACATGAATGTTCTCCCCCTTCCCAAACTCACACGGAATTATCTGTAAAATTATCCAAAGAAGAATGCCATCATGGCATGGGAACAGGTTGCTTCTCCTATAGCCAGACAGCCTTAGCTCAGAGGATAATTATTGGAATTCATCACAAGATGTAACCTGATTAGGTGTGAACACACCAAGTCCCACCCTTTGAATAAAACTACTTACTATTTCAGTGGACAGATAGATAGAGTGGTACCACTAGAGAATATCCAGAAAGCAGGGTATACTGCTTCTGAAAACTCTACCCTGTACTTATAGATCAGGTTGACTTTGTCTGTGATACCAAAGAAAATGACAAAGCCATCATCGTAATTCAGGAGCACACCGATCCTGGTGGCCTTGGTGAGGGGCAGGTTTTTCTCCACGTCATTGTGCCAGGTGGAGATCTTGGCGTTGAACCACTCCACGCACCAGGAGGAGCAGTTACGTCCCAATCGGCTGTCAGAACCCTGGCGATCAATGCTCCCATAGCAGATGCCAATGGCACAAAAGGCATTCTTCTGCAGCTCGATCTCCCAGTAGTGGACTCCTGACTTGTAACCCTGCAGGCCAAGCACCTGAGAGCAGTCGGTGAATCTCTTGGGGTTGGGCAGGTAGAGTTGGGGCGCACTGCCCACAGACGCTACAGTGTTGTTCTCTGACAAGGCCACTTTGCAGTTGGCGGTGTTGTAATCCAGAACCACTCGAGTAGCATCTACAGAGACAAAACTGTTGGGTAGGAAGAGTGCAAAGAACAAACTAAAAAGAGTAGAGAGGAGTCTCCTTGACATAGTGAAGTGTGAGCCTCAATTCTCTTTTCCTGCCTAACCACTCTCCCTACATCATTCAAATAACTCTTGGAGTCCCCTCTCTCCCATGAGCTTTTGCAGACTGAGTTCAGGAGAGTTTTGCTTCCCCATTTTTATACTCCTTCCCAATTATATATCTTTTTCTGTCCTCAATATGGTAATCTAGCAATTTCACCTAAAATTAATTGGCAGTTTTTTGTTTTTTATTTCTCCGTGCTTTCTGTGGGAGTTGAAAGATCATCTAGGCCAATCCACTCATTTTATCATGGAACACTGGGTCAGGAGTCAGGAAGATTTGTAAGTCAAATAACATACCACCAAGTAAATATTAGATTATTAGTTCCTAAAGAGCAAGAACTTGGTGCCATGCCATGAATCTAGGAAGTGGAGTGAACAGAGAACCAGACTAGGTGTCAGGAAGCCCTGAGCTCAAATCTAATCTAAGACATTTCAGAGTTGTGTGACCCTGGAAAAATCACTTAAATTCCTAACTTTGGTTTCCTCATCTGTAAACTAGGGACAGTAATGGTAGCTAATGTTTGTAGAGCTGGATTGTTTGCAAAGTGCTTTACGTATATTATGGCATAGTTATATGTGTGTATATATACATATAAATGTGAGTGTGAGTATAATAAAATACCTACATTATAGGGTTATTATGAGAATCAAATGAGATAATTTAAGTGAAGTCTGTATACACCGTAAAGGAATATATGTGGTATTGTTGCTATTATTACTTTTAGATTCAAATCCCAACTGCCAATATACTATATAGTGATTGAGAGTTCTTTAATGGCAGGGACCATCTTTTGCCCTTTTTTATATCCCCAATGTTGAGCAAATGTTGCCAACATAGTATTCACTTAATAAATAAAACAAACTAATTAATTAATTAGTGTTGTTGGCTGACTGGCTAATCCTGGGTAAGCTACTTAATCTATTTTAGGCTTTCATTCTCTCATTTGTAAAATGGAGGTAATATTCTATTAGTCTAAAGATAGTCTAGATTTTGCTCCTATATCTAACTTGTACAACTCAGTGGGGCCTGGAATTATGCTAATATAGGCATCAACTGAGGTAAGAATCAATCAGTCTAGGGGCGGCTAGGTGGCAGTGAGTAAGCACCAGCCCCAGAGTGGGAGGACCCAGGATCAGTTGCGACCTCAGATACTTAACACCCACACACACACACAAAACTGGTTGTGTAACCTTGGGCAAGTTACTTAACCCCAATTGCTTTAAAAAAAAAAAAAGAATCAATCAGTCTGATAGGGTGGAAAGAACACTGGTGGATAGAGACGGGGTATCTGATTTCAAATCCTCATTCAACCACCTACTACTTGCTTGACCTTAAAGTCACTGCCCATCTCTGGGCATTGGTTTCTCCTCTACAAAATGAAGGGTTGGACTAGTTGACCTCTCAAAGTCCCTTCCAGTTCTGAATCTAAGAAGACAACAATGAGAGTGATAAAGATCGCAGAATCTTAGACTTGAGTTAAAGGGATTTTGGAGGTCATTTGTCTTTATGTTATAGATTAGGAACTGAGGTCTTGGGCAGTTGAAATGACTTGCCCAAGGTCACACCCAGAACTAGTGTTCTCTTTACTACATCACTACAATGAAAAGAAAATTATAACAAGATATAATAAACCAGAAAGTCTATTGGTTTTCTTTTTAAAAAAATATGATATGATAATTTTACATAGCTTTTTAAAAATATATTCTTCCTTACTACAGATGTCATTTAGGGGATACAATCTATATTTGGGGACAGCATATATTGGGACCAGTATCAGTAACACTGTTTCTCTAGCCATCATTAATAAATAAATAAATGCTTCCTTGTTGATGATATTAATAAGGCCAAATCTTATAGTGTGATAGGAGTTCATTAACTTTTCATTGAAAAGACATTCAGAACTAAGTAAGTTACAAACAGTACATGTGAGAGGCAATATAGTGCAGTAGAAAGAGCCCTGAATGTGGAACTTGAGGATGACCTAGGCTCCACTTTTTTTTTAGCTTTGTTATCTTGGGCAAGTCCTTTCCCTTCTCTGCAAATCTTTTTTTTCCCCCAAGTTGTAAAATAAAGGGGTTTGGACTTGATGAATTCTGAAGTTTCTTCTGACTTTAAATCTATAATGCTATGATCCCTCTCTGAGCCTCATTTTTCCCATCCGTAAAATGGGAGTGGAGGGTAAGGGAGGTAAAGGGGTGGATGAGATGATGTCTAAGGGCCTTCCAAGTTGTAGATCCTACAATCCCAGGTATTTTTCCCACTGATAATGGCACTTACACTGCAGGAGCTCTGGTCTGGATTTTGCCAAGAAGGCCTCTAGTACTTTTGTCTTCTGATTTGGTGAATTCTTTGGTGAGGCACTGGCTTTTTCTGTAGCTGCAGAGGAGAAGTCTGTCATTATTTCAAAATAAACTCAGGATAAGACATCCAAAAGGCAAGGGCCAAAAGGATACATCTCCCCATTTCCAAAAGTACTCACTGTCTGGGAGGGATGGTTTTAATTTTGTTAAGTTTATCACAGATCCCACGCTGGGATTCAGATTCCATGTCGCTGCAGGAGCAGGGGCTGGAATGAGGAGAAAATGAAACTGGTAATGTTCGGGAAGGGCAGGGCAGAACTTGGTTGACTCATTCTTTATCTGCTTTTAAAAATAACTTGGGCTTACATCATTTAAACAAAGACATAATGCCAGGGGCAAAGCCCATCTGGTCCCAACTATGTGGCTCCTTTCTATTCAGAAATTCTAGGGAGATACTGGATGTGGGGGAGGGGTGGTGGCCATATCATAGAGTTACTGACTTAAGGACCCAGGTTATAGGTCAAGAAACAAGATTGCAGCACTTAAGTTTGTGTGTGGGGGAGAAGGGGAAGAAGAGGAAGAGAAGTTGCTTATACTTACCAGGTTTTTTAGGTTTCTTTTCCTCTTCTGGAAAAAAAAAATTATCTCCATTAAGATATTAAAAAAAAAATTAAAAAGATGACAATGATGCTGACAAAAACCAAAGGCTCCATACCCCATCAGATACTTATAGCAATATGTTTTTTGGTAGCAAAGAACTGGAAAGAAATGCCTATTGACTGAGGAAGGCCTAAACACATTGTAGTTTCTAAATAGAATGGAACTTTCTGTGCTATAAGAAATGATGAGCATGAAAAATATGGAGAAGTATGGAAAGACTTACATGAATTGATGCAAAGTGAAGTAAGCAGTGTAGAAAATAATATACAACAATGTAACAAAACATCAGAAAATGAACGTTGCAAAATTGTAAAGAACAAGCTTAATACCAAAGAAGAGATATAAGACGATACTCCCTCTGCTCCTATGCAGAGGTGAGGGTGGGAAGGGGAGTCTATATAACATCAGGGTTTGATTTTTGTATTAATCAGTTTTGCTGAAATTTTTTCTTCTTTGCTTTTTAAAACATGATTTGCTATATGGGATAGCTTTATGGAAGGGAGAAGGGTAAGAAACACATTAGGTAGGGGCAGCTAGATGGCACATCGAATAGAGCACTAGCCTTGGAATCAGGAAGACCTGAGTTCAAATCCAGCCTCAGACACTTAACACTTACTAGCCATGTGACCTTGGGCAAGTCACTTAACCCCAATTGCCCTGCATTCCCCCCTCCAAAAAGCCAAAAAGCCAAAAAAAAAAAAAAAAAAAAAGGAAACACATTAGGCAAACCTAGGTGTGGAGCTAAGTGGCACAGTAGATAGAGTGCCCACCTGAAATGAGGAAGACTGGAGTTCAAATCTGGCCTCAAACACTTACTAGTTGTATGACCCTGGATAAGTCACTTAACCCTATCTGCCTGTTTCCTATAAAATGAGCCCGAGAAGGAAATGACAAATCCTTTCAGCATCTTTGCCAAGAAATCCCAAAATGGGGTCACAAGGAGTCAAACACAAATGAAACAATAAAAAAACTAGGTGATACGAAAACAAAGGCTACTCATAAAAATCTATTTTAAAGATACTTAAAAGCATTTCCTTACCAGAATAAATGTTTATATAAAATTAAAAACCATCATTATTTGTAATGTATAATCTGTAAACGTTAGAAAGAAGGCTTTCCAATATGATCAAGAGTAATGCAAAGATAGCCACCATCACTAACATTTGATATAGCTCTAGAAATGCTGGACAATGAAATGGAAGGAATAAACTCAAACAAATAGGAGGCAAAATCATCTCTGCTTCAATGAAAATATTAATCAAAACAATTTATACGTTCAGAATTTAGCAGAATATAAAATAAACTTACAAAAACCAGACTTCTTTTATATTAGTGACAAAACCCAGCAGGAGAAAGAAAAAGAAGTTCCTTTCAATACAGTTACAAAATGTACATAAAATCTTAACACCTACTTAACAAGTCATACTAAGAACTTATATGAATACAGATATAAAACAATCTTCATAACAAGAAACAATGATAGCACCTAAATAACTTGACAGATGTAATGTCTTATCAAACTAGTACCCTAGGATTACTTTACAAAATTAGATAACAAAATTCACCTAATGGAATAAAAGGTCAAGAACCTCAGAGAAAATAGCCCCCCCCCAAAAAAAAAAATGGAAAGAAGGCCTAACATTACTAGATCTCAAACTACAGTAAAAAACACTTATCAGAATTATTTGGTACAAGTTAAAAAAATTGAGTTGATCAACAGTATGGACAAGGTCAACAAGACCCAGAAATAATCTTGCATAGTGCTCAACAAATTTAAAACACCTAATATCAAAAACTCCCTAAATCACAAAACTGCTAGGAAAATAATTTGGCAGATTAGATGTAGACCAGTATTTTCCCCATAATAAAAGGATTATACATAACATTAGGGATTCAAAATAGACACACTACCTCAATGTAAAATATCACATAATGAAAAATTTAGAAGAAAATGGAAGGAGGTGTTCTGAATAACTATTGCTAGGGGAAGAATTATTATCTAAACAAGGGATAAATGTAATCATATAAGATAAAATGGACAATTTTACAAAGTTGAAAAGCTTTTGCATGAAGAAAATCAATGCATTCGGATAAGAATTAGAAGAGAAGCTGTTAATTGGGGAAAAAAATCTTTCCCACAAATATGTCTTATCAAGGTCTGGTGCCCAAGATATATAGGGAATTGATATAAATATCAATCAATAAGTATTTTTTTAAGTATCTGCTATGTTCAGGCACTGTGTAAGGCATGGGGATACCAGTGTATCTATAAATATACAAAGCATAAATATTAGGTGTGTGACCTAGGTAAGGTTACTTATATCCTTTGGGACTCAGTTTCTTCTACTGTAAAATAAGGGGGTTAGACCACATGGAGTTTGTAGTCCCTTTCAGCGGCTGAACTGATGTTGTTTGTCTTCCTATCTTTTCTCCTATCCCATTCTAGGCTTCAGGTTCTTATTCTATGATATTTTTTCCTTTTCTTTGATTTCTTTTTTTTTCAAGAGCCCTTTAGGTTTTCTAAGCATTTAATAAATTGTATCTCTATCTAGTTACCTTGCTATCCACTGTGAAGGACAACCACACTGACCTAACTCAGGATCCCATCTTCCCCATAGTCTAGTTATTCTATTTATAGTTCCCAGTATGAAATTCACAATATGTACATCTGCACATAAAAAGTAAAGCTACTGGGGCGGCTAGGTGTCACAGTGAATAGAGCACCGGCCCCGGAGTCAGAAAGACCTGAGTTCAGACACTTAACTTCAAATCTAGCTTCAGACACTTAACACACACACACAAACTAGCCATGTGACCCTGGGCAAGTCACTTAACCCCAATTGTCCTACCTTCCCCCCTCCAAAAAAAAAAAAAGTAAAGCTACCACATATTTTTTAAAACTTTGTCTCCACATTTACATTTTAAACAAGAGATTATTGCTTATCCCCATCAATGAATCTCCCCTTATTGTTGTTTTTAAAAAATCATTTTTAAAAAAATTCTGAATTTAACAAATAGAATAGGTATCATACACAGCAGAAAAGGGGATTACATAAATTGCAGATATTACATATAGTTTGCTTTTCTTTTTAAATGTATAATAAATTCAGCATGTAACTCTTAAAACTGTCTTGCTTATCTGTGATTTCTTCAGGTTGTCTTTTTTTTTCTGTGCATTTAAAAATAATCTTTCAGCGACTCAGTTTTATTTCCTTTTCTTTCGCCCCACCCCCACCCCACCCCTTTCCAAATTTTTCCATGGTCTACAGATATCACCACCTAATTCTCACATACTTTATGAGAAAGCGACATCCTTATCTCCTTCCTCCCAGCAAAGAGACAGGGATCTACTAGGAAAGAATGTTGCATATATGTATGAAAGGTGGATTTGTTTTCTTTTTAAGATACTAGTCCCCAGGATTAGGCTTTGCAAACAATCTCACCACACTTGCACATTATATAATGATAAATAATATACACATCTGAGTGTCAAGTCGTAAATAGTACAGTGCATCTGCATTTTGCTGAATCACCATGATGTTGCTAAAGTTAATGTAAACTCCTGAGGCTCTTGCTGGCAAATTGCCTTCTTTCTGTGCTCTATAAATCAAGTGAACACTGGTCAGAAGTGTACTGTACCGAGACAGCCTTGACTGGCCCCTATTGAGGTTTGGGTGGATTTGTGAATGTCTGTGTTAGTCCTGCCTAGTCAACATCAAGACTTAGGGGATGCTATAGGAGTTGGTGCTCCCATTATGAGCAATCCTTTTGAGAAAAATAAAGAAATTAATATCTATTATGTCTCCATTGTAGTCCTTCTGGCTGCCCCATTCAAGAGTGAATCTGCTAGAGGCTGGAGCGCTACAGATTCCGCTCTTGTCTTACTGTAGCTTATCATATGCACTCACCTTTTGAGTGTTTTTGCCTGTTTCGTTAGAAGGGAGGGTTCAATTTTGAAGGGTAGGGGGAGGAAAGAGGAAGGATATTTCCAGAAATTACTGGAAGGCATAAATAAAATCTATCAAAAAGTGAAAACTATTTTCCTCCCCCAACACAAACATGAAAACATGTAACTCTACAGTTTAAATAAATGGTCATTGGAGGACCAGGGTTAGAATAGTCACTCTGCTACTTACTACCTATGTGACCTTGGACAAGTTGCCAAATTTCACTGGCCTCGTTTCCTTGTCTATAAAATTAGAGGATTGTACTGGACGATTACCCAGAATATACTGGTCAAGGAAAAAGCCTTTTAGCTTCCTCAGTGGCTGTCTATTGGGTAGAGATGACAAAACACACAAATAAAAAACCCAATTAACTTTTGTTCTTCCGTGTTTACTTACTCTCCTCTGTAACCCCACTTTTCTCCTGCTGGTGCCTCAGTGGCTTCTGCTGTGGTCTGTCCACTTCTAAGAGATGAAAAGAGAGCCATGAGCATCTTACCAGTAACACCTAGCAACAGGCTTAGCTATTTCTTCAGCAAAAAGCATCATTATATGCAAAGCAGGGTACAGCCATAGGAGGAATCACTTACTGGGCACTCTTCTTGCTTGGCGATAATCTCTGTTGGGATATGTTGGTCCAAATAAAGGCGAAGGTTTTTCAGAATCATCTATTTCAACAGAGACTGAGATCAGTACACACAACTGAACTTCAAACAAACACATCAGCCACTTTGCAAACTCCCCAAGATGAGGCAAAGCCCTCATTTAGTTAGATTCTCTCCAGCCCACCCAAACTACTAGCTATGTCCCAGAAACATTCCATTGTTCCTTACCTCTGCACTTTTACTCACATTTACTAGACCTATCACACTCTTCTCCCACATCTGTGACAACTTAAATCTCACTAGTCCTCTAAGACCTAACACAGACGTCACCTCCCCCATGAAGCTGGAGCTAGCTCTCCAAGATCCCTTTCAGCCCTAAAATCTATGCTTCTACAAGTCTTCACTGATTCCCAAGACAGACCTCATCTTTTGGCCTTCTTGGTTCTACCAGCACTGTGACTTCACACTAGTGCCTTCCCTCTCAGGACGCTCTCCAATTTATCTTGCACCTGTCTTCTTTGTTCCTAAGTGTTTGTGTGTTGGTTTCCCCATTAGACTCTGAGATCTCTGAAGAACTGAGCTCCTCCAAGAACTGCTTTTTGGCTTTCTTAATATCTTTGGCACAGTGACAGGTACACAGCAGATGTTTAATAAATGCTTATTGAGCATGTCTGTACCACTCTTGTGCACTTAACCCACAGTCTTGTAAACCAGTTGCTAGTACTGGACTCTAAGCCAAAGAATGATTGTGCCTGTACTTGTTTGTCCCTATAATTCCCCTGAGCATCTCGCACACGCCTTAAATATAAGAAGATGCCTAACAAATGATTAACAAATTAATTAAGACATACTGGGGGAAATGGGCAGAATTTGGATACTGGAAATTAATGGATGATTTAAACACCTCATTTTGTTCAATCAACATTTCCCAATGGCTTCCCCACCCAATCATGTACAATTTCTGTGAGGAAGGAAGTTGGCAGACCAGTCTGGAGTTTCTTCTTTTCTGGCCCACACCATCTTTTAGTGGCACAGTTAATGAACAAAGTGATAGGACTAGGAGGTACAGACAGGTCACAACACAGAAAAGGCAACAAGTAAAATGAAACAGACGTCCTAATGCAAGGAGGAAAATTTGACTTCACAAATGTCACTGAGACTTGGGACAATGAAACCCATGAGTGGACTGAGGCTCTGGACAAGTATACCTTATTCAAAAGAAAAAGAACAGATAAAAGGTGGGGGGAGTTGGTAACACTGAATATTGAAAAGATATACTCAAATGAAGAAATGCAGAGGTAGGAGGGTAGAAACATGACAGAATGTATTTGGTGAAGGTAAAAGAAAGTGATTTTGTCATTGAAGTATACTACAGAGCACCTGAATGGAAAGAGAAATGGACAAGGAATATAGAATATAGAAACAGATCACAAATATAGAGGCATGCTATAATAGTGGTGAGGCACTTCCATTATCCAGAATCTGATGGAGTGCTATCTCTTTGCCAGAAGCAGAGCAATTAATGAGTTCTTGATTTGCCAAAGTGACAACTTATTTCATCCTTCAACAACAAGAAATTCTATTCTGGATCTGATTCTCCCCAACTGGGAGTAACCAATTACTGGAGTGGAAATAATAGGAACAATGAGGGAGAAGGGGACATACCTAAGAGTTTGTAATGGATAAGCAGAGGAGATGCAGGCATAGTCTGCTATGTACCTGGATTTGGGGAAAGCAGGCTTTAATGGGTCCAAAAAAAGGTAAGTAGGACCCCATAGAGTAAAATGATACAATGAAAGTTAGCCCAAGAAGATTCTCCAGGATGAAATTTTGAAGATACAAAGGGAAACAGTCCTAGTGATGAGAAAAAATGGGATTGGTCTAAAAGAAACCGATGTGGATATATAGGGAACTCATTGAACTACTTAGGTTTGGAGTGGGTGAAGTACAGAAGTAAGAAGCAAGGTCATGTTAACAGAAGATACATATAAAAGTGTGATAAAAACCATAAAAAACCTCAACAACAGCCCAGTATCATACGTGCTAAAGTTCAAAACAAGCTGAGGCTGATGAAAAAATGCTAAAAAAAAAATTAGTGGGAGGGATTAAAAATAGACAAAAACTAAGTTGGGATGAATCAAGAAGGCGTAAAACCTTTAGTTGAGGGTACGGCAGATAGTGATAAACCACAGAAAGAAGGCACAGCTGATTGGTGCATGTATCACTTCTCTTTTCTCTGTAAAGGGTAATGACCTTTACAGTGGAAATGATAAAGCAAAATGACTAACAAGGAAGAAGATGCCTGGAGAACACTTAGCTGATGCTGATGAATACACATCACCTGGCACCAATCAATTATATCCTGGGATACTAAAAGAATTTCCAGATATACCTGCTTTCCAAAGGTCAGTAATACTTCAAAGATTACAGGAGATGGGAGAGATACTACAGGGTCAGAGAATGGCAAACACTATCCCAATTTTCCAAAAAGAAAAAAGGGAAGAGAACAGAGGCTATAAACTCATGTCAATTTCTGGGGAAATTCTTAGATGGGTCATTAAGGAGTCAGTGAATTTTTAGAAAGGGAAGCAATGATTTATTTCACAGAGCCAGCTTGCCCTCTAGGGGAGCAGGTCATGCCAGATTGACCTCTTTTCCTTCGTCCTCAGGATAACTCAACAAGCAGATGAAAGGAATAGCATAAAGTTTACCTAAATACTAGTAACATTCTTCATAAAGTGCCTCATACTCAGAGGCGGGCTGGAGCCAGCTTCAATCAGCTAACAAGAGCCAACTGCTAAATTTTCAGTGTGAGTGTTCACACCTCAAAAATAAGCAAACACTACAAATCATTTTTTGTATTGGCTGGTTAGTGAGGCTTAAGGGGATGGAGAAAATGGGAATAATGCAGGTTAAACTTCCCCTTCCCTTGCCCCTGCCTCCGGGTTGCTTGTTACACAATTATCAGCACACCTTTGCTCATACTATTCTTGCAGAAAAGTTAGAGAGAGGGACCAGATAAAAAGGCAATTAGATCAATTAGACTTAACTTACTGAATGGCCTGACTCAAAGAATATGTATGAACAGTTCAATATTATTATGGCAGCAGGTCTCCAAGGCAGCACTTTGTAAATCTGTGTTTGGCTCTGTATTATTTAACATTTTTATCAGTGATTCCATTAAATGTATAGATGGAATGCTCAGACACTATTTGTGTGCCCCTGGGCAAGTCAGTTTTTTTTTTTAAGCAATCAGGGTTAAGTAACTTGCTCAAAGTTATAGTTATTTCTGGGTGTGGTGCTGAGTGTCTGAGCCCGGGATTAGATCTCCAGGTCATCCCAACACTGGAGCCGGTGCTCTTACTTGCTGAGCCACCTGGCCGCCCCTATGGGCAAGTCATTTATCCCTGTTTGTCCCAATTTCCTCATCTATAAAATGAGCTGAAGAAAGAAAAGGCAAACTACTCTATTATCTTTGCCAAGAGAACCCCAAATGGAGTCACAAAGAGTCAGAGAGCACTGGATAATGACCAAGCAACAACAACATGGATAGAAAGCTCATGAAACTTTCCACAAAGATAATACAGAGCTAGGAGGGATCACTAAGATATTGAATGACAGAATCAGAAATCGAAAACATCTGGACTAAAAAAACATCTGGACTATCTAGAATATTGGGCTGAATATGACAAGATGAAATTCAATTGAGATAAATGTAAAGTCCCTACACTTAGATGATAAAACAAATGAACTTCAGAAGTTCAAGATGGGAGGAGACATCTTTAGACAAGCAATTACTCTTAAAAAGATCTGGGGATTTTAGTGGACCAGAAGCTTAATGAGTCAGCAGTGGGACTGAAGTAGGAGCCAAAAAAGCTAACGTAATCCTGGGCTGCCTTAGGAGAAATTTCCAGGAATAACAACATGATAGGGCCACTGTGCAATTCCCTAGTCATATCTCATCTAGAATACTGTGTTCAGTTCTTGTTGCCACAGATTAAGAACATTGGTAAGCTAGAGTGAGTCCAGAGGAGGGCAACCAGGATAATAAAGGTTGTTGAATCCATTTCTTAGGAGGATAAGTTGAGGATGTTGGTAAAATATAAAAATATCCCAGGGGTACCCAGTGGGAGAGAAAACAACTTTCCTTTTAAATATAACTTCAACTCAGAGCACAACTCAATGACATAGGAAGGAAACTAGGTAGACACATATTTAATTACAATATAAAGTCAATACAATACAGAATCAAAGTAGTATTAATTTTATTATCGTCAGTATTCTTTTTATGTATGGGTTGGTCTAGATAGCCACCAAGGGTACCCCAGCTCAAAAATTCTGTGATTCTTTAAAATTCGAGGTAATTGGGGGGGGGATGTTAATTAAGACAGGACTAATGCAAAAGGTACAGATTATATTACAACTGACCTTTGAAGGAAAATAGAGGGATTCTAACAGTTAGAGACGAGGAGAGAATATATTCCAGACATGGGAGACAGTCTATGCAAAGGCAGAGAGGTGACAATTGGAAGAAGGCCAGTTCTTCATGCAGAATGTGAGACAGGGAACAACTGTAATAAGTGTAGAAAAGTAAAGTGGAACCTGGCTGTTGGCTTTGAACAGCATGCAGAGACAATGGAGGAGATTAGGGTTTTGAAAACGCATCAACTGTCATTTCCTTCCCCAACTTGTCCAGTATGGAGAGGATGTTTCAGTTCTCCCCAAAAACTCATAATCCCCAACTACCTCCACCCTACCATCCAGAATAGAATTTTTGCCCCAAATACAATGACTATTAATTCTGGGGCTACTAAGGACTGATTAGAGGGATAGTTCCAGAGAAACTTTGGAAGAAAACTGAGGCAGAATGAATAGGGGAGAACCAAGAGAACATTTTTAAAAATAATAACAACATTAGTATAAGGAAAAACAACTTTGAAAGATTTATGGACTCTGATCAATGCAACAATCAGTCACAGTTCTAGAACACTGATAAGGAAGCCTGCTACCTACCTGCTGACAGAAAAATAAGGGACAATGAAGAGTAAGACGTATTTTTCAGACACAGTCAATGTGAGAATATAATTTGGTTGGTTATGTATAAATGTTACAAGGACTTTTTTTTTTTTATCTCTAATGGGGATTAGAGGGAGAAAGATAGGGCTAGGGCTAGGGTGCCAAGGGAAAAAAAGAGTCATTTAAGCATTTTTTTCCAGTGCACAGAAGAAAACAGAAGGAAGGTCAGAAAAAGCCACAGGTAAGAAGGACAGCTTTTAAAATTACCTGGTGAAATTATTATATATTTAAAAAGAAAAGCAAACTATGTATAATTAAAGTCTGCAGTTAGATTTATAAATATTTTTCTGTTCTATGAATACAGAATCCCAGTTGGATTTGGTATTTGTTAAGTTCAAAATAGCTGGGGGTGTTTTTTTTTTTTAAGTAATTACCTGGAGTAGGTGCTTCCTCTGTTTTCTTCTCTTGAAGGTTATTCATTTTATGTTTTAAAACTTCTTTAAGGGAGTAGGCGTTTTGATAAACATTGTGGATCATCTCTTGGTCTAATTCATTCTTTGGTACATAAACAGCCTTGATGACAAGTTCTTGCATTTTCGAGGCTTTCTAAAACAAGCCAGGTGGTTAGAGCAGGAAAAGTTCTCAAGGTTAAGCTTCAGAGAATTACAAAAGAAACCTTGATTAAAGCAATACTTAACCCAACCTCCTCAAGTAACATTTCTGAATACGGTTTCTCTTCTGAAAGTGAGGGACAGGCAATGAAACATCTCCAAGGCTCCCTCCAACCCATGCAGTTTTGCAGCCTAGAAGTCATGCATGTTGCATGCCTCTCCTCGATCCCTACCCTATATGCTACACCTAACCCCAAAATCTCTCACAGGCATCCCCTCTCCTCCTTCATATCCACATCACCTAAAGTGCCTTTTACCTCTTAGCAGGGTTTTTAATAATGACTTCCTAATAGGGTGCTAAACTTTCAGTCATTCCTCTCTCCAAACACCCTTCATATGTATTTGAAAGTCCTAAACATACTGGCTCCAACCCAACTTTTCAGCCTTCTCTCAAACTATTCTCCTTCATTAATAACTCTTTGTGTTCAAGTATAGCTGTTCCTGGCCTTGACATTTCATCTCCTGCCTCCTCCATGTTTTTACAAACAGCTGGCTCTCATGCTTGGGATGTGCTCCCTCCACAGGCTCCAGCTACAGAAAAATGTTCAGAGGAGTCTTTTTTTATTATAACAGAAATGAAGTGGATATTCAATACTTGGGGAACAAGCCAAATGTCATGTATGAATGGAGGGGAATGAATGAGCTGTATGAAATGACCAACACTTAAAAGTCCAGTGACATAGTAGAACCAGGAGAAAATGTAAAGGGAGGGGAGGGCCCTTTGCAAGACTCCAAAAGGCTGACCAAAAATGACTTCTGAGGGATTGTGGGTGTAGTCTGCTTCTCATCTTTCCTCCAAGAGTTACTGGACCAGAGGTGTGGAAAACGGGAAGTATTTTTTGACATGGCCATTGTATTTTGTTCAATATTCTGATTTGTTAAAAGGGAGGCCATCAGCTGGAAGAGACAGATGTAAAAGAAAAGCAATACAATTTATTTTTTTTTAAATGCACTCACTCCTCCACTCTGCCTCTCAGTATCCTTGACTTCCTTCAACGCTTAGCTCAGTTGATCCCTCCATTGTTAGTCATTTCCTTCCTCAGAAAACCTCCAATTATACTTATTTTTGTAAATATATCTTCCTACCCCCATCCAATAGACGACCAATGCATTGAGAAAAAGGATTGTCATTTTGGTAGCCATAACCCCAACCAAATGTTTCTTGAATTGCATCTGACCAAGGATGCTGAAGCTCAGAGAAAAAAGCAACTTGCCCAATATCCCAGAATTCATCCTTTTAAGATTCAGGTACCTTTGCAATGTCACAGGTGATACCCTGAACCTGAGCCAGGGGGAATAAGGACAGGGACTGGGCCTGGATTTCACAAGTACTTAAAGAAAATCCCTTTATGAGGCAGATCAGCACCCAATTTGCAGCTTACAGGCTTAGAGCTGCCTAGACTCACCCAAAGTCACACAACCAGTATGAGTCAGAGGCAGAACCTGAATCCAGATCTTCCTGGCTTTGAGGTCAGCTCTCTTTCCACTATATCACACTATCTCTCACACAATCAAACCTTGACGGACATGCCTGAACTTTGCAATACGGGGAAACCCAGGGAAACAGCATTGCTTCTGGAGACCCTCCACTCCTCCCCCAACTCCTAGAAAAGCAACTGAAAGAACACATTTGGCTGAGAGTAGGCAAGGAGTTTGCTTGGCTGTGGGGAGTACAGAACTAAATTCCATGTTAGGGAAGTGTGGGACCTGGGACAAATCAATCTGTGGATCTCCCTCCCCATAATTATATGGATCAAATGAAACTGCATTGAAAGTAAGGCAGAGGGGGCGGGCAGGTGGCTCATCGAGTAAGAGAGCCAGCCCCAGTGTTGGGATGACCTGGGGATCAAATCCGGTCTCAGATACTTAGCACCACACCCAGAAATAACTGGCCGTGTAACCTTGAGCAAGTTACTTAACCCCAATTGCTTAAAAAAAAAAAAAAAAGAAACTAAGGCAGAGGGGCATGTGTGTGGAGGTGGGAAGGACCCTCATTTGCTCTTCCCTAGTTAGGTTTTAATACCGAGCCAGTATCAAACTCTGTTATAGGAAGGATGGTAGAGGAGTATGAGGACAAACCAGGAAGACGATGAAAAGGGGGGAGAGTCCTCCAGCCACATCATCGTCATGCAGATTTTCCCATGTATCTCTGACCTCCTTGTAGTCATCATTTCTGACTATCTAATAATATTCCAAATTAAAGGATTTGAACACAGATATACAATACAAAGAGCTATTCTCCTCAATAGACCAGTGGTCAAAGGTTAGAAAGTTTTTTAAAAGAAAGACTATAGACTCTTAACCACTTGACACTAGGTTCCAAATCACTAAATAGTAAGAAAAATTCAAGTTAAAATAACTTTGAGGTTTCATCTCACATCAAGAAAATTGGGGAAAAAATGCCCAGAAAAAAATAATCCAATATTGGAGGGGCTGTGGGAAGGCAGGCGTGCTAACATGCTGTCGATGGAGCTGAGTCAGGTAAGTTGTTTTGGAAAACAATTTGAAACCATGCCAGAAAAGTGACCCAACTATCCAAATCCTCTGACCCAGAGACACTTGGGCAAAGAGTCCAAGGAATTCAAAGTCAGAAACAAAGGGCCACCATATACAAAACCATTCATGGCAGCCCTTTCTCTGGCAGCAAAGAACTAAAAGCAAAAATAAATACTCATTGTTTGGGGAAAGGCTACATGAATGCAATGAAGTAATATTGGGCAGTAAGAAATGATACATGTGAATCAAAGACACATAGGAAACTTTATATGACCTGATGTTGAATGAAATGAGTAAAACCAGGAGCAATGCACAATGTCTGTTACAGCAATACAAATGGAAAGAAAATTAAAAGGAAGTAAACTCTAAGTAATTGAAAAGAAAATAAAAAAAATATAACATAGCTAGCTGGCAAAGCTTGCAAAGGGCTTTCAAAACATAATCTCATTTTATTCTCAAAAACAATCCTGGGAAGTAGATGCTATCATTATTCCCACTTTACAGGTGAAGAAACTGAGATGGATATTGGTTAAGGGAACTGCCCAGGGTCAAGCAGCTAGGAAGTTCTCAGAAGCTTTATCTGAATTCAGCTCTTCCTGATTCTAGTTCTAGTACTAGGAATCACCTGGTCAGATACTCCATCTACCTCCTCCCAGAAGAGGAAGACGACTAGAGTGGACATTAGTACGGACAGTCACTGTATTAGCATGTTTGTGCATCGTTTTTTAGTCATGTTTGATTTTTCATAACCCATTTTGGGGTTTTTCTTGGCAAAGGTACTGTGGAGTGGTTTGCCATTTTCTTCTCCAGCTCATTTTACAGATAGGGAAACTGAGGCAAACAAGGTTAAGTGACTTGCCTAGGGTCACTTAATAAGTATCTAAGGCAAGATTTAAACTGAGGAAAATTAGTCTCTTGATTCTAGGTCCAGCATTCTATCTACTGTGCCACCTAGCTACCCTCAGAGACCATCACAGATTTATAAATTTAGACTTTGAAGGCTCCTTAAGAGACCATCATTCTACAGATAAGAAAGCTGAGGCCCGAAGAGGCTGTGACTGACTTGCTTCAAATCAGAGGTGGGTCTGGATTTGAACCCAGGACGCCTTCCTTTTTCTCTAGATTCAATCACCTTTCCACTGTGTCACACTACCAAAACTGTAGCTATCCCAATTTACATAAATTAATAATATATTATATATAATAAAATAAAATTTAAAATATGATAGATAAATAAGTAAATAAAATAGGGTTGAGTAATTTGCCCAGAGTCACACAGCTAGTAAGTGTCTGAGGACAGATTTGAACTCAGGAAGATGAGTCTTCCTGACTCCAAGCCCAGTGCACTTCTCAGTGTAACTCAGGCTAAAGTACAGTGTAACTCAGGCTAAAGTACAGACTACTTGCTCATCTACTTTGGGAATCTCCACACTGGGAGTTCCCTACTCTGAGGAAATCACAGGTCCAGAACAACAGAAACACTCCTGGAAAGGGGGGAAATGGGAACAGTTGGCCCAGCAAGAAGCAAGGCAGACAGACATTCAACACCACCCTTGTGGATGGACTCAAGGAGGCTCACCTCCAGAAACGCAATCTCATCATTTTTGTTGAGCAAATGTTCAATCTCTTCTTTCATAGCTTCAATTTCCCTTTTTTTCTTGAGCAGGACCTGATGAACATGGTCATATTTGTCCAAAACTCTCTTTTCTTCCTCTTTCAGCTTCCGCAGAGAGTTCCTCTCCTCTGATTCAATGAGGGCTTTCATGTCTTCATATTCATGTTTCAACAAGTCCATCTTTCTGGCTGCTGTTTCCTAAGGGATACAAAGAAATATTTTGATGTGAGTGGCTTTAAATAAGATGGAGCAGTGCCAATGCTTCTACTGTCACAGTCATTTCAGCAGAGTCGTGCTAGATACCCTAACACAAGCTGAGGGCAACATCTGCCCTCTGACTGCAAAAGGAATCACCTGAATCCATCTTCCCCATAGAAAACTTCCAAACATTCCAAGACTCTAATCACTACTTCAGGTGTGGGTCCCTCCAATCCTAGATGGTTCTGGAACCTCTGGGCATGCCCCCCAATTTGTCAACATGTCTACTTAGCAGGCAGAGGGGGAACTGAGTGCAAGGTTATTTTTTGGTTTTGTTTTGTTGTTGTTTTTTTTTGGAGGGGGAAGGCAGGGCAATTGGGGTTAAGTGATGTGCCCAAGGTCACATGGCTAGTAAGTGTTAAGTATCTGAGGCCAGATTTGAACTCAGGTCCTCCTCACTCCAGCACCTCTGTCCATTCACTGTGCCACCTAGCTGCCCCAAGCTTATCTTTTAAATCAATGATTTAAATGATTTGCTATTTGACTTGTAAGGAGGATTTCCAAGCTCAACTTTGATTCTCAGCTCTCAAGGAGGATTAGAAAGGCTCCTAAGACCTATAGAAGCATAAACTCTTTGGGCTGGAAAGGACAATAGGTGTCATCTAATCCAATCTTCCCCACTCTATAGCAATCTCTGTCTTTGGGGCTTTGTTGGAACATACCCAGGGATGGGGAACTTACTACTTCACAAAACAACCAGTTCTATCCAGAGATGACTTCAATTGGTGCAAAGTTCTTATTAGTGGACTAGAATGACAGTGAGTTGAATTATGCCTCTTCCAAGCCCTGTCCTTGGAAACAGAATCGATCAATTCCATCTTCCCCATGGTAGACCTCCAAATATTTGAAAATTCTAGTCTTCCAATTAGAGTCAAAGGATTTCAGGCATGGGGAGACTAGGTGGCTCAGTGAATGGATACTGGCCCTGGAGTCAGGAGGACCTGAGTTCAAATCCAGCCTCAGACACTTAACACACAAACTTAGCCCTGTGACCTTGGGCAAGTCATTTAACCCCAATTGCCCTTTAAAAAAAGCAAAAAAAAAAAAAAAGACTTCAGGCATGGGTCTCTCTAATACTGCATGAGAGCCTCTGAGCACACCCCCGATGTCAACATCTCCACTAAAATGGGTCAGCTAGGAATCAGGGAGATAAGTCATCTAAGCCTAGATGACTGGTAAAGGCCTTGCCTATTTACCTGGATTGCATGTTGTTTCAACTTTACTTCTTTCAAGGCACTTGAAGCCCTACTGATATGATCACATACAGTCGTCAGTTTCTGCTTCATCTTGGACTGAAATTACAAATAATAGAGGTGAGAAAAAGTGAAGTGAATGATTAGCAGTGTTCCTCAGCCCAATACCCATGATGCTCCCAGAGGCTGCCAGGTATATCCCCCTATATCCCAAATATATTTTCCATGCCAATCCTCTTTTTCTGTTCTTCTATGTATAGGGAAATGATCATTTTAGTTGTTGTTTTTTTAAGTTCAGAATAAAAAAATTAATAATTAAAAAATAAATCAGCCAAAAAATTTAATTTTAAAAATAATTCATTTTCAAGGTGCTCTCTCTCATTTTAAGTGACTCATTTTTACCTCCCAAACAATCTTGTGATATAGGTGTGGATTACCTCTCCCCATCTGACAAATGAAGAAGCATACTCAGAGTTCCTAACTTGCTGCAAGGCCTTTGAAGAGGTCATTTCAATTTTTGGGGTCCCTTGCAAATGTGGCGATTCAGACTATTAGGTGTTTTTAACTTAGGGTTTGTGAATTTATTCTTTTAATAGTCAGGTAACTATATTTATCTATCATTGATTCCTTTAATGATTCTACGTATTATATTTTATTTTATGCATCAAAAAACATTATTCTGAGAAGGGGTATACAGGCTCATACATGAGGTATATACAAAAAGGTTAAGGATCCTCCAACTCCAGGATATCTAAGGTTACCTGCATCTCTCACATTCTTAATATGACTTGTCCAAGGCTACACAGCAAGTTCATGGAAAATCTGATTCCAAACTCAAACAGGGTATGGACATAGAAATGGGGATGGGGAAAGAGGTTAGCAGTTTGACAATAAGGTTGTATATGATCTCTTGGGCACCCAGGAAAGAACTTAATTTCCCCTGTTTGACTGGCAATGTCAACCCCCTTGACTCAGTCCAGAATCCTGAGCCTGACCTTAAAGCCAAATTTGCACAATCAAGTGAGAACATGATAACAGTAAGGAGATAGTTACTCTGAAAAGACAGTTCACTGAGATGTGTCCAGTTTAAAACCTCAATTATAGGATGGTGCACTATTAGATTACCAACAACAACGACAAAACAAACAAAAAAACAAACTCTCGGATAAAGTCTAGGCCCAAAATAGAATCACAGAGCTAGAAGGTAATTAATTCAGAGGCCAAGTGTTTAGGGGCTTGGGAAGACAGAATGTTGGACAGAGGTGGTCTGCTACAAACTTGCTATGTTACCTTGGACAAGTCACAATTACAATATTAGACCTGGAAGCAAATGTAGAGAACATCTAACCTCCTTTATTTTACAGATTTCTTTTTCTTTGTCTGTGTTTTCTTTTGCAACATAACTGGTAGCATGACTACACATATCAAATCTATATCAAATTGCTTGCCTTCTCAAGGAGGAGGGAAAGAAGAAAAGGAGAGAATTTAGACCTCAACAATTTTAAATGCAACCACTTTTTTGTAGTAGCCAAGGACTGGAAATGAGGGGTGGCCCATCAATTGAGAAATGGCTGAACACGTTATGATAATGATTATAATGGAATATTACTGTGCTATAAGAAATGACGAGCAGGCTTATTTCAGAAAAACTTGTTAAGACTTGTATGAACTGATGCAAAGTTAATTGAGCAGAACCAGGAAAACACCGTACATAGTTAACAGCAATACTGTAAAATGATCAACCATGAATGACCTGGCTATTCTCAGCAATACAATGATCCAAGACAATTCCAAAGGACTCGTGATGATAAACGTTATTCATCTACAAAGAAAGAACCGATTGATTCTAAATACAGATGCAAGCATACTGTTTTTTCCTTTCTGTATTGTTTTTGTGTGAGGTTTTTTTTTCCTTTGGGTCAGTGTCTTCTTTTAAAACATGACTAATATGGTAATAAGTTTTGCACGATTAAACATGTATAACCTATATCGAATTGCTTACCAACTTAGGGAAGAGAGAGGTGAAGAAGGGAGGGAGAAAACTAGGAACTCAGATTTTTTTTAAATGAATGCTAAAAACTGTCTTTACATATAATTGGGGGAAAAACAAAAAATTATTTAAAAAAATAAAGCTACAAAACCCCAAGAAGATTCAGATTAAGGAAAAAGGAATGTGTGTGGAGGAACCAATTTTCATCATTAAAAAGAAAAAGGTATGTTTTGCATGACTTCACAAGTATAATGGGTATCACTTGTCTTCTCAATGGGTTTCAGAGAGGCTGGAAGAAGCACGAGATTTTAGAACTCAAAATTGTAAAAATGAATGTTAAAAAACAAAAGATTAAGATATTTTTGAAAAGAAAAAAGGAGAGAAGATGGTGAGTAGAGTTCATAAGGCTCAAAGACCTTTACAAAAATGCTCTGGGCTTCAAAGACCTAATCATAGTTCAATTCAAGAATTTATTAGATGCCTAGTACTATATCCTAGGAAGGTCAAGGAACAAAGAAAAACAATAAAAAGAGTTCCTGCTGTCAAGGAGCATACATTTTTACTGGAAGATAACAAGAGATAACGCCAAAAAACAAACAAACAAACAAACAAACCACCAGAGAGAAGTTTTGAGGTCTTTTTGGCCTGGTAGAGAGAGAGACAAGAGTGAGACACAGAGAGACAGACTAAGAGACTGAAAGTTGGAAACAGAGAAAGAGAGAGAGTTGGACCAGTTGACTCCATTTCTGATCATGGGATTTGGAGCTGGAAGATGCCTTAGAGACCTAAACTAACCCCCTCATTTTACAAGTGAGAAGATTGAAAGCAATAGGAGAAAGAGCCCTGGCTTCCACGTAATATGAGGAACACGGTTCAAATCCCGCCTCAAACATTTAACTACTTGTATTATCCTGGTCAAGTCACTTGACCTCAGTGTCTCATCTGTAAAATAAGGAGGGTAAATTAAATGCCTTCTGAATTCCCAGTTCTCTAAGACCTATTACCCTATAAAGACTGAAGGAGATAGTCTCTCATCTCAGCTTCATGATTTGGGGGCAGTCACTTCAATCAGGGCCTCAGGGAAACTGAAAGGAAACCTCCTCACTCCCCCATCATTCATTTTACAGTAATTTGGGGACCTTCGATTTCCGGGTTTAGCAATGCAGCCTCAGAGATAGAAAGGGACCTCCACATCCACCTAGCTCCTCCCTGGAAAATTCTGGGGGAGGAATCTCCCTCGATCAAAGCAAAATGGCATTAAACCTACAATCTGTAAGTTACCTGGGGCACTAAGGGGGTTAAGTGACTTGCCCAGGGTCATATAACCAGTGTATAGGAGGCAGGGCTTGAACCCCAAAAGAAAAACTCTTCCAGCAAGCTTTCTCACGTTGACCCTGGCCTTTTCTCCTAACAAGTCTGGGCAGGGAGCGGGATGACTTCGCCTCCTTCTATAGACCAAGAAACTAATAGGCTCACACAGGAAAGGGACCCAAACGCCTTTGCCCAGCCCGCGTCTACTGTGCACAAACGGCCCCGAGATTCTTGAGCCCCTCTCGCCTACGTCCACAAGACCTCTACATGTTTCTAGGCTCAACTACAGGTTCTTCCCCCTGAATGCTCGGGAAAGAGAAACTAATCTGGGCACAGGGAAATCGAAACTGCGCCGGGAGTAGCTACCTGCTTCCTGCAGGGGCCTGAGACTGGTGCCCGGGGGAAGGCTTGCCCCGAGGCGCGAATCAGCCCAGGACTTCCCCCGCCGTGCCTCTCCCCGCTCCCCCTCTGCCCACCTTCAGCTGGGTCCTGGCCACGTCCAGGGCCACCGGGGAGCAGGTCTTGTGCCCCACCAGGCAGATGCTGCAGATGCAGACGCCGTGCTGAGAGCAGAAGAATTCCCGGAGGCGGCTGTGCTCAGGGCACTTGCGACGCTCCAGGTCCAGGACGGGCGGCTGCAGCTCGTGGCCCTGGAATGTGGGGTTGTCCAGGTGCGGCCGCAGGTGCTCCTGGCAGTAGGACGCCATGCAGGTGAAGCAGGTCTTGGCGGCAGGAGCCTGCAGGCAATAGTCGCAGGCCACGCTCCCAGCCGCCTCATCCTTCCTCTGGCCCCCCTCCCTCGAAGGCTCACCATCTTGGGACTCACAGAGGGACTGCCCCAAATCCCAGAGGCTCTGGGCTTGCTGCAGCTGCTCCACCACTGCGCACAGCACCGTGTTCTTCTTCAGCTGTGGCCTCTCCGGGAAGCACGCCCGGCACTGGGGGCAGTAGAAGCCGGGGCTCTCGACGGTCCACGTCTCTGCCAGGCAGGACTGGCAAAAGTTGTGGCCACACGGGGTAGTAATGGGCTGCCGGAAGATCTCCAGGCAGATGGAGCAGGTCAGCTCGTCGGCCAGGGGCTGCAGCTCGGCCATCGTGATGCGCTCTGGACGCCTAAGGAGACTCACACTGCAGGAGGGCCCCAGATCTGAGAGAAATGAAACTAGCTGTAGGGGAGGAGAACTGAAAAGTTACCGGAAATCACGTGAGGGTGGGGGGAGTGGCAGGGCGGGGATGGCCCTGGGGGCTGTAAAAGGAAATATCAATACTCTGCCTTTTAGACACCAGGAAGTCAGAAAGAGTTGTTTCATTTAACATTCTATAGCGAAGCCAACAAAAATTTATTAAACGCCTACTATGTGTCGGGCGATACCCCTAAGCACTAGGAATGCATAGAAAGGCAAAAATAAAAATTCAAAAAAATTCATAATCCCTGTTCTTGAAGAGAGTACATTCTAATGCAAACTATATGTGTGTATGTATACACATATATTATCTATATACGCTAGGAGAAAGCATTAATATTAAGGGTAGCAGCAAAGGCTTCTGGCCGAAGGTAGGATTTGAATTTAAGGAAGGCAAGAGGAAGGAATGAGGAGAGAAAGCATTCCAGGAATGGAGCGACAGTCAATGAAGTGCAGTCTAGAGAATGAGCATCTCCTGAAGGGGCATCAAGGAGGCTTGTGTCAATAGATCAAATTGTATGCAGAGCGGAGTGAATGTCAGAAGACTTAGAGAAACAGGAAGGGGCCAAGTTAAGAAGGGCTTTAAGTCATTTTCAACTTGCAGAGAGAGCTGTCCAAACTGGCATATGCTCTGACACGTCTCTCTACCACAAGACGACATGAGGTAGAATTTATAGAAGTCTTGAAGGAGATTACAATGCATTAAAGCACAGTTTGGAGTTAACTTTCCAGAATAGTCATGACTCAGCTCCTTCTTGGATCATTTCTTTCAAGGATTGAAAAAGTTTACTTCCTACTTCCCCCTCCTCTCCCTCCTAGCCTCCACCAATACCTTGATCATAAATGGAAAAGAGGACACTGTCCTTAGGTGCAGTGCTATTCTCTTCAGGCCTGGGTGATGCTAGCTAGATTCTTATCTCAACCTGAGTTAAATTTGGCTCTCTTCTTAATCCAGTCCTCTATGAAGACCTTAACCTTTGTTCTACCCACTTCTTAAAGGGAAAAGTCTGGAGGAGTTTCAGGTTGGAGAAATAGTATTTCTTAATATTTCCCTTAAACTAAGGAGGGAGGCTTTTAATATGCTTTCACAGGCTGGAGGAACAATGATTGGGATAACCTCTCCCCAGCACAAGATACCAATCCAAAGGGCAGAGACCCGTCTACCCCATGGGAGGCTAAGGAAGAGAAGAGATGGTCCCACCCAGTTGTCCTGTCAGTTGCTGCAAAATGAAGTCTGGAGACCCCAACCAATCCTGAACAGTCTTTTCCCAGCCTGGGCCAGCAGGGCCTTTCCTAGTCATACTCTTTAGCCATCCCAAACCTCCTCCCTAGTCACTCAGGTTACTCCTGTGATTTAGAGGTGGAAGTGATGGGGGACGGGATCCCAAAAGCTTCAGCAGGAATTCTGATCTTATCCAAGACCAGAAAACCTGCAATATCGTCTGGAAAGAATTCAAGGTCTCAGGCTTAATTGGAGTGAGAGTTGTAGAAGTTTATTGTTAAGCTTCCATGAGAAGTGGGCAAGAGTCCTTTAGGGGACCTGCCAGTGAGAGGGGTACATGCCTTTACCTTTAAAGGGTAGGGCTGCCACTGTCAGGGCTGACCAGACAGGAGGGGCCTCAGTGCATAGACAAAGGTCAGAGCTGACCAAGAGGAACATGTGAATAGATAGTTTAGATAAGATTTGGGCCAGGCCAGAGGAGACAGGAGGGATTAAGTGAGAACAAATGAGTCCCAAGGTGTTGCCTAGGCCTAGTTTGTATAGGGGGAAGGGGCAGAGTCAGAGGTTGGGAAAGGAATTTTACAGATATCAATTTTACAATACAAATTGCAGTTACAATTTCACAGACTGGTTTCACAAGTTGGTTTCACAAATTTACCTAGACCCCAGGTACCCCATCAGAAGTGCACCATCTCACCCAGTTTCCTCATTTCACCAAGAGGAAATTTGGTACCAGAGGGGTGAAGCCATTCACTCAATGGCATACAGGTCGTGTGTGGCAAAGTCAGGATTAAAAGTTCCCTGACTCCAAACCCAGAACTCTTAACTGTGTAGTTCAGACTTCTTCCTTGCCTTGAGTACTGCTGATTTTGTTTCTAGGCAGCCCATTTAAACTGGGAAAGGGGTATCTTTGCTTCAGGCCATTTTTCATCCTTTTCTCATATCCTTTCTGCATATGGATGCAGAAATCCATCCAAGAGAGGATGTCTTCTCTGCCCTGAAGGAGTAGGAGGCACCTAGCCATGTTACAGTGGAGAGAACACTAGTTTGGGCATCAAAGGGATGTGATTTCAGATCCCCTCCAACCTTCTCTGACATTGTCAAGTGGCTAATCTGAGCCTCGGCTCCCTATCTCTAAAATAATCTAGAAAATGTCTAAATCTCTAAAAGGTAGGATTGGGCTAGGACCATTCCAGCTCTAGATTCATGATGCTATTACATATATATGGGGGAATGGATTGCTGACATAGAGAATTACTTGGTGAGGAAACTCCCTCCACCATTGTAATGTTGTTATTTAAATCCAGGGATGACAAAAACTGTTGAGGTGGGGGCTTTGCCCACCCAAAAACTGTGCCAGTTTCATGATTTGTTGTGGTGGGCCCATCTCAAAGAATTCAGTCAGACCACCTCTAATCCAAGTATAGGCATTTATTGAGATTGACTCCTCTCACCGAGTGGGCTAAGTTCCAAGAGGAACCAACAACTTTAGAGAAAGCAAGATGGATTTCTATAGGGTAAAGATGCAATTACATAACAGAAATTTACATAGAATAGGAGATTATCATTAATATTAAAAAGGCAGGAGGAGTTTGTTAAGGGATTAGATAATAGAGGAGGGATCCAATCTATGGCTCTGTGGTTAAACATTCTGGTAATTCTGCCCTCCATCTAGCTATTGTGGTCCTGTCTGGTTAAGACAGATAATCAGGTATTGTGGTCCTCTCTTGGGCTAGATGGATGATGTGATTGTGATTGAATACAAGAACACACCTGTTTCTGTGGCAATGGGTCTCAGGGCAGTGACCAGGTAGAGGCAGTACCTAGGTTCCCATCACATAGACACACCTACTGTTTCTGTGGGAACTCAGAGCTCAGGGACACACCTGTTGTTCCAGTGATCAGTGAGGCATATACAAAGAAGTTAGGATAAATGGGGGGCAGGGGAGGGGTGTGTTAGTGTAGCGGTAAGCACCCCAAGTGTCCTCAGGGTTTGCTGCCAATGCTGGTTCTTGGATCTGCTTTGATAAAGGAAAGCAACTCAAAATGGGTTAACAAGCTTACTTTAATCAGTCAAATATGTATTGTTTACCTTGTTCAGGGGAAAAAGGTCAGCACCCTGAACTTCAAAGTATACAGGCAGAATTATCAAGACAGAAACAGATCAAATAGACAGCTTTCCAAACTGTCCAACCATTACATCCATACCAAATCAACATCTGGGTTTTTCAAAGCTGGGGGTGCTCTGGACAATGGCTTCCCAGAATCTACATCAAATCACAGAACACTTCTCAAAGTGAGCCCCAAAACAAAGCCTCAAATCGGGGTTTATATACCCTTCACCTGGCTCAGAGAATGTAACAACCTTATTGACCCACTGGCCAATCAAGAAGTATCTACTGAAAAACAAGCCTCCCACCCCAGGCTCCGGGTGCACTTTAGCCTAGGGGCAGGGAAGATCTTAAAAATTCACATTCCCATTACAGTTAGGTAGGTACAGTGGGCCTGCTGTTCAGTGGGGCCAGGACTATAATGAAGTTAGAATAGTGTGGCATCTTTATTAGGATTCCATCAATAAGGCAGCCCATTCTTTGCTATTTATAGTGTCAAGTCAACAAGTATTTATTAAATACCTCCTATACCCTGGGGATACAGAGAAACAGGGGAAGAAGTGTCACCTAGAACACAAAAGGAAATGACTTGTCCAGGGTCTCCTAGCTACCATGTGTCAGACCTGGGACTTAAAGCCAGAATTTCCCTGGTGTGGAGGATGGCTTTCTAGACACAAAACCACACTGCCTCTATGGTATATATGTACCATAAGAAATAAATAGGGGAATGGAGGTGGGAGGGAGGGAATGAGACAGTAATGTGAGGTTGAGTCAACACTTGAAGTACTAGATAAAATCTCCTAATGCTTCTTGCTTCTGCACACTCCCATCTCTCAGCCAAACTTTGGGGGAGATCCCTTTTGAGGTGGGACTATGAAACAATGACCAAAAGAAAAAAATTAATTTTAAACCCCATTAAAAGGAAATCCATTTGGAAAACTGTGTGATTAGATGGGGTCAGTGCATAGGTCATCCCTCGGTGTAGCCCTAAGTAAGGGTTACTCCTTTAGGATGTAGAAAATTGCTCAATTAGCCTGGTAGGATTTCAGAACATGAGTCATTGAATGAAGGCAATCAATGCTTATTGCAAAATCTAGGGATGGACTGAAAAGATTAGCCCTGACCTTTGAGACTATTTGTAGAGTAAGCTAGCCAGCTACATCAGTCTAGAAGAGAGACAGCTATGAAGGAAGAACTCAGCTTCAGAGGGAGCTCTTTACCTTTCCCCTTGCTCCTATTATAAAATGGCAGTAGGTGGGTAGGAAAGGGATATGCCCTCCCTAAAGGAACAGCAACTTAAAACAGAAACATATGCCAGTGTCCAGCAGGGAGTCCAGCAAAGTCTAGCTAAGCGTGTCAGGGACAGGAATCAAGAGTTAGCTGCTAAAAGAGGGGATTTTCTCTCAAGAGATGTCAGTCCCCAGACATGGCATTCTTGCTGGTCTTATAGTTTGGGCTCTATTTTGTTCTAGAAAGGCATCATAGTACCCTAGACTAAGATGTTAGCCTAGCCCAAAGTTGGAGGCAGTGGTAGTCAATCAGTGAAACAGTTTCTAGCAAGAGCCAGAGAGACCAAGGTTGGTGAAAGGAGTCAGGGGATATCAACCATCAAGTGGTCCCTCCCACCCCCACTACAATCCCCACTTTTGAATGTATCTTGATAACCCATATCCCCTTTGTGTGTACTTCTCCACTTAGCAACTCTGTGGGTATCTCCTCTTCCCTCTGATACCTTTAATATTTGTAGGAAGTGTTTTCCAGGTTCATGAAATGCTGTAACTGTTATTATATCATTTCAGTAAATGCCTTTGTGTTTTTTTTTAATTAAATTTATTTATTTACTTTTAGTTTACAACATTGTAAACAAAATTGTATTTACAACAATACAATCCCTTGAGTTTCAAAATTTTCTCCTTACCTCCCCCCTCTCCATGGCAGCATGCAATCTGATGTAAGCTTTACAAATACCTTTACATTAAACATTAGTCAAATTGTAAAGAAGAATTATAACTAATGGAATGAACAATGAGAAAGAAGGAATAAAACAAAACACAAAAGAGAGAGAACAAGTAGTTTGCTTCAATCTACATTCAGACTGTAATTCTTTCTCTGAATGTGGACAGCCCTTTCCATCACGAGTCTTTTGGAGTTGCCTTATAGTGTTGGATTGCTGAGAGGAGCCCAGTCTATCAAAGTTAGTCATCATAGATATGTGTCTGTAGTTGTGTACAAAGTTCTCCTTGTTCTGCTCTCCCCACTCAGCATGAGTTTACATAAGTCTCTCCAGGTTATTATGAAGTGTCTGCTCCTCATTTCTTATAGCACAATAGTATTCCATTACATCATATACCACAGTTGTTCAGCCATTCCCCAGTTGAAAGGCATCCCCTTGATTGTCAGATCTTTACCAACACAAAAAGAGCTGCTATAAATATTTTTGTACATACTGGTCCTCCTCCTACTTTTATGATCTCTTTGGGATACAGCCCTATTAGTGTTATTGCTGGGGGAAAGGGTATGAACATTTTTATAGCCTATGGGCATAGTTCCAAATTGCTCTCCAGAATGGTTGGATCAGTTCACAACTCCACCAACAATGCATTAGAGTTCCAATCTTCCCACATCCCCTCTAGCACCTATGATTTTCCTGTTTTGTTATCCTAGTCAATCTGACAGGTGAGATCTAGTACCTCAGAGTTATTTTGATTTGCATTCCTCTAATCAATAGTGATTTACAACATGTTTTCATATGTTTATAGATATCTTTAATTTCTTCCTCTGAAAACTACCTGTTCATATCCTTTGACCTAAATGCCTTTGTCTTGAGCAAACTGTGTACTATGGCTGACTAGACTCAAGTCAACAAACATTTGTTAAGAAGGATTCAAATCTAAGGATACTTTGAAGGACTAAATGGAGTCAATTAATTGATGCAGCACATTTTTTCCCATAAGGCAAAAAAAATTGAAAAATAAAAAATGGAAATAGGGTGAAAATTTCAAAGCAAAATTATAATAAAATTTTCATGTCAATTGATGTACCTGCTCCTTCTAATGTTAAGCACCCAGGAACCATGCTAAGCAGTGGAGATATAAAGGTAAAAGTAGCCCATGCTCAAGGAGTTTACAATATATTGGGGAAGACAACATGCAAGCTACTATGTACATACAAAATATAAACAGTGTAAATGGGAGGTGATTGTAGAGGAAAAGCACTAGCATTAAGAAGAACTGAGAAAGTTTTCCAGCAGAAGGTGGGATTTTAGCTGAGACTAGAAATAAAGGTAAATGTATGGTGGGAACTTGTGAACTATAGTATTAGGGGTGTGGACATACAGAGTCCCTGAGGACCCAACCTGCTAGTTTCAGTGTGGATGGCAGGGTGCCCAGAGAGGTACCACAACTGTATTACTGTAAATCACTCAGGTTTTCTCATGCCAAAAGACTTGGATGAGTGCTTGAGTTGGAAGAATTGCTATTTTTCTTGGTGATGATAATAAAGATTAAGCAAATTCATTTATATTGAAAATTTCCTCCCTGAAATGGGAATGTTTAGTGGATTTTTTTTTAATGGCATATACTAAATAAACCAATGTAAAATCCTCAGATTCACATAGAACCATGAACCTCACTCAGGTAAGCTGTCCCACTGGAATACTCAAACTGCAAGTAAGTGAGTGCCCCCAGGTATTATGTGTATGCAACTTTTGTTTTTATATTAAAGTTGTTTGTGTGTTTAAAAAAGTGGTAATAAATTCTTAATTTTATTTTAATAAAGTATGAGTCAAAACAAGATGCAGTAGAAACGTGTCATTATCTAAAGTTTGGAAAACTTTGCCTTTCCATCTATTTTCCAACTCCACCAATGTATTAAAAGTACCATCTCCAAGATTACTAATATTTGTAACTGAAGCCCAAGTCAAGGTAACACACAGTAATAAGTGGCAGGGGCAGGTCTAGGACTCCACCTCAGGTCTCCTGAGTTCCTTCTTCATGGAGTGTTCAGAAGAGCAGAACAGTTGTTGAAATGGGTGCTAGGAAGAAGTTACCTACTTCCCTTGTGTCTAGAAGCTAAAATGATTTCTCTCCGTTTCTACAAGTCCTGCTTCTCTTGTGGACCTTCTCTTTTTGTTCTTCCAGTTTGGGGAGGGAGAAGAGGGGATGGAAGAGGGGAGAGATAGAAGGAAAGAAAGAGACTGCTAAGAAGTCAGATATTTTTTTCAGTCCTCTCCAACTCTTCATGACCCTATTTGAGGTTTTCTTGGCAAAGATACTGAAGTGGTTTACCATTTCTTTCTCCAGGTCATTTGACAGATGACAAAACTGAGGCAAACAGGATTAAGTGACTTGCCCAGGGTCACATAGCTAGTAAGTGTCTGAGGCAAGATTTGAACTGAAGAAGATCCTGACTCCAGGTCCAGCATTCTATCCATTGTGCCATCTAGTTACCCCCAAACATATGTACTCTAGAAATGAAATATTAACACATCTCTCATGGGTAGGGTCTTTTGCCAGAAATTATTTTGCTTTGCCCAGAATGCCATAAAGGATGTGTTTTGCATTGATGATGCTCTTATAAAAATAAAGGCTAATTAGTGAGCATAAATTCAAAGCATATATTAAGTGCATTGGGAAAGGTTTAAAAGAAATAAGACACTGATTCTTGCCCCCCACATCCACCCCCACTCTGCTCCAAACCTGTGGTTTTATTGATATAGGAAACTCCTGGTGAGGAAATTTCTTCTAATAATACAGATAGGCAATTGTTCTACAATTTAAGAGTCTTGGGGCTTTTCTAGGACCGGGTCAGCAAGCATTTTCTGTAAAGGGCCAGCTAACAAATATTTGGGCTTAGCAGACCAAGAGGCAAAATTGAAGATATTATGTAGGTACTTATATAACAATATTTAATATATATAATACATAATAATATATACTAATTATATTATATATAATATAGTATATATATTATATATATAATATAGTATATATATAATATTATATATACTATTATATAACAAGAGAGAAAACAAATTTCCAAAATTTTTTATTGATGAAATTTGAAATATAATAATAATGATAATAGAGTATAATTTTTTGTAAAGCAGGCCTACTAATGAAAATGGAATTCTTTTGGGGGAGATAAAATTTCACTTAATTTTGGTTCAGAATTAGTGTTCCCTATCATCAAAAATGATTACAAATGTTCATCTGTTAATGCTGATTTGTAATGAGGTTTTATATGTTTGATTTGAAAGTGATTTTTCACATAGATAAGAGCTGGCCAATACTGCTATCAGTCCATGAGCATATGGTTTTAATTGTGCCTGTTCATTGCTTGGAAGGCATTTATAGAATTCTATCTGATTTTTCTCTTGGTATTTTCCACTTAGCATGTTACTATATTACAGATTAATCACTTCCAGTTGAAAATTAGGTGGAGGCTCCTCAGTTGCCCGGTTAAATGGATTTTGAAATATGGACATTTCTTTTACACTTATATTGAGGTAAAAAAAAAAACACAACACTGCTGGAAACTGTAGTTTGAGCTCAGAAAATACATCCAATGCAAATTTTGTGTGGAAATGGAGATCTCATTTTTTGTTTTAACTTTTGAGAGCATGAGAAGTGTATAGAGCAGCTTGACAATGACATTACTCTTGAATTCAAACAACACTAATGATCCTAAAATGGACTTTACCGCAGTGTAAGTTTCACATAGCAGTGTTGCTTGGACTTGTGATTTTAGGTTGAATTCACTAAGAAACATTATCAGTTCTGTAGAAAAGACTACTTTCCAAAGCCATTCAGTGTTTGATAATAGTGGTTGAGGGCAGTTCTCATTCAGAAAGATTTCTATCTCAGCCCTCAACTCAAAATACTGTAATAAAACCTTTCTTTCCTCTTCTTTTCTTGTTTTGACGTGATGAGAATTCACTAAAAATAAAAAAAAAATAAGATGTTGCAGCACAACAATATGCATGGCACTCAAAATGCTGCTGAGTTATATCTACATCACTGGATTTGTGAGCAGTGGTACAAATAGATGAGAGTGTCACATGCTGTTTTGGCATTCCATCTGTCCAGTCACACAAGTCATTCCTCATGCTTAGAACATACTCCATCTTTGTTAGAATACTTATCTTCCTTGAAGGTGCCACAACTTCCATGAAACCTCCCCTGCTTTCTCATACTTCCTTCTCCCCAGGTATTGCTCAATCCCTTCTCAAATTGTCATTATATTTACTTAAAGCACAGATCTGACCATGTCATACTCCCTCTCTCCCCTCCAATTTAATAAACCCCAGCGGGGTCCCTGTTATTTCTAGGAGCAAATATAAAATTCTCTCTTTGTCTTTTAAAAAGAAGCCTAAGCTTAGTCCCTTCCTATTTTTCAAATTTTCTTACATTTGCTTCCCTCCATGTATCCTATGATCCAGTGACACTGGCCTCATGGCAAAGATACACCACCTCCCAACCTCCCAAGTGCCTTTTCCCTGGCTGCTTCCTATGCCTAAAATTTTCTTCCTCCAAACCTATATCTCCTAGCTTCCTTGGATTCCTTCAAATCTCCCTTTCTCCACTCCCCTTTCCATTATACATATACATTGTGTGTGTGTGTGTGTGTGTGTGTGTGTGTGTGTGTGTTCTCTCCTTCCCAGAGGATCAATATTTTTGCAGACACAAAAGAAGTGAAATAGTGTTGGGCAGTTCTATCTTCTCTCTCTAATTCATTACATAGCTCATCCACTCCTGTTGTACTACCCTTTGATTTTCCTCTTGACCTCAGCATAGCTCTCAAATCACCTTTGGCTAACCTTAACATACTTTGCCAGGCTTAGCTTATTCTACACTTTTGCCCTTGATCATGTTCTATCCAACATTTCAATGATTTGGATGATGACATAGCGGGCATGTTTAGCAATCATCATACATAATACAGACCCAGGAAAACATATAATATGTTTGAATGACAGAATTTTCAAAAAGGTCTGAAAAAGCAGAAACAGTGTGCTTAAACTAACAAGATAAAGGTTGATAAGGGTGAGTTTAAAGGTTTACACTCATATTTTTTAAAAGTTCAAAAATGCATTCAAAATTGGGGAGACTGGCTCATGTGGGTGGAAAAAATCTAAGGATTTTTGTTGACCACAAGCTCAGTGTGAGTGAACAATGTAATCCTGCCCCCTCCTCAAATCCCCCTCAAAAAATGATATAATTGTTGACTTCATTATTAAAAACAAAGTGACAAGAACAAGAGAAATAGAATTCTGCTCTAATTAGATCGCATGTAGAGTACTCAGTTCAGTTTTCTGAGATATCTACTTCAATATACATCTAAAGTTTTAAAAGTATAGTCAATGCATAGACTATTTTAGTCCTACTTTCTTTCATTTCTATATATTTGTGCATTTCTTTATGTTCTCACATCTATCCTTTTTTTTAAACATTGCCAATATTATTTCATAACATTCACATGCTATAATCTGTTTGGACAAGTGTTGGACCCAGTTTGTTTTATTTGTTTTTAATATAATTTATTTGTTTTAATTTTCCTTTTAAAAAAATTCTGAGTTCCAAACTCTCTCCCTCTGTTTAGCCCCTCCCAGATCCATTGAGAAGGCAAGCAACATATTAATCATAAATGTGTAGTCATGTAAAACTTATTTCCATATTAGCCATCTAACAAAAAAAATAACAGTAAAGTGAGTGAAAAAAGTATGCTTCAATCTGCCCTCAGAATTTATCAGCTCTTTTTCTGAAGCATTTTTTATCAAGAGTCCTCTGGAACTGTCTTTGATCATTGTATTGATTAGAGTAGCTAAATCTTTCACAGTTACTCATCATTATTATATTGCTTTAACTGTATAATACATTCTCCTAATTCTGCTCACTTTACTTTGCTCAGTTCATATGCATTTTTCTGAAGCCATCCCCTTCATCCTTTTTTTTTGTTTTGTTTTGTTTTTTGGGGGGGAAGGGTAAGGTAATTGGGGTTGTGACTTGCCCAAGGTCACACAGGTAGTTTTGTGTGTGTGTGTGTGTGGGTGCGTTAAGTGTCTGAGGATGCATTTGAACTCAGGTCCTCCTGACTCCAGGGCCAGTGCTCTATTCACTGCGCCACCTAGGTGCCCTGCTCCTCATCATTTCTTATAGCACAATAATGGACATATAGTTTGTTTTCAGGTTTTAGCTGTTAACAAATAGCATAGAGATGAATATTTCTGCTGACCCGTCTTCCCCCTTTTTACTTACATTTTTTGGGTATGTTCTCTGTCAATATTATTTGTGAGTCTAAGTGTCAGACCTCTATGATATTTTATGTAAGCTTCCTTCCCTCCCCCTCCCCCCCCAAAAAAAAGGAATACAGAATGCATCAGAAAATGTCATCAAGGGTACAGATGCTACTTTGTGATATAAAATCATTACTGCCAAGTCCTTCAGAGTTCTTTGCATTAAAGATAATGCCAAGTTTGTAACTTAGGACACTGGAAGGATGGTGGCATTCAAGATAGAAATAGAGAAAAATGGAAGTATGGATTTGGGGAAAAGATAATGAATTTTGTTTTCGACATATTGAGTTTAAGATACCTATAAGATATTCAGTTTGAAATTTCCAATAAATAGTTGGGAGGTTTGTGGCCAGAACTCAGAAGAGAGGCTGAGGCTGGATAAAAAGATCTGGGAATGACATTTAAACCCATGGGAGCTGATGGAATCACTAAGTGATAAAAGGTAAAGAGAGGAGCGGCCAGGTAGCACAGCGAGTAAGAGCACTGGCTCCAGTATCGGGATGACCTGGAGATCGAATCCCGGGCTCAGACACTTAGCACCCACTCAGAAACACCTGGCCATTGAGCAAGTTACTTAACCCCGATTGCTTAAAAGAAAAAAAAGGTAAAGAGAGAAGAGGATCCTGGACAAAGCCTTAGGGGTACAGTTAGAGGGTGTGATATGGTTGGTGAGCTAGCCAAGTAGACTAAAAATGGATTGCTCAGACAGATAGAAGGAGAACCAGGAGAGTAGTGTCATGAAAACCCAGAGCAGAGAAAATATTAGTGTTAAATGCAGCAGAGAGGCCAAAAAAAAAAAAAACTTCAAGAAAAAAGGATAAGAATCAAGAAAAATAGGTTTGACAAATTAGATATTATTGGTAATTTTGAAGAAAGCAGTTTTAAGAGGAGTGGAAAGGAAAGATTGCAAAGGATTGAGGAATTAGGGAGAAAAGAGGAAGTGGAGGCATAAACAGTAGGCAGATTTTTCTAGTTTGATTGTGAAAGGGAGGAAGGCATTCTCCAAATTATCAAAACTCTATTTCAGTATTTCTGGCCTTGAAAAAAAATTAATTTTCAGAATTTCAGAATGACCTTGTATAGTTTTGCAAATAACAGTTTTGTTGTGTTTTGTTTTTTGTCCCTTTCAGTTTTAAATCGATGACCTTATGAAGATTTTATTCCAGAATACCCCAGCAGTATATCTTTATACAAACTGAGGGGTAAAGTCATTAAGTCTGCTGTGAACTGGGTTGGGAAGAAAATAACGAGAGTCTTCAGAAAAGTCCAACCACCAAAAGGAATCCTCAGATGCTACTGTAATCCTTCCCACTATTTCCATATGTAGCTATCTGGGACAGAGTCAATAATCAGATGTGACACACAGAACCATTATTAGGACTTCATAAGACTTTCATAAGCACTGAAGTAAGTAGTAGGCCAATAGGCCTACCATTTTTTATTGTTTCTGTGATTTGTTCTTTGACCCACTCATTATTTAGGATTAGGTTACTTAGTTTCCAATTGATTTTAATTTATCTTTCCATGGACCTTTATTGAATGTAATTTTTATTGCATTATGATCTAAAAAGGATATATTTAATATTTCTGCCTTTCTGTATTTGATTATGAGGGTTTTAATGCCTTAATACATGATCAATTTTTGTGCAGGTACCACGTACCACTGAGAAAAGGTATATTCCTTTCTATCCACATTCAGTTCTCTCCAAAGGTTTATCATATATAACTTTTCTAAAATTCTATTCACCTCCATAATTTTTATCTTGCTTATTCTTTTCGTTATATTTATCTATTTCTGATAGGAGCAAGTTGAAGTCCCCACTGTTATAATTTTACTATTTCCTCACTTCTCCTTTACAAATTTGGATATTATACCATTTGGTGCATATATGTTTATTATTGAAATTATTTCATTAGCTATGGCATGTTCCTTATCTCTTTTACTTAGATCAATTTTTGCTTCTGCTTTGTCTGGGATCATGATAGCTAACCCTATTTTTTTTTTTTACTTCAGCTGAAGCATAACAGATTCTGCTCCAGTCCCTTACCTTTATTCAGTATGTGTCTCTCTGCTTTAAATGTGTTTCTTGTAAACAACATGTTGTAGGATTCTGTTTTTTAATCTATTTTGCTATCCACTTCAATTTTATGGGTGAGTTCATTCCATTCACATTCATAGTTATAATTATTGTATATTTCCCTTCATCCTATTCCCTCATTTCTCTGTCTCTCTCTCTCTGTCTCTCCTCTCTCTTATCTCTCTCTCTCTGTCTCTCTCTGTCTCTCTCTGTCTCTCTCTGTCTCTCTCTCTCTCTCTCTCTCTCTCTCTCTCTGTGTCTTTGTCTCTCTCTCTTTCTCTCTCTCTCTCCCTCTCTTTTCTCTCTCTCTATGTCTCTCTCTCTGTCTCTGTCTCTTTCTCCTTTCACCCTGTCCTTCTTCACTAGTGTTTTACTTCTGACTACCACCTCCCTCAGTCTGTCCTCCTAACAGTCCTCTTCCCCTGCTCTAGTATCTTTTCCTTCCTATTTCCCTATAGAGTAAAATAAATTTCTACACTCAAGTGAATGTGTATGTTACTGCCTCTTTGAGTCAATTCCAAGGAGAATAAGGTTCAAGTATTCCCCGCCCCCTCAACTTTCCCTCCATTGTAATAGGTCTTTTGCACCTCTCCATGTGAGATAATTTACCCCATTCTACCTCTTCCCTCTTCTCCCAGTGCAATCCTCTTTTTTTTTTCATACCATCCCAGCAAAGTCAACTTATACCCACATACTCTGTCTATGAATATACCTTCTAACTACCCTAACAGTAATAAAGTTCTTAATTACAAGTATCATCTTACCATGCGGGAATGCAAACATTTTAACTTTGTTGAATCACTTATGTTTTCTCTTTCCTGTTCACCTTTTTATGCTTCTCTTTAATCTTGTATTTGAAAATCATATTTTCTATTCAGCTCTGGTCTTTACATCAGGAATGCTTGAAAGTCTTCTATTTCATTGCATATTCTTTTTTTTCTCTTGAATGATTATAGTCAGTTTTGCTGGGTAGGTTGCAGTTGTAGCTTATTTGCCCTCTGGAATATCATATTCCAAGCCTTCTGATCCTTTAATGTAGAAACTGCTAAATCCTGTGTAATCCTGACTGTGGCTCCATGAAATTTGAATTATTTTGTACTGCTCATAGTATTTTGTCCTTGGTGTGGGAGTTCTGGAATTTGGTTATAATATTCCTGGGAGTTTTCATTTTGGGATCTCTATTAGAAGGTGATCAGTGGATTCTTTCCATGTCTATTTTACCCCCTAGTTCTAGTATAGCACAACAATTTTCCTTGACAATTTCTTGGGATATGAAGGCTCTTCTTCTGATCATGGTTTACAGGTAGTCCAATGATTTTTTTAAGCTTTTTGGAGGGCAATTGGGGTTAAGCATCTTGCCCAAGGTCATATGGCTAGTAAGTGTTAAGTATCTGAGGCCAGATTTGAACTCAGGTCCTCCTGACTTCAGGGCCAGTGCTCTATTCACTGCACCACCTAGCTGCCCCCCAATAATTCTTTTTTTTATTTTTTTAAAATAAATTTTGTTTATTTTTACTTTACAACATTCATTTCCACAAGATTTTGAATTACAAATTTTCTCCCCATCTTTCTCCTAATCACCACCCCAAAACAGTGATCCCACTTAATACCCTCTCCCCCAGTCTGCTCTCTCCTATATCCTCCCCTGTTCCCCCTCCAACTTTCCAATAAGGCACAGTGGATCTCTATACCCCAGTGCCTGTATATCTTATTTCCCAGTTGCATGTAATAATAATAATAATAATAATATATTTTTTAAACATTTGATTTTAAAACTTTGAATTCCAGATTCTTTCCCTTTCTTCCCTTGTCACCGACCCTTACTGGGAAGATAAGCAATTCAATATAGGGTTGTACATGTGTAGTTACGCAAAACGTTTCCATAGTGGATATATTGTGGAAAAACTGACTATATTTCCCTCCATCCTATCTTTCCCCTCACTTGTTCTATTTTTTACTTTGACCCTGTCTCTTTTAAAAAGTGTTAGCTTCTAACTACCCTCCTCCCCATATTCCCTTTCTTCTGTCATCCCCCCTCTTATCCCCTTCCCCCCTACTTTCCTGTAGGGTAAGATACCCAACTGAGTGTATATGTTAATATACACTCCTTAAGCTAAATTCAATGAGAGTAAGGTTGACCCATTCCCTTTTGTCTTCCTGTTCTTCCCCTCCATTATAAGTTTCTGTTGCCTCTTTTGTATGAGATAATTTACCCTATTCTGTCTCTCCCTATCTCCTTTCATTATATTCTTCTCTCACCTCTTAAATATATTTTAAAAATATCATTCCTTCCTATTCAATTGATCCTGTGCCCTCTGTATACGTATATATCTGTATACATGTATATACATACTCACATTTCTATTCATATGCACATATATCCTCCTATGTATACATTTATATTCCCTTCAACTATCCTCATACTAAGAAAAGTTTCATAGGTTACAATGATTGTTTTTCCATGTAGGAATGTAAATAGCTCAACTTTCATAAGTTCCTTATGATTTCTTTTCCCCGTTTACCTTCTCATGCTTCTCTTGCTTCTTGTATCTGAATGTCAAATTTTCTATTCAACTCTGGTTTTTTTCATCAAAAATGTTTAAAAGTCCTCTATTTCATTGAATGACCATATTTCCCCCTGAAACATTACACTCAGTTTTGCTGGGTAGGTGATTCTTGGTTTTAATCCCAGCTCCCTTGACCTCCAGAATATCATATTCCAAGCCCTTTGGATCCCTCAGTGTGGAAGCTGCCAGATCCTGTGTTATCCTGATTGTGTTTCCACAATATTCAAATTGTTTCTTCCTGGCTGCTTGTAATATTTTCTCCTTGATCTGGGAATTCTAGAACATGGCTATAATATTCCTAGGAGTTTTCTTTTTGGGATCTTTTTCAAGAGGTGATCAGTGAATTCTTTCAATTTCTATTTTGCCCTCTGGTTCTAAAACATCAGGGCAATTTTCCTTGAGAATTTTTCATTTGTTTGGATCTATTTAATAGTATCTTGATTTCTCATAAAGTCACTAGCTTCCATTTGCTCCAATCTAATTCTGAAGGAATGATTCTCTTCAGTGAGCTTTTGAAATTCTTTTCCATCTGGCAAATTTGGCTTTTTAAGGCATTCTTCTCCTCATTGGCTTTTTGGGCCTCTTTTGTCACATGAATTAGTCTATTTTTTAAGGTGTATTTTCTTCAGTCAGGTTGTTGACTCTCTTTTCATGATATTCTTGCATCATTCTCATTTTTCTTCCCAATTTTTCTTCCACTTCTCTTACTTGATTTTCAAAATCCTTCTTGAGCTCCTCCATGGCCTCTAACCAATTCATGTTTTTCTTGGAAGCTTTTGGTGCAGGAGTTCTGACTTTGTTGTCTTCCTCCTGTTCCATACTTTCATCCTTTTTGTCCCCCAAAAAGGAATCTAATGTTTGATTGCTGTGCTTGCTTTGCTTCCTTTGCTTGCTCATGTTGCCACTCAATTACTTCACTTTTGAGCTTTTTGTCAAGTAGAACTCTGCTTCCAGAGAGGAGAGTCTTGTCCCAAATTGCTGGGATTTTTGCAGCTGCCAGAGCTATTAGTTGGGCACCCTCTCTACAGACACCACAAGCTCTGACTCACTGGTTACACACCCTAGGACCTCCACCCTAGACAGCGATCCAGATCCAAGAAGGTTAAAGCAAGAGCGATTACCCTCTGAATGGTTGCTTGGTCCCCCTACAATCTGCAGGCCAGGAGCTTTGAAGCAGCCACATGGAGGCAGCTGCACGGCTGCAGTGCCTCCCCCACTTCTCTCTCTGAGGACAGATTCCGCACCATGCTCCATCCCCTCCAGTTTCAACAGAGTTCCACACTGACCTTTTACTTTGTCTTTGGCATTTATTGGTTGATAATTCTGGAAACCACCACAGCTGCTGGTGATCCACTCTCCTGAAGTCTGCTCCAGGCACTGCTGGTGGGGGCCTCCTACTCACACAGGCCTGTGTTCCACTCCCAGCCTCATGTGATAGACCCTTTCTGTGGGCCTTCCAGGCTGTCTTCAGCAGGAGATGTTTCTCTCTGTCACTTTGTGGGTTCTGTCACTCTAAAATTTGTTTAGAGTCATATTTTATAGGTATTTGAGGTGGTTATAGGGGAGCTCACAGAGTTTTCCTGCTTCTACGCCACCATCTTAGCTCCACCCCCCCCCCCCAAATAATTCTTAAATTATCTCTCCTGGATCAATTGTTTTCAATTCCAGGTCAACTTTTTTTTTCTAATGAGATATTTCATATTTTCTTCTATTTTTCACTTTTTATTTTGCTTTATTTTTTCTTGATGTCTCATACAGTCATTAGCTTCCACTTGCCCAATTCTGATTTTTAAGGAATTATTTTCTTCAGTTAGCTTTTCTACATCCTTTTCCATTTGGCCATTTCTTCTGTGAATTTCTGGGCATTTTTTCCATTTCCTTTGTACAGTAGACAGACTTGGATCAACCAATGAATGGAAGTTAAAAGTTGACCTGGGTCACCTTAATGTAAGGGAAATTTTTTAAAAAATAATTCAATTCAATATACATTAAGTACCTGCTATATACCAGGTACTATGTTAAGTACTAGAGATATAAAAAAACTAAATGAAACTATTAGAGTTGCTAAAAGCAGGATTGTGAAGTAGTGAACTCCCCAACTGTGGAAGTGTTCAATAAGAGTCAGGGTATTATAGAGGGATTTTACGCATGAGGTAGGCTAGATAAACTTTGAAGTCTCTTCCAACTCAAATATGACATGGTTTGGGAAAGGCAGAGGGATATTTTATCCAAAGTCCAGGCAGATGAAGTTCTGGGCTTGAGCTCACCAGAATATGAGAAATCAGGACTATACATATAGATAAGGTATCATCTGTCTACTCAAAGTTGTAAAAATAATGAGCTCTGCAGCCTCCTGCCCCTCACAAAGAAAAAAAAATGTTTCTACAGAGGAAGGGACAGAGGGAGTTAGTTGACAACTGGAGTTGGGATTGACTTATTCCTGTCTATTTAAAATGTGATTAATCCAGAATGGGACAGGTAACCCAAAAAAGGATGATGGAATTAAAATGGTATATATGTCTGAGCAGGAACTTAGAAAAAGCACTTTAATGCTAAAAGGCTACATGTTTGAGGAGGGAAGAAAAAGCATATATGTCATTTGTTGGTTTCTAGACTCTAGCAACAGGTGATCAACTCCACATTCCCCAGCCTGGCATTGTCTTCCATTGTCTGATTTTACTTCTACCCAGACTTATCTACTACTACAACACCAGGATAAAAATCTCTACTCAATCAATATTTTCCTTTCTGTCCCCTGAATATATCATAATTATTCTGACTTTTATTTAGTCTGCCTAGCAAATAAATACTGACTTCTCCCTTCCTTTCGGCATGTTCAAAACCTAACCAACCTGCAAATCTGACTCATATACACACTTCTATAACCTCCTCAGTTCAGTTTTCCAGTCGATCACAGTTTAATAGCCAAGACTGTCATGTAATGAGGATATGAACAAACATTCCAGAACAGGCCAGTTAGGTGGCTGTAGCAACAAGCACCCCAAGCGTCCTCAGGGTTGCTGCCACCACAGGTTCTTGGATCTGCTTTGATAAAGGAAAGCAACTCAAAATGGGTTAACAAGCTTACTTTAATCAGTCAGACATATATCGTTTACCTTGTTCAGGGGAAAAAGGTCAGCACCCCGAACTTCAAAGTATACAGGCAGAATTATCAAGACAGAAACAGATCAAGTAGAGAGCTTTCCAAACTGTCCAGCCATTACATCCATACCCAATCAACATCTGGGTTTCAATATCTGGGTTTTTCAAAGCGGGGGTGGGGGGACTCCAGACAACGGCTTCCCAGAATCCATATCAAATCACAGAACACTTCTCAAAGTGAGCCCCCAAAACAAAGCCTCACATCAGGGCTTATATAGCCTTCTCCTGGCTCGGAGAATGTAACAACCTTTTGGACTCATTGGCCAATCAAAAAGTATCTACTGAAAAACAAGCCTCCCACCCCAGGCTCCAGGTGCACTTTAGCCTAGGGGCAGGGAAGATCTTTAAAATTTACATTCCCATTACAGTGGCACAGTGGATAGAGTGCCAGGCCTGGAGTAAGAAAGACTCCTCTTCATGACTTCAAATCCAGCCCCAAACACTTACTAGCTATATGACCCTGGGCAAGTCACTTAACCCTATTTGTCTGTTTCCTCATCTGTAAAATGAACTGGAGAAGAAAATGGCAAACAACTCCAGTATCTTTGCCAAGAAAACCCCAAATGGGGTCAAAAGGAGATAGTCATGACTGAAAAAACTACCAAACAACAACCAGAACTTGTCCACTGAATCAATAAGCTTTTGTTACCTGCTATGTGTTAGGCATCAGGAATATAAAGTTAATAATGAAAACAGGCCCTGCCCTCCATGAATTTAAATTCTATTGGGAGAAACAGCATGTATACACACATTCACATACATCCAAAGACATTGTATAAATAAATACATACATATATGTACACACACATAATACAATGTAATTATTTGCAGGAGGGAGTAGTTGGGGCTTGGGGGGGGGGAGTCTGAAGGTCTTACGTATTTGTATCCTTGTTAATTTGTTAATTAACTTATATCCTTGTTACTCTTGGGAGGTTATATGTTTATTTCTATGATGCCATTGCTCAAAAACCTTTTTGTAGCTCTTCTTTGAAAATTACCTTATGAACCAATTTATGAGGCACACTCCAATTTATCCTGTATCTATGTCTTGTTTGTACCTAGCTGTTTCATGTCTTCCCACGTTAGACTATGAGCTCATAAAGATGATAGATAGCTTCTTTTTTGACCAAAATCAGTTTCACCCCCTTGATCTTTGACCTCACCTTTGACCAGCTTGACTATTGATGGCTTTGCTCCCACTAATCCAATCCAATCCAATCTTAAGATTAAGAATTGCCACAACCGGGGTGACCAGGTAGCACAGCCAGTAAGAGCACTGGCTCCAGTGTCAGGATGACCTAGGAATCGAATCCTGGGCTAAGACACTTAGCACCCACCCAGAAACACCTGGCCGTGTAACCTTGAGCAAGTTACTTAACCCCAATTGCTTAGGGGTGGCCAGGAGGCTCAGCGAGTAAGAGCACCGGCTCCAGTGTTGGGATGACTTGGAGATCGAATCTCAGGCTCAGACATTCAGCACCACACCCAGAAATAACTGGCCATGTAACCTTGAGCAAGTTACTTAACCCCGATTGCTAAAAAAAAAAAAAGATTTGCCACAACTGATGTCACCCAAAAGACTAAAGGTAATTTTAAAAACAGGGGGACAGAGGAATATAGACAAAGGATCTCTCTTCCTCTGTGACTATAGGGAAAGAGGTAGTTAGGGATAGCTATAAATCAAAGGTGTCAAACACATGGCCCTGCTGAGTATAGCTGATCCAGATTAAAATGGAAATGGAAAAATACAATAAAACATAGATAACATTACATTTTAAAACTGTCAACATGTAGTCAACAGGGATCCTTGCATAGGGCTCAGAGGCCACCCATCTGTGTGAGTTTGGGACCATTGCTATGAACCCTAACAGCATATTTTTGGTACATTTATTGAGTAAGTTCTTGAGGAAAACTATTAATTGGAAAGTTAAGAAGGGCTTAATTTAGTCTTAGTGCCTTTCCTCCAAGACTATCTCCAATTTATCCTGTATCTATGTGTTGTTTGTACCTAGCTGTTTCATGTCTCCCCATGTTAGACTATGAGCTCTTTGAGAGCAAGGAACTGGTTTTTTGTCTTTCATGTATCCCCTGTGTTTAGCACAGTCCTTGGCACATAGTAGGTTAAGTAGGTAAAGGTTAGTTAACTGATTGGGAGTTTTAAAAGGCATCAAAAAGCAAAACATGGGGAAGTATTAGATGGGATATAAAGTACTGGGAGAAAACAAAAGTTATTTACAGAGATTATTTACTGAAAACCTATGGGAAGGATAGAAAAGATGGCAGGAAGGAACCTAGAGAAACTGTGGTTCTGGGGAATGACTGGCCAAAAGACTTTGTATATACATAACAAATTTAACCACAGGATTGAAAATGTGTAACTAGCTACTTAATTACTAGACTAAGAGGAGAATTAGGAGGACTAACTAACTTTAAAAGATGGATTGGGAAAAATTAAGATGGATAAAGGTCACAAAGGGGCCTTCTGGGCCTGAAGGTCACAGAGAATATAAAGAGTCAGAGGGACATTCCCAAAGGTAACCAGTCTTGATGAATAAGACAGAAAAGGTAGAAATAAGCCAAATACCCAAAGGGTATGCTTGGAGAGAAACTTGACCATTGCAACAGTATATTGGGGAGAGTATATTCTTCTTCAAGTGAAGGAAGTGTAGATAATAAACTCCAACTTGATGAAATAACTCCCTAAGTAAATCACCTTTCTTTGCTTTTTATCGAAAAATTTTGTGTTAACAAAGCAAATACGTCAATACAAGTGAACTCCTTCCCAAAAGTTAACCCAAACAGCACAAAAGTGACTAACCATTCATATACTGGCACACTTTTGTAATTTGCTGTTTGTTGAAAGATTATGTACTTTATCAAGGCAGTAACAATGATGCCCATTGTATTGAACCTCAGTTTTGTTGCCATGTAATGTTGTCTTCATTCACCCATGTGTATGCAGTCCCTATTATTCCTTTGGATTTGCCTTTTTTGCTCTGCATCTCCTCATACAAGTTTTCCTCCATTTCTTATAATTCTTGATGGCTGCAATTCCTTAAAGCATGATAATGTTCAATTATTTGAATATTACACAATTTATTCTTCTATTCCCTAATTATTTAGCATATAGTTTGTTTCTAATTGTTTAGAATTACAAATAATGGTTGCTTTGAATGTTTTTGTTCAAAGAATGTTTTCTTTCTGTCTTTGAAAGGAATGATTTATTGTATCCCAGGGGTGGCTAGGTAGCACAGTGAATAGAGCACGGCAGTGAACAGAGCACCAGCCCTGGAGTCAGAAGGACCTGAGTTCAAATCCGGCCTCAGACACTTAACACAAAAACTAGCCACAAAAACTAGCCGTGTGACCCTGGGCAAGTCACTTAACCCCAATTGCCCTCCAAAAAGCAAAAAAAAAAAATTTATTGTATCCCTATTTTATTATCAGTATTAATTAGTTTAGTGTAGCTCCATAGGGATAGTGATTATTAATGACATACTTCTCTATTAATACATCTAGTCAGTCTAATCAACTGATATTATTTAGGGATAGATAACAGATTCTTTCTTATAATAGGCCCCAAACTTAAAACTACAAGCTCTATAAGTTCACTAGCTTGTTAAGCAATAAGTTCACTAAACCATTATAAAGTTCACTTGCCTAACCACAAGAATTCTGACCAGAAGGCCTCCACTTTTTTGGGTGAAAAATGCATGCCCAAGCACAGTATGGGTGGGATCACATAATATGGAAAATCCTCCAACTTATTTTTGTGTCTCTTAACCACTCTCTTATTATCTAATATGAGGAGCCCACCTTATGACCTTTTAGTGGAGATGACTCTTGCCTTGCCCATCCTGGGACCACCCATACTGATGCATCATTTCTGACCTTCCTAGAGGCTCACAAGCAAGGCCTATTAATCAATCAGACTGTTACTTTGCCTTTTCTGAGTGTCTGGATATCAAGTGCTGTAAAAGCAAGTCCCTAGAGAAAAGTAGAATCTCAGAGTGTGAAGGGGTCTGGTTCCTTTAATAAATGGTGATTGGATTGGAGCTTTGCCTCAGTGGTTTTTCTTACAGAAAACCTTCTTTGATGGGGAGGAGGTGATGGATGAGTCAAAAATGTGTGAAGAATTTCATAACTTTTACTACATAATTTTATATTGCTTTCTAACACAATTGGTACAATTCACAGTTCTCCTACCAGTGAATTAATGCTTGTTTTCTTATAGTATTGCCAACATTAAACTTTCCCATTTTTTTACATTTTATCAATTTGATGGATTTAGAGTGCTTCAGTTTTAAAAATTGTATTTATATATTCAACAAGCAATGCTCTATAATCTTAATTCTTCAAATTTCTGACAACTGTTAACTGTTGTTGATGATCCTCATTACAGAATCATATTTAGAATTGGAAATGACCTTAGAAGTCATCAGGTCTAACCCTTTTCTTTTATAGATGAAGAAAATGAGGCCCAGAGAGACTAACTTGTCCATGGTTGCAAAGATACCAAATATCGGAGGCAGAATTTGTTTCATTTTTGTTTTGCTGCTATGATACCCACATATGAATTTTGTTGTTGTTCAGTTGATACGACTCTTCATGACCCCAACTGGAGTTTTCTTGGCACAGATACTGGAATGGCTTGCCATTTTCTTCTCCAGCTCATTTTACAGATGAGGAACTGAGGCAAACAGGGGTTAAGTGACTTGCCCAGAGTCATACAGTAAGTAAGTTGTGTCTGAAGCTGGATTTGAAGTCAGGAAGATGACTTCTTAACTCCAGGCCCAGCATTCTAGTCACTGTGCCACCTAGCTGCCCTTGTAGACAATCATGGACACAGATTTAGAGCTTGAAGGGACTTCAGAGACCATAAAAGCAAAGAGGACAAAGTTTTTCTTCCACAATACAATTGCTAACCATTTCCAGGATGGAGTCAAACACCTAGTTGAGAGACTTCACTAAATCAATACAAACCCAATGCCATGGCATCTCCTATGCTAACTATCTTACAGAAGTTGAGAAATAGTTCTTCCCAAACTCTCATGTACAGTTTCTCATGTTATCTTCTTCAGAAAGGGTCTCATGAATTCTGTACCCTTTTTCTCACAGGAAATGTAAAAGGTTCACAATGCCTTACTCCCCAAATATCTGAAAACATTTATACAAATACCCATTATGTCTTAAGAAAATCTATAAATGCAACTAAAGTTTGTAAAATTCTTCAATGGATAGATTTATTAAAACAGGAAATTTGCTTTAGTGGTTTAAATGTTACTCATTGGAATATTAAAAAAAAAAATACAGTCCTTTTCTTATATTACCACCGAGTGGCCAAACAGTTTATTAACTTCATAGCACTCAACTGTTATGTCAAATTCTGTTATGAAAGTCTTACTCATTTCCAGGACTTCATGGTGGGGCTTAGGGAGGAAATTATACGTCAATGATCCTAAAACTATGGTTAATTTAAGATAACTAACAATTCTGAAACATACTTCTTGTTTTAAAGTGACTAGTTTCAATATTAAGAGGTAGATCTTATGGGGTGGCTAGGTGGGGCTCAGTGAATAGAGCACAGGCCCTTTAGTCAGAAGGACCTGAGTTCAAATCTGGCCTCAGACACTTAACACTTAGCTGTATGACCTTGGGCAAGTCGTTTAACCCCAACTGCCCTCCAAAAAGCACCCCCCCCCAAAAAAGGTAGATCTTTTATAAGGTACTTAACATAAAAAAAAATACTAAAAAATTTACTCTATGATGCTGAAATACTTTATTTAGAAAAGGTCCAAACTATAGTCACTTTCACAAGGTCAAAAAACAAACAAACAAAAATTATGAACTACTTGAACGCATATGTTTTGTCCTTATCTGACAATATATACATTGGGTGGAATGATAAAGGTCAGGCCTGTTCTGTACTTGGAGGGTCAGCATGAGGGTCAATGATCAATCTTGGTTCAATCAGTTCTTTCCAACAAATAGTTATCTGGGGAAAAAATACAAAAAATAATCAATACGGTGAAATGTTCTAGGTAGACTGCTCTAGTGAAATAAACTCATCATCAAACACTCAAATTCCATATGATAAAAATAATGGAGAACATTGTTTTCTAGTAAGTAAATACCCTGGCTGAGTTCTAATAAATTATATGTACATTGGGCTATAATGAAATACATCTAACATTAAAACTGAACATATACAGAAGCCCTAATAAAACAACTGAAGCATGTTTCATTATCTCCCTTCTAGACTAAGCACAGAGAACATATCCTAGCTAAACTTTTATCTCACCTAACAGAATGCTTAGCATACAACAGGGGTTTAATAAATACTTGTTGAACTGAATTAATCTTTGATTATTCAGAAGGATCTTTAGAACCTTGATCCTCAAACAGAGGACATCTGTGTCCTATGATTATCAGATGGTAAAGGAATACCCTCTTTTTGCCACTCTGCATTTCATGGATTCTTTAAAAAAAAAAGTATTTTATTTTTTGCCATGGTAAAGCATTCATTTTTAAATTTCTACCAGCTGTACTACAATTACAATGACATTAACTTTATTAACGATGCAAAAAGCATCACTTACTGGCAAAAAGGAGAAGCTAACCAGTAAGCCTAACTGTGTAAGCAGCACATGGAATAAAACGATGTTTCTTATATCTACTTAACAACAAAATTTCCAGAAGAGTATAATGGCAAAAAAGTCTATTGTACTGAGATCAGAAGCATAATAGACTGGGTTAGTATATATTCATTCCAATCACATTCTGAAAGTTGATCTTTTAAAAAATAAGTCTGAGAGCTTTCTACCTCTCTCATAAAATTAGAAAAACCTTTCATAAAATACAGAAAAATCTATGTACTTGAGCTTCCCAACTATTTAAGTCTGGGACAAAATGGGGTTTTACTCTTCATGAAATTCACCTAAAATACTAAATCTTTAAATAAAGCATTGTCTTAAATGTAAAACTCATATTTTTTCATTTCAACACTGGCAAAATAAAAGTCAATTCATGTCATAAAATTTTAAACTTTTAGATTTTAAATATAAGCACCTAACAATTTCTGATTGCTCTACTAACCTAAACCAAACATTCTTAAAAACAGCTATTTCCCTAGTTTAAACAAAGAGCATAGAAAGAAGCCAAACTATGCTTAATAAGCTTATAGAAAAACATTATTAATAGAAAGTTTACCACAACAAAAATCCTGGAAGTCACTGTGTTTAAATAAGTAAAGCACTGATAAAACTTTTAAAAAAGAATGATACCAAGTAGCTCCCAGAATAGAAGCATACCCTTTTATCCTGTGACACCGCATACTCCACCACTTCTGTTCCATTTTCATTCTGGTACACCAGGTCAAACTTCCCAGGCTCCTTCACCACTGAAACCATAGGTAAGAGGGAGGTTGGAGGATGGAGGGAGTATAAGTATGTGCAATTTCTAGGCATTCAAGATATTCTGCTAATCGCTATTTTCTTCATTTTACATAGAACTATCAGCTGGATAGTTGGTGTGAAGGATGAGTGTTAAAAAGGCAGACTGTATCATTCTAATGCCAAGGAGGCCATTCAAAACTTGTCCACCTCTATGAAAGCTGTTTAAAAGCACTCTAGAAACCCACAGCCAGTTTCAAAATTGGCTCTAAAAGGACTTACCTGGTAAAGAGGAAAGGATTTCTATGTCCACTTCCTGAGCATCGGGATTATAATTTATTATTCTCCCTTCCTTCAAAAATAAAAAAAGTTCACATCAAAATTACCTGTAGTTTATTAAACACCCCATTTCAACAACACAGGCATACCACAATATAAATAAAACAAAATTTCATTAATAAAATCAATTATTTATGTATTATATATTAATATATTTATGATTATTAATAATTTCATTTATTTTATTTATTCAACATTTCACACATTCAAATCTGGAAGTCTAGAAACAAACTGAATAAAATCAAACCGAACACAATAAAGTATGACCATATGGAACTGAGACTGAACCAATATAGCAGAGTACATTCAGCCAAATGATGAAAAGCTATGTACTCATTTCAATAAGGCTATCATTACTGTCAGTCTCTTTAGAAACTCTTCCTTCAGAACTGCCTTCTGAGCATGAGATGAAATTTCCCAGGGGGAAACAGGGAGGCAGGCAGCAAAGCTGCATTATTGGTCCCACACATTGTTCAACCTGTACATTTCTTTGCTCACAAGATTGGATCTTCTATTCTCCCCAGGCACTATTATGGTACTAAATGCAAATTTTTCTGTTGTCCTTAACACTGACTGGCTGGTAGGGCCATGGTGATTTCTTCTGACTCCTACTACACATGGCATGGTGGCAGTTGTAGGACAAAGAACCTTGTAAGTAAAAATCTGCTGGACATACTAAAACACTGATGATTCCCCATTCTTGTGTGATAATCCACATTACACTATGACCTGAAAAATTTGATGTTACCAGAATGATTGAGAGAGAAGGAAGAGAAAGTGAGAGGGCAAAGGAGAGGGAAAGGGAAAAAGGGAGTTCTTATCAAGATTTTATTACAAAACCAAATCTTGAAGGCATGTTCTAGAATTTCAAACAGATTAATTTCTTACATTTTCCATAACCATTGTGCAAGTTATACAGCATAACTGATGAGAATTTTAATGTACTGGAAAATCACAAGAGGAACAGTGCTGAGTGTACTTTGCCAAAAAAAGATTTTACTAATATACCTTAAAAAGACTCCCAGTGAATTATTTTTTAAAAGAAGCAGATTCAAGGTAACCAAGTATAAATGAACCAACATATTTGTTGTTCATTCTGGTTAAATAAAAGTTTTATTGAACTCTACTATGAAATCTGCCAATAAAAGTCTCAAAGAGATATTAAGTAACTCAATATAAAATATTTATCAACTGGCAACTCAAAAGAAACATGTTAATATAACTATCAGTAGTATAATTACATAAAACTTTAATTTTATAATCATCTAAGTTTTTAACAGCTTTTGCTTATATTCATTCAGCTAGAATTCATAATGAGAAAAGTGTGTCCTGAAAAATATGATGTTTATAAACTGACAAGGCCAACTCCAAAAAATGATTTTGTTGTATGAAAATGTTCATCCTTTATGAAGTACATGGGAAAATTCACCCATTACTAGGCTTAAAAAAGAGACGACTCCTAAGAAAGTCAGTCACTTTGTTTACAAATTAATAATTTTTTCATTCTTCTATTAATTATACTACTCAGCAGCATGATATAGTAAAAAGCACTGGATTGGGAGTCAAGAGCCCTGAGTTCGAAACTCATTGCAGACAATTATGAACTATATGTTTACTGGCAAGTCACTTTAGCTCTCAGAGTCTTCTCTGTAAAATGGGGATAACAAAAACTATACCACACACTTCAAGGACTTGTTAGTACGAAAGTGTTTTGTAAACTTTAAAAAGTACAATATAAATGTGAGCTATCAAAGCCTATCTAACAACTAAAAATACTGAGCATTTTGAAGGTGGTATTAAATCCTACAAATATGGTTTACAAAGATTACTTTTAAACCATGTGCTCTAAATAACTTTACTTTTGCCATATAACAATTTGAAAATAAGTAGTACCTTGTAACTAGAGACATCAGGAGAATAATCTGCTGTCAATTCCAAAAGCTAAGAAAGATAAACAAAAAAAAAGGTATTTAATATAAGCTATATAATTATTCATTCTTAAATTTTTTAAAATGCTGATAAACATGACAAGAATATTTGGCCATTCCACTGTTGATAACATTGGGGGAGAAACTAGAGGTTCAATGAGTAATACCCATTAACCATTAATATAGCATATAAAGGTGGAACTGGGGAGAAATACTGAGTAAAACTAGATCTGGAAAAAAATGGGATCTGAATTATGACTGCTCTGGGTCTTCTTCATTCCTGAGAAAGGCTGTCTTCTAACTTCTTCTGACTTCTAATTCCCCAAGATAATACAGTAGTATCAGAATGCTGACCTCTCCTACTTCATCTGCCTAACCAATATGTTTAACAGATGAATGAGTGGCCGGGGTGGAAGAGGGAAATCATTTTAAACTATTTTGTTACATAATCCAATAGACCAGGGGTTTACAACTTTTTGTGACATGGCTTCCTTTGGTAGTCTGGTGAAGCCTGTGGAGTCCTCAGGATCATTTTTGAACATATAAAATAAAATACATAGGACTACCAAGAAAACTATTTATATTGAAATTTTTGTTGTTTTTGTTCAGTTGTTCTAATCATATCCAACTCTTCATGACATTAAGTGGAGCTTTCTTGACTACTAGAATGGATGGGCAGCTAGGTGGTGCAATGAATAGAGCACTGGCCCTGGAGTCAGGAGGACCTGGGTTTGAATCTGGCCTCAGACACTTCACATACACATACACATACACACACACACACACACACACACACACACACACACACACACAAAACTAGCTGTGTACCTTGGGCAAGTCACTTAACCCCAGTTGCCCTCTATAAAGCAAAAAAAAAAAAAAAAGATAATAAAATGGTTTACCAGCTCATTTTACAGACGAGGAAACTGAGGGAAACAGGGTTAAGTGACTTGCCCAGGGTCACAGAACTAGGAAGTGTCTGAGGCAAGATTTGAACTCATTAAGATGAGTCTTCCTGACTCCAGGTTGGGAACTCTATCCACTATACCACCTAGCTGCAAAAACATTTTTTTTTTAAAAGTTCACAATCTCCAAGAAATCCATGGACCCCAGCTTAAGAATCCCTGAAATTTATTCTGGTTGTTCAGGTCATTTAGATATTGGGGGGTAAATACCTTAAATGCAATCTTTTCCCCTACCCGAGGGGGTGCTGCTAGTTGAGGAAGTAGACTGTAGTCCTTCTGAGGCGTCTCCACTGGATTCTACAAAAACAATGGTGGCTATGAAGACGTGACCCTTATCACCAAGGCCAACCCTCTACATTTACTCCTGAAACCATTTCTTCCCATCTTTCCCAGAAGATCATCAGCAAATATCATTCTGCACCTTTTTCTTTATTCTTTAATCTCTTCCCATTTGGTTCTTCCTTACATGCTGCTTAGAATCATACTTAAGTCTCTATACCACCCTTGTATTAGATCTTTCCTTCTCAAGTTTCTTCCTCTCTCCTCTTCTTCTGAGTCAAATTTCAAGAAAAAGGTGTCCACATTCATTGCCTCCACTTTCTCTTCTCAACCCTTTGTAATGTTTTCCAACCTCATTACTCAAAATTGCTTTCTCCAAAGTTACCAGTGATCTCTTAATTGATTAAATCTGATGACCTTTTTTCAATCTTCATCCTTCCCAATCTCTTTGAAGCATCTCATAATACTCTCCTGGATCCTTTCTTGCTCTGGGTTTTCATAGCAATGCTTTACCTTGGTTCTCCTATTACCTCTAGGACTGTTCCCTCTTAGCCTCCTTTGTTGGGTCATTATTCCTATCAGGGTGCCTAACTCTGGGTATACCATTAGGCTTTCCAAGGCTCTCTATTCTCTTTCACAGGTTTAATTAAAATTTCTGTTCAGATGACTCCCAGATCTATATATCTAGTCCCAGTATGGCCCTTGAACTTTGGTCATGTATCTCCAACTGCCTACTGGACATTTCCAACCAGAAGTTTGGTAAGCATCTCTAACTCAACAAGTCTAAAATAGAACCCTAAATTGCCCCTAAATGTACCCTTCTTCTAAACATTCTTATTTTGCCTAGGACACCACCATTACTCTAATCTTTAGGTTTACAACTTTAGTATTCTCTCTCCTCAATGCCTCATTCCATATACCTAATCAAGTTCAAATCTTATTTCTACCTCTTTAACATCCTGGTGTAGGATCACCTCATCACCTCAGCATGGCCTGCTGCAAATTCTTCTAACTGGTCTCCTAGTCTCAATGTCTCTCCAATCCATTCTCCACATAGGTGTCCAAATGATCTTCTTCAAGAACAGGTCGGACCACATCACTACCCTAACTCCTAACTCTAATTTATACCTTATTATTTCTAGGATCAATTATAAACCCTTCCATTTGGCTTTTAAAGTGCTTCAAAGCCTGGTGCCCACCTACCTTTTCAACCTTGTTTCCCCGCACCGTTTTGTCCAACTAGACCGGCCACCTTGCTGTTCTTCACCCAGGACACTCCATCTTCCATTTCTGTGCCTTTGCACTGGATGTTCTCCATGTCTGGAAAGCACTGACTCTTCACCTGAGCCTTTTAAATCCTGATTCTTTCAAAACTCAGCTCAAATGCCACCTTTTACATGAAACCTGTCCTGAGCCATCTAGCCGCTTGTGCCCTATTCCCACAAATTAACTTGTATAAACACAGATGTACAAAAACACATGGTCTCCCCCAACAGATTTTTAATCCTTGAGGGTAGAAATTACTTCATTTTTGTCTTGGATCCCTAACACAATGCCTTGCATATAAGCAGATACTTAATAAATGCTCAATGACTGACTGATTTCATTAGCAGTAGTAAATTCTGAATAGATAAACTCCAGGCTCACCATATCTCAGGCTAGTTATATAGGTAGGGAGTAAAAATAAAACAGAAAAAAAGAAGAAAGGAAGGCCACATACCTGGATAATAATGGAAGTGTTTTTTACTACTTCAGTTAATTGCTGCTGTTTCTGGGATTCACCATTAAACACATAATTAATGTTTCCCCCTCTCCCTCGTCCTCTGATTCCACGAAAACCTCGTCCCCTAGGTCCCCTCCAGGGGAAAATGTCTTCCCCTCTTCCCCTCCCCCTTCCAAAACTGCTGGGGTGAGGAGCTGCTTCTGGAGCCAGAGGTGCCAGCTGTTTCCCACTATTTCCCAATACTGGCTTATCCCAGAGATCAGAGTATCGCATCTCCTGTCTTGTTCCTAAGTGACTGTCTGTATTTGGACCATTTGCCTGTGAAGATCCTGGAGATGCTGTTGTTCCAGTTGGTGGAGGAGCCAATGCTGGTGCTCTCTTTGGCATCCTGCCCTGGTCATCTGAACTGGAACTGGAATCCAAACTAGAGGATGATGCTTGAGTTCCTTTGCCCTTGACAGAGGGTACATTACTGCCAATACTGGTAATAAGTCTGTCTGCAGTTGTGTGGGAACCAGTTGGTTTTGAGGTGATAAACGATGCCTTCTCTACTAATTTCTTACCATCAAGACTTGTCTTGCTGTGGCTATCATCTGATGATGTGGCAGAAGAATCAGAATCTGAGGAGGTATTAGGGTTGGCTTTAGTAGACAAGTCAATATCCTTTTTCCTTTTGACTTCAGTTGAATTATTTTTGCTGGAAGCACTCTTCTGAACACTGCAGTTCTTTTTGGCTCGTTCTGGCAATGTCTTTGCTTTAGAAGGTTTTGGAGCTTTTTTCTGCTTCTTATTTTCAGCTTTCCCTTCCTTCTCCTTCCCTGACTTTTTGGGAACACATTTTCCGTTATTTTCACTTCCTCCTTCATTCCTTTTTCTCTTCTTGTTTTTCTTCCTTATGCCTTGATCTGGTTCCAGGGAAGAGGAAGTTTCACTGATCTCTCCCCCTTTCCAGTGCTTCTCTGTGAACTGATCGTTTTCTGCATCAGACTCTTCTTCCTCCCAGGTGGTTCTCCTCTTCCGTGCTTTTTTGTATGAATAACTGAGCCCATTGCTGACTGAGACAGAGTTCTCCACAATTTCAACATCTTCTAATTTAACTCTGTCAAAAAAAAGTAAGAGAAGCCTAGGTTCAGTGAGAAACCTATGACAATATTTTTTAGTACAAAAGCACTATGACTACACAAATCCTTTATCAACATTCAGTAGAAAAGTTACATCTCCAATATAGCAGTTGTAATTGATTTCATGAATGTGAATAATGCCATCAAGTCTTAATCATCAAATGATGAAAAGAATAGACAATCTAAATAACCTCAAAGTTTAACATAAAGTTGGTGTTTATATTTGGTTTTGGAACGCAATTTTTAAAATCCCTACATATTTCTATATCATATATTTAGCAAAATATTAAATTCACTAGAGGTGAATTTATGGTGAGGCAGAGCCAATTCAGAAAAAAAGTCCTATGACATTTTACCCAAAACACTGCATTGACAAAATGTCACTTAATATTTTATTATATCCACAGGATTCTCAATGCCCACAGTCACTGCAGGGGCCATCCCTTTATATAACCTATTTGGCATATCACAACTAGTAAATAATCTTAGCACACCTTCTCATCCAGGGACTTCCTTTGCATAAGATGCAATCTGCATTCTGATGACAATTTTCAGTAGCCCATAAAGGACTAAAGAATTATATTTTATGAGTAAAAGAGGAAATATTAGTGAACAATAAATGAACTATAGCTTACATTTATATCATGCTTTACAGCTACAAAGCACTTTGTAAACATGGTCTATTTGATCTTCACCAACAACCCTGTGAGGTAGCTGATACACAAGTATTATAATCCCCATTTGTAGATGGAGAAACAGACCCAGAGAGAGAAAGAGATCAGCCTAGGTCACATGGCTAAAAACAGTCAGAGCCAGGCATGAGTTGAGATCTTCTGATTCTAAATCTATTGTTCTTTCAAGTAAAGTGACAAATAAATGGATTACAAACATTCTCTAAGGGATAAAAAAAAACAATCATAATGGAATGCTGTTATGTATGTATTCATACGAGGGGCTGCTAGGGGGCATTGTGGATAGAGTGCCAGGTCTGGAGTCAGTGTAATACTAAGCAAAGACAACTTCCCAAGGTTCAAAATACCAGCATGGCTGCTCTCCATTTTATTCAGTGACAAATTAAGAACAGAGAAAATCAAAATATAGTATAATTCAAAATACAGCATTCACCAAGTGTAATTCAATAATTCCCAAGTACTACTCCACCCTTGGACATTACATTCATTTAACCAATCACAGAGTCCCTCTTCTAAGTACTACTCCACCCCAGGCAGTACATTCATTTAGTCAATCACAAAACTCCTCTTCTCAAATGGAGATTAGTTTCCAATCATAAGCAAAGTACAGAGCACAAAAAAGTCAAAAGTTTCCCACCCTTGGATCACAACTGAATAAGGCCATCTACCCAAGAGTTACAACAAGCTTAAGCACCTCATTTAATACCCAAAGAGAGGTCTTTTCTTCATCTTGACCAGAGGCAAGTTCTCAGCAATCTTTGTTCCTGGGGAGACAAAGCTTAGCAAGACCATAAGATAAATTGCCAGTGTCATCATTAATTCATTCTCTTTCTGCAGAACAGTCCTAGGAACCCTGAAAACATTAGCAAAACCCTCTTCCAGGATTCCTGTAAACATACAACAAGAAAATCCTTTTTCAGGGCTTCTGAACCAACAGCAAGGTTCCAGAACCTCTGCAACAACAGCACCGGTCTTCGCCAGTGGACGCAATTCATTCTCTATCTGCAGAACAGTCTCTGGACCCCTGAACCAGCAGCAAGGTTCCAGGACCTCTGCAACAACAGCACTGTCTTTCACCAGTGGACGAATCTGGCAAAACAACATCAAAACAGACAAAGTACCAGCATAACAGCCGTGTCTCCTCAGTCCTTGGCAGCTCTGGGTGGCAGCTCTCCCACTGCTGCTTGGCAATTCTACTACACCTCCCTTATCAACTTACTATCCCACTCTCCACAGTGGTCCTTCTAAATCTTTCCAGCTTTTCTCAAATCTCCCATGGCTCTGCCTCCCCCACTTTCTTAATTTCACCTTTGCAATATTTCTCATATATGTCCCCTTCTCTCTGACACTGCCAAGACTCTAGTGCAAGCCCTCATTACTTCACACCTTGATTATTGCAATAATCATCTGCTGGGTCTGCTGCCTCAAATCTTTCCCCACTCTAATCCATTCTCCATTCAGGCACTAAAGTGATTTTCCTAAAGCACAGGTTTGACCATGTCACCCATATTCAATAAACTCCAGTGGTTCCCTAGCCCCTCCAGGATCAAATACAAGATCTTCCACAACTGCCAAAGTGTTGCTCCTAAAGCACAGGTCTCCCCTGCTAAAAAAAAAAATTTCCAGTATCAAATACACATACTTCTGTTTGGCATTTAAATACCTTTACAATTTGGTTCCAGCTTTATTATCTATTACTTCCTTTTAGGCAGCCTAAACTCTATCCAAAGTGGTCATACTGCTGTCCCTTATATTTCATCTCCCATCTCCATACTTTTGCACAGATTATCTGCCCCACGTGCCTAGAATGTACTCACTCTTCATTTCTACCTCTTAGAAGTTAATCCAAGCTAGGAAGCAGTTAATAATAGCCTAGTTAACAACAACAACAACAACAAAGTCAGGCATTATGCTATGAACTGAGAATTTATAAAGAAAGGGGAGAAAAAAGCACCTGCTCATAAGGAGTTAATACTCTAATGGGGGAGACAATTAGCCAACAACTATATGTAAACAATATACAGACAAAATAAAGTTTAGATAATCTTGGAGGGAAGGCAGTAGCATTAAGGAAGATCTAGAAAGGCTTCTTGAAGAAGTTAGGACCTGAAGGAAGTCAGGTAATCCAGGAAGCAGAAAATGCCAAGTGTGGGGGAAAAATATGTGAAAATGCAAAGAGAGAGAGAATATCCTGTTCAAGGACCACAAAAAAGGCTATTGTCATTGGTTCAAAGAGTACATGGTGGGAAGTAACGTTTCAGAAGTGGACAGGTTATGAAGAACTTTAAAAGTCAAACAGCTTTCTCAGTTGGGAGTGGGGAGAGAAAGTGAGAGGGAGAGAGGACAGACTTTCATAAAAATAAATGTTAATTTTGAAAAAGTCAAACAGACAATTTTATTTTTGAATCTGGAAGTAATAGAGAGCCACTAGAGTTTACTGAATGGAGGTGGTGGTGATGACATAGATCTACTTTAGGAAAATCAATTTGACAGATGAATGGGGGATGGGCTGGAGTAGGGAGATATTTGAAGCAGGGGAACCAACCAGAAGGTTATAAGGGCTTATACCAGGGAGATGGAAGAGGAGAGAAGAGAATCCTATATGAGAGATGTTGTAAAGGTAGAATCAATAGGTCTTAGCAACTGGTATGGAGGATGGTTAAGAGTAAGAAGCTGTGGATGATGCCTAGGTTGTAAGTCTGGGAGACTAAAAGGATGGTAGTACCCTGGACAGTAATAGGAAAACTAAAAAGAGGTGATAGTTTGGGAGAAAAAATGATAAATTCAGTTTTGGACATGTTGAGCTTTAGGATGTCCATGAGATATCCAATTCAAAATGTCCAATAAGCAGATGAAGATTGGAGGTTAGGGCCAAACAAAAAGACCTAAAAATCATTTGCATACAGATAACTGAATCCAAAGGAATTGATGAGATCATCAAGTAAAATAATACTGAGGGAGAACAGAAGAGGGTCAGGACAGAGCCCTGAGGGGCATCCATGGCTTGTGAGCATGACCTTGACAAAAATCAGACAAAGAAGCCTGAGGAGCACAGCCAGGTAAATAGGAAGAATACAAGGAGAAAGTAGTGTCTCACAAACTTACAGAGAACAGAATATCAGGAAGAAAGTGACTGACAGGATGGATGGATTAAGGGAGGTTTTCTGAGGAAGGAGAAGACATAGGCATGTTTGTAGGCAGGAGGTAGAGAGACAATAAACAAGGAAAGACAGATTAATGAGAGAGTGGGGGAGACAGAAGGGATAATCTGCTGAAGATGATTATTTGTGTATGTTTGCCTCAGTCAGGAGAAATGTCAATTCTTTATATGTGTTGTTGTTTGTCCTTTGTTCTCCAAGAGGATCAATGACATCATAAGGGTAACGTCTTGACTTCCGAGTGAACTGGAGTTAAGTGATGCAGAGCTGCACAAAATAGTCAGACTCATTCTCTTCTCCAAAGTCATCTAAGTTGACTAGCAATGGCCTGAGATTCAGTGGGTGACTTCTGCCTTTCTAAATTAAGGTCTTTCCCAGATCTCAGTTTGTCTGAGGCAATGCTCATTCAATGACTAAGGACTGGGTAGCAGAGGTGAAGAAGATGGCGGCAGAAGGCAGGAGTGATGTGAGATGACAGAAGAAAGTGCTCTTGTTGAATGTCTCCATTTTTTCAATGAACTATGAGGCAAGGTTCCCAGAAGGCTGGGGGCGGGGCATGGGAGGAGAAATGAAAAGGTCTAGAAAAGCTGCTGTAGTGAATGGAACAGTGAATCAGTTAGGGAAGTATAAAATGATTGCCTTGTCACAGCGAATTAGGATGCCACAGTAAGTTGGGATCATGTAATAAACCTATATTGAATCTAGTCAACATAATTGTGTTATTTTCTCCAGCTTCATTGAGCAGCATGTGAGTAGGAGTAAAGACAGACTATGGGAGTAATCCAAGGCTGAGGCTTGCCAGGGCAAGACTATTGATGGGATAAGGGAAGAAGAGACTCACAGGACAATGGAGAGTAGAGGTTCAAGAAGATCAAGGAGAGTGTAGCTAGAGCTGGGGTGATGGCCTGAGAAAAAAATGAAGAGATGGAAGGACTGAAGGTTACCCTGAAGACAAAGAACAGGGTTAGGTGTAGAGAGGCAATGGAATAGATAGAATGATAACAGATGATTAAAAAAATTTCAAACTTCACAAATACGTAAGGACAACACTTGTGGGTGATGGAAACATCAAGGGTATGACCATCTCTGAAGGTAGCTGAACAGGTCATGAGAAATGAATAAATTAAGGAAATGGGAGGTTAGGGTGCTTGATGGAGTATCAAAATGCATTATAAAGTTAGGTTAGGAAGAAGAGAAAGGCTGTGAGTCAGGAACTCTTTAAGGAAGGGGAAAGTGTTCTGGAGGTTGGTAAATAATAGCTACCAGAATCCTGATTCATTGAAAATATGGATTGAGGAGGCAGCTAGGTGGCACAGTGAATAGAGCACCAGCCCTGGAGTCAGGAGGATCTGAGTTCAAATAAGGGCCTCACACACACAAAAAAACCTAGTCGTGAGAGCTCAGGCAAATCACTTAACCTCAACTGCCCTACCTTTCCCTCTTCAAAGGGCAAAAAAAAAAGAAAAGAAAAGAAAATATGGATCGAATGAACCTTAAAGGAGAGAATGCTGAATGATAGTGGTGGAGAAAGAGCATGGAAGTGGCAATGGGGATCAAGGAGCATTCCAATTTCCTCACTAAGATCTGAGTTATGAATGAAAATGCAACTTGTGCTGGAAAAAGCCTACAGGGAAGCTGTATAATCCAGAGGAAGCTAGGTTTCAGTAGGAGAATTCATGCTTCCTTCAAAGCTCGGCTCATACACCACATCCTAATTGTTGGTGCCTCTTTCTTCCTCAAATTATCTTATATTTACATTGTATGTTCTTTGTATCTACTTGTGCACTGTTGTTTCCTCACAAGGTGTCTGCCCTTCAAGAAACTCTTCCATTTTTATCTTTGTATTCCTTGTAGCCGGGAAAATTTAGGTTCAAAATACATCTCCAATTATGCCAGCTATGTGATCCTGGGCAAGTTTTTAACCTCTCACTTGCCTGTGATGTGGAGACTCTAAAGCTGCAGAGAAGGTGAAGGAAAGTTTCCTCACTTATGTCTAGCCCTTATCCTGAGCCTGCCTATAGAGTAACACATAGCAAGGGCTTGATAAATGCTTAATTAGTAAAGGGAACTACATCATCAAGTGTAGGAATTTAGTAGAATGTGTGTGTGTGTGTGTGTGTGTGTGTGTGTGTGTGTGTGTGTAATAGACAGAGTATGGAAAGAGGCATATACTTTGGGGTATGGCTTTGTTTTGCTTGACTATGCCTATTCCTAGGGTTTTCCCTCCTTAATTTTAACACTGATGGTACACGCCATTAGGGGCATCTAGGTGTAGAAGTGGATAGAGCACCAGGACTGGGAGTCAGGAAGACTCATCTTCCTGAGTTCAAATCTGACTTCAAACACTTACTAACTGTGTGACCCCGGACAAGTCACTTTACCCTGTTTGCCTCAGTCTCCTCATCTATAAAATGAGTTGGAGAAGGAAATGGCAAACCGCTTTAAGTATCTTTGCCAAGAGAACCCCAAATGGGGTCACAAAGAGTCGGATAGGGCTGAACAAATAACGGACAGGATAAATTATGAATAATCACCAAAGGGAAGGCACAATAGTGAAAGGTCTTCTGTAGAAAGTGGGATTTTAGGAAGGGCCTGGAAGAAGAGAGGGCGGGAATGAAGAGGCAGTGTATTCCACGCACGGGTTCAGCAGTTGAAAATGCTGAAAATTAAAAACAAGTGTTCTGGCTGGTCCGCACGCCCACGTTAAGATTCCCGAATCAAAGCCGGTATCTTCACGTCCACGTGTGCTCCCATGCTTGACTCAGCTCAAGAGCGTCCCAGCGATGGCTGAAGAGGGGCGGGGTACCGCCTCCCCAAAGTACAGACCCTCGGAACCCCTATCTGAAGGGGAAGGGTGGAATATCCATTACACTAGGGGTGGGGTGGGTGGGAGCGGTCTACACGAGAAACGTAAATCACAGTGCACGCCACCACCCCCCTCCCCCCGCCATCGCATCTCTGCGCTGAGCCCACCTCGCTCCACACCTGGGCAGACATCCCTCCGCCCCCACCCATCCCGCGCACGTGCACGCACCTGAGGCAGTCGTTGTCACGCACCAGGCGCGCGCTCTCAGTGGGGGGGAGTAACCCCCCATCCAGGTAGAGTCCCAACGCCGCTCCAGCGCTGAAGCCGAAGCGGTGGCGGATGAGGCTGGCCAGGTCAGTGACTACTCGGCATTTGGTTAGGTCAGCCAGTAGCCAGAAGACTGAACAGCGCGGAGAGGAAGGAGGCGGGTAGTCGAAGTGGAGCCGCAGGCGAACTGTCTCGGAGGCCGCCATCTTGTATCGTGCTCGACGGAAGCCGAGAGGCCCCAATAAACCTCTGAGATGCGTGAGAACGTTATGAGGGGCCTCCTTGGTTGCCTCGGGGATGACTTCGCCGCCTTCTGGCCCAATGTGGACACTTCAGGCTCTCTGTTTAAGCGACCGACTGGCAGGAAAGAAGGCGCTTTGCCATCTTCATCTGAGAACTGCCTTGTGATTGGAACAACTAGGAAAGGTTACTAAAACCCAGGGAGCTTGCAGCCTAAAATTGGATAATCCTTGCAAAGGAACTAATACAATTATAGACTATTGTAGTCTCAATTCTAGATGCGGTGGTATTACTGGAAAGTACCATAGGCAAGCTAGTGACCCCTCATCGGGTCTGGTGTCAAGGAGTCCGCAGTTCAAATTCAGCCTCAGACTCCTAATTAGCTGTGTAATCCTGGGCTCTTCTGCCTGCCTCAGTTTCCTCACCTGAAAAACGAGGATAATGATAGTACCACCTCCACAGACCTGTGAGAATCAAATGAGATAATATTTGTAAATTGCCTGGCCTATAGTAAGAACTTCATAAATGCCTTTATTTATTCCATTAACTTTCAAGCCCTGGATTCAGGTTTTCATAATTTGGTTCCAGGCTACCTCTCCAGCCTTACTACCTGTTACTTCTCTCCATGCACTCTCCATTTCTGCCAAACTGGCCTTATGCTGTCTCTCACACATGACATTTCAATCCTTGCCTTTGCACACTCTTCCTCATGTGCCTAGAATATACTCCCTCATCTCCAGCTCTTAAAATCCTTGATTCAAAGCTTAGCTCTGAAATTCAGATTCTCATCTGTGCTGACACTTTGAGGTGGGGTGACCTTGGGCATATCATGTAAACTGCTTTGTAAAATGAGGGTAACAACACAACCTATGTCACTGTTAAAGTGAGGGGAAGTCCCTCTCAATGTGTTGGCCACAGACCACATACCCTTCCACTGTTGGGTTAACCATTCCTATACCATCCTCCTACCAAATTTAGAAAACTTTTGTCAGCAGGAGTATGGGATGGGCCATTCTTCCTTTTTATCTAGGAGGATCTATTTAGGTTGCTGAACTGAACTGAGCTATCAAGTCTGCAGTCTGGCACAGTGCTTGGAATGGTTGCCACTGGTGCTGCCAAATTGATAGTTTTCAAAGCAGGTTGACTACATCCTCATGAAAGAAAGCTAAGTAGTTCATTTCCAAAGTCCTCCTTGTTCTTTACCACCAAGATAAAAGAAGAGAAAGACAAAAGAAAAGAAAAAGAGAAAGTAAAAGCTTACCTTCTGCTACATTACTACTACATACATTACTCTTCAGTGAGAGGAGGCTATGCTGCTTTGCCACGAGTCAGAATCACTCTGGTTAACCAAGGGCAGCCAGGAGAAATCTACCTTACTCAGGATTTTTTTTTAATCAGCACATCTTTTGCCTTTCTGAAGGCACAGTTAATAGAAATGCCAATGATTTGCTAGAGGGATACTGCATTAAGTGTCAAATAATAGACCATTATTTAGTGAATACTTACAAGGTACCCACAATTATACCACTTTCCTAGGTCAACCTGATAAAGAAGGTCATTTGAACAAACTAGTCTCTGCCCTAGAGGCATGTAGAGTGATTTACTGTACATGCAGTCATGCCAGGAGTGCATATATTTAACTGCATCTTCATGTCCCCCCCCCATACTTACTGTGAATAATTATATTTTGGCTCAGAGAGGTGCACAGTTTTGAATTTTAAATGAAAAAAAAAAACAAAGCTGGAAATAGGTTTGCAAGCAGCTGTGAGGGAATAAATAAAATCACACCACAGAGAAATGTTTTAGGTTGTTAATAGCACATATCAATCTCAGCTCTTGAATTTGACAGTTTTAAATGACTTCAGCTTTTCATATACAAACTCAGAAAAAGAGAATCATTTCAAGGTGACTCAATGACCATGGAGAGGCAGCATGGTATACTGGAAATCCAAACCCTGGATTAGAAATTAACAGAACTGTTTTTGAGTCTCCCCTTTGTTATTTATTAGCTATGTGACCATGGGAAATTCATAATATCTGGACCACAGGTTTCATGGTTTGTAAAAAGGGGATGATAATTTTTGCACTACCTTACTTCATAGGGTTATTGTGGGGATCAAATGAGATAATATCTGTAAAATACTATGTAAATGTCAGTTATTATTTGAAAAGCAGAGAGGAGAATAGGAAAATCCTTTCTTCTTCTGATAACAAGAAAAATTTCTAAGACCCAAAGAAAGTTTCTAGCAAGAATTGCATCTACTCTCTTTTTGTATTCTCTGTCAGATATCCATCACTGACCTATGGGACTTGCCTTCCAATTACAGAGACATTTCAAAGGTCTGTGGAGTCACAGGTGGATTCACAGTTTTCTTTTATTTCTTAATCAGTTGCCTTCCACCCATATGCCCCACATATTTCTCTCTCACTAACCCTAGAAAAATGATGACCCAGAAATGACCAAGAAGAGGGCATGGGTTTATCTCTTGCCCCAGAGAAATATTTTTTAAATAGTCTTTAAAAACATTCCAGAAATACCAGACTCCTCAGCCCATGCTGGATAATTTTACAACATAATTTCACTCACACAGGTCAGGTCATTTGGAGAATCATAGGATCAAAGATTTAGATCTGGCAGGGATCTTCAAGATCATTGAGTCTTCTCATTTTATGGATTTTAAACTGGTCATTAAACATGTCCAGCTGTTTACCCAGGAGGAAACTGGAAAAAGGTAGAAACCTCCCCTGCTTAGACACAGTGAGCCAAAATCCACGATCTCAGATCCATCCATGAAAACTATGTCATTAAGGAAGTCACTTACTGTGACTCTGAGTTGGAGCAATGAATCCTCCAAACTAAAGAAATAGTCTACTTTCTTCCAATCTAACCTCTCCCCCAATACAGCACAAATTCAGGCTTAGCCCTCCTTTCGGGGAGGCAGGGAGGTAGAAGTTCAACTGAGGAGTGTCTGCCTAAGAGCTGTTCCTAAGAATTCTTGGGACTCTTACCTACTCTCCCAAGCCCTCACCCGAAGTTCTTTTGTCATTAGCCTGCCAAGACCTCCCCAGTCTACCACCTGGGAATAGAAATTGCTTATTTTCTTTTTTCCATACCATTGCCCAATTAATCTCTCAGCCTCAAATCTCTTCCCTCTCAATCCATCCTCCACCAAACTGTCAAAGAGATATTCCTGACCACATCACTCCCCTTTAAGAAACTTCTTATTTACTCTAGGATCAAAAACAAATTGTTTGACATTGAGATTCCTATACAATCTGACTCCAGATTACCTTTCCAGATTTATTATGCATTAATCCCCTCTATGTACTCTGTGGCCCAGTATTGTCCTAGTATTTTCTCAGGCCCATAGCAGGGCATAGTGATGAGAGATGGAGTGTCATATGTAGGGAACATTGAGATGACAACTACTACTACTATTACTAGTACTACAGTTATCCCTCCCATGTTGCATTAGGAGTGGCACCCCCATCTGGAAAATCGGTGAAAAAATTTTGGGCCCTCCCTACCAGAGAAGAAGTCTGATTTTTTTTTTCTTTTTCTCTTATGGGGTGTTTACAGTACCTTATTATAAAACTTGGATTAAGTATCTGGTCATAGGCTTAGTGTCATCTGCTGGCCTTCACATGTCATTTGCAGCTTCCACAAAATTTCCTTTTAATTTCTTATGCTGACCCAAATATATCAAAACCAGAATGGGGAAAGTTGAAGAATGGAAGAGATAGCTGTACTACCAAACATTTATATAGCACTATTATGCATTTTAGCATAGAATCATAGATTTAGAGCTAGAAGAGACCTGGGAAGCAAATTAGTCTAGTTTCTTCATTTTCTAGGTGAGAAAACTGAGGCACAAAAAGTTAGAAGGTAGGAGGCAGGATATAAATCCAAGATTTCCTGATTGTAGAGGTCTAGGTGGCACAGTGAATAGAGCACCGGCCCTGGAGTCAGGAGGACCTGAGTTCAAATTTGTCCTCAGACACTTAACACAAAAAATTAGCCTGTGACCTTGGGCAAGGCACTTAACCCCAACTGCCCTGCCTTACCCCCTCCAAAAAGCAAAAAAAGCAAAAGATTCCCTGACTGTAAGCCTAGCTCCCTATCCTGTACACCATTTACAAAATAGCTAAAAAATTAATCCAAAGTCATTTCAGTGCTGAGGTCCTAGAAGCTGGTGGGGTGGGGTAGGAATCCCAGAAAGCTCATGCCCACTGACTTCAAGGTCTCTATCTCACAGTCTTAGTAACAAGTGTTACATATCACCCAATTAAAAAGACAGTGGGGGCAGTATGTTACAGCATTCCCTTGGGGCCCCTTGCATTCCTGTTTCTAGCATCCTTGAATCTTACCTTCTCCACCCCCACTCCATCCCAATTACATCTGTAAGAGATCACACCTGCAAAAGATGTGTTGAAAGCTTTTTGACGGCACTCCACCCCCCCCACCCCCACCCCACCCCCGCCCACCTCAGCTACTCCATTCATAGAGCCCCCCCAAGGCTAAGCAGCAGCTTTTTTCGTCACCTGCCTTGTAATAGCCAAGTAGAAGGGCCAGGGGGAGCCCTGGAGAAAGCATGACTGACATCCTTACCAAAACCAGCAGTCCCCAACCCCCTTTCTCTCCTCCGCCCATCCGGTAGGTCATATGATTGCTGGGTAAAACTCCTGCCCTGCTGCTGTTTGCACTTACTGCCGCAGCGGCCACCGCGGTCGTCATGGAACTGGCCCCCTGGCACTGTCCTGCCCTGCTCTTGCTGCTGAGTCTCAGCCCCGGTAGGTTTGGAGCCCTCTTCGCCGTAGCTGAGGCCGATGCTCTCGGAAGAGGGAAGTTGGTGCTTTCCTTCTCTCCCTTTTGCCTGGATTTCATCTGCTGTGTTTCCACAGGGGCTAAACTTTAATAAAAACAACCGCAGCTAACCTACGAGCAGGCTTGTTCAGAGCTGGAGGCAGGATACCCGAGTTCCAGCCCCACTTCCCCTACAAACTGGGGTCCCCGAGAGAGCTGCGGGTTTTCTTGTCTGTAAAATGGGGAGGTTCGTTGTATTTTTATTAATTGCTCTCCTAGGGAAAGAACTTGGTAAAAATCTTAAGGACTCTGTATAAATGAGCTGTTCTCCGTGAGAGGAGGTAGAAAGAGCCCGAACTTGTAGTTTGAGGGCAGGAGTTTGAATGCTGGCTCTGCCTCTTAACTAGACATGTGAAAGTTATCTAGTTACTAGAAAGTCACTTCCTTAATCTGGATCTCAGCTACTCCATCTGTAAAATGGGGATGGGGGTGGGGTCTCAGATGAGTTCTAAGATCCTTCTCATTTTGGATCTCTGATCTTATGAGACCTGGGTTCAAGTCCTGCTGTGGACATAGGCTAGCTGTGACTGAGGACAATTCACTTGGAAGTTTTCTGGGCCTGTTTACTTATCTGTAAAAGAAGCATGTATGTGTGCCCCATCCCACAGGGTTGTTATGAGGGAAAGCCATATAAATGTGAATGGTTATTCTTTCTCAATGTGGAAGAGCTGGTCACCACATGCTATGTAGTCTCAACCCAGGGCTGAGACTTCCCTTTTTGTGCTTGTGTTTGGGTGGTCTGAGCTAAATGATGTACTCAAAAATTTTGATTTGAAAGATCCAGAGGAAGAAGAAACTTTTAAAAAGAGTCTTATTACCTCAAGACAAAAGAAAATCTTCCCCCTCTGGTGCCTTCTTGAGTCTCTAAGAAGCAGCCTGTGTAGGGCAGACCTTGGGTTCCAATCCTGTCTTGGATACTAACTGTGTGACCATGGGCAAGTCACTTAATGTCTCAGTGCCTTCAGGCATCTCTGTGAGGGGCTTTCTGAAAAACAGGGAGTCCCCTACACTTACAGAATTATGAAAACCCTTATTCTGCCCCTACCTACATACAAACAACAACAGCAATAAATCCCTCTTCATTACTTTTGTTTGTTTTACAAATTAGTATTTGACACAATTTATTTCAAAAAGCTTTTTTGATAGGCCACATGAAGGCCTTAGCAGAAGTGCTGTTCATAGTTAGCACTCATTGCTTGTTATCATGGGCCAAGTGGTTCATGGAGAGAGACAGACTTGGAGTCAGAACTCCAGAGGTAAAAAGTCTACTAAGTTGCAGTTGCCTAGCTTGCCCAATACCAGTTTTGCCTTTTATTAACTGGGAATCCCAGCATTTCCCCCTCTCTACTGACTTAAAGACAACATCTTGTTGTTGGGGACTCTTCGAGACCCCATTTTGGAGTTTTCTTGGAAAAGATACTAGAATGGTTTGCTATTTCCTTATCCAATTTCTTTTATAGATGAGGAAACTGAGGCAAACAGGGTGAAGTGACTTGCCTAGGGTCACACAGCAAGTAAGTGTTTGAGGTCACATTTGAACTCAGATCTTCCTTACTCCAGGCCTAGCACTCTATTTGCTGTACCACCTAACTGCCCACAGATAGCATCCTATCATGGATAAAGGACTGGACTTGGAATAAAGAAGAGCTGGATTCAAATTCTGCCTCAGTCATTTAGTAATTTCTCCGAGTCCCAGTTTCCTCATCTGTATAATGGGGATAATAACAGACCCTACTTTTCCAGGGTTCATGTGAGGCTTAAATGAGATCATATATGTAAGATATTTTATAAATTTTAAAGTGCTGATGTATGTCAAATATCCGCTGTTATTATAATGTCTCCAGAAGTGGGAATGGAAAGCAGAAACTATCCATTTGTATATTTCCTGCTGTCCTCTTGTCTCCTGACAAGGGCCACTTTCTGTTCCCCTTAATTTGCACTCTTGACTCCATTCCAACCTCTAATCATCTACTAAATCTTCCTTAAAAACAAGTCTGACCATGCCACACGCCCTCCTCCTATACTCAGACTATAATAGCTCCCCATTATTTCCTGGATCAGATATGAAGTCTTAGTTTTGGCTTTTTTTTTTTTTTAAAGCAATTGGGGTTAAATAACTTGCCCAAGGTTACACAGACAGTTTTTTTGTGTGGGTGTTAAGTATCTGAGGCCAGAACCGATCCGGGTCCTCCCGACTCTGGGGCTGGCGCTCTTACTCACTGTACCACCTAGCCACCCCTTAGTTTTGGCTTTTAAAGCCCTTCATGCCCTTGCCTCTTCCTCCCTCTGAGTCTTCTTGTACCTGTGTACCCTGTATATTTCCCTCCTGTACTTGACAATACAGTAACTCTGGCCTTTTTGAACAAGATATTCCACCTCCCAGTCTGGGCATTTTCACTAGCTATCCCCCATTTCTGTAACATCTCCTATGCCCTCTTCTCTGCCTGCTGTCTGTCCTTGGTTTCCTTCTGCAAGAGCCTTTCCAATCCACCTAAATGCTAATATCTTCTCTTTGAGAATTCCTTCCTTCTGCCCTCTATGTATCTTGTATGCACATAGTTCTGTGTGCATGCTGTGTGCTCTCCCTCATTAGACTGGAGCTCCTTGAGGGCAGGGACAGAGCTTTTTACCTTTCTTTGTGTCTCCAGCATTTAGTCCAGTGGCTGGCATATTGTATCAGCAATGCCATATTCACAATGGCTATGGAGATTACAAATATGCTGATATAATTATCCATCACAAAATACATCATGCTTGCCATATGGGGGAATAAGCTGGAAAATTTATTAAGATACCAAAAGACTGAGTCCCAAAACCAGAAAGTGAAAGCCATCAGAGTAGTTATGACATTGGCACAGGTAGATAAAGTAGAAAGCACCCACATTTTCAAGCCTTTGAAACAGAACAGGCTACCTCAGGCAAAGGTCCTCCTCTCCCCACTCACAGCCACCACCCAGCGTCCGGGAAGTGCGCTCCCAGCAGCTCTGGCCCCTGGCAGTCCTCAGCAGGAGTCCTTAGCAGAAATTCTGGCTAACTCAAAAAGGGCTTTGCGCTGCCGCTGCCTCTGCTGCTGCCGCCGTCACCACCACCACCAGCCACCGCAGGAATGCTAGCTTGGCTTCTGCTTCCTCTTGCTCCGCCCCTTCCTGCTACGTCAGCAAGTCCAGTGGGGCATGGAAGATCTTTAAATCCCATAACCCTTACATATATAGTAAGCACTTAATAAATGCTTGTTGGTTCACTGACTTTTCTCTTCCTCTGTTCACATTTTTACCTCCCTTTGCCTAGCCATCCTCGTCTCTTCTTTCATCAACATCATCCATCTGTTCTTTTTCTGCCAAAGAAACATTACAGTGTAGTATAAAGAAGAGGCCATGCCTCCTACATTTGCTGATTGTGCTTTTATGGGCAAGTCACCTTCCTGATCCTCAGTTTCATATATATGAGATGGGAATAATAATGCTCATCCACCTTATCTCATAGTGTTTTGGGATGAAGCAAAAGACAGAGTATGTGAAAGCCCTTTGCAAATGCTGAAGTGCTTATATATATCATCATCATTCTTCTGCCACAGAGTGAAGGTTTGAAGCTAAAGGGAGAAAGAAATAGAAAGCAGAAAAATCAAGTCGGGGTGGGGATCTAACAACACTTCATTTTGCCCTCCTCTCCCTTTATTTTTCAACCCTGTTCCACTTTCCACCTGATACAGAAAGGCCCTGCTGGTGTGAGGTGAAGGTATTATAATGGCTTTTGGAAGCAAGGTATGTGTTCCACAAAAGGAGGCTTTGTGGGAAGTGGAATTTGCCTGCAGCATGAAAGATTTAGATGAGACTTATTGAATAACTTCTCTACAATACAGGTTTTTAGATGAAACACACACACACACACACACACACACACACACACCACACCACCACCACCATCGGTGAATATGCTTTGGAGATTTTAGAAAAACTGGTGAAATCCTGATCCATTGAACTTAATTTTAGTCCTACCTAAAGGCTTTTGAGCATCAGCGATTGTTAGGTTCATGTTTTTTTTTTATTCAGTCTCTGAGGTGTGGGGAGAGATTTTTAGATTACAAAAGCACTATTGAGCTATAGTATAAATGGCACAGTAATTCCAAAGTATATGTAACATTGGACTTGGAATCAAAAGAATTGTTTTCTAATCCTGCCTGCAATGAGAGAGAAACAGAGAGCAACAGACAGAGAATGAATTTATTAAGCACTTATCATGTACTGGGTACTGTGCTAAGTAGTAAGGATACAAATACAATTTAAAAAAAAGACAGTCCCTGGGAGCTTACATTCCAATGGGGGAAGACCACATATAAAAAGGGAACTGAAAAGAGAAGAGGGCACAGACTTGGGGGCAAGGCCCAGAAAGAATCTGGAGAGTCATTGGGCTGAACCAGGTTTGGAATGGACATGGCTGACTTGGAAACTAACTCAGATGGAGGTTTGGGGACATACTCACCAATCAGATGAGGAGACTGGAAGTGAAGCATCCATTAGCTTGGAGATGATTGCTATGGGCAGAGTTCAGAAGGAGGCCAGAGAGTCAGGGACTGAACCTGGCTTAGAGTAAATGACCTTGATCAAATCATTGAACCTTCTTCAGCCTCTATCCTTCATGTGTGAAATTTAGATACTAACACTAGATTCTCCAGGAATCACTGTGAAGCTAGCGGTAATGGTAGAATGCCACCTAAGTGTCAGTTTAAGAGGGTTTTTTATTTTTATTCTTTTGGACTTGGCCTTTGATTTCATTGGTATGAGAAAGTCCTGTTAGGGAAACTATTCCAATTCAAATCAGCATCCCTGCTGCCTTGGGGAGGGGCAGCTAGGTGGTGTTGTGGATGGAGTTCTGGGCCTGGAGTCAGGAATACCTGAGTTCAAGTCCAGCTTCAGACAGTTACTAGCTGTGTGACCCTCAGTAAGTCACTTAACCCTGTTTGCCTCAGTTTCCTCATTTGTGAAATGAGCCAGAGAAAGAAATGGCAAATTATTCCAGTATATTTGCCAAGAAAACCTCAAATCGTGTCTCAAAGAATCAAACATGATTGAAATGACTAAACAACAAAACTACCTTACAGAGCAGAACCCTGAGATTAAGTGCCTGGGGGCACATAGTCAGAAGCAGGGCTTAAGCCAATCCTGGGAAACTGGAGGCTAGTTTTCTGCTTTGACAAACTGCATCTGGTATAAAATGTGTGGAAAAAGAGAAGCTGCTGCTATGGTGATGACCACCACCTCTACTAGTAGTACTATTGGGTGGGGTGGAGATAAAGAAAAAAATCTGAAATCTGAAATAAATCATTGCCCCTCCCCCCCTTCCTACCAGTACAGCCGAAGTTTTTTATTTGGGCACTGTTCAGTGAATGAGTGAATCAATAAATGTAGCTTCTTTTCTTAGGCATTGCTCTCGTTCAGCCAGTAGAAGAAGGCAAGGAAGCCTGGGATTATGTGACAGTTCGGAGTAATGCATCCATGTTCTGGTGGCTGTACTATGCCAACAACCCCTGCACAAACTTCACAGAATTGCCTCTGATCATGTGGCTTCAGGTAAGAGAGCCCACACGCCTCTAACTGAAGGTGAGCCAAAGCCTTTCCTTTTTTTTCCTGTCAGTTCTCTAGCTCTTGGGAGAAATAAGGCCCTTGTCCAGGTGCTTTGGTAACCAAAACTAGAACTGAGAAGCCTCAACAATGGATGGGCTGTCCTTCATTTCACAAGACATTATAGGGTGGCAGCCAACTGGAGCTCAGTGGTTGTGGTTTCAAATCCTTGCCCATCAGGCTGTGGCAGAAGCTATGGCCAACTTAGCCACAAATTGTGCAAAGGATGAATACTAATCCCAGACTGTCTCCTGAGTCTTCTATTGAAAGTTTTTTTTTTAATGAAAGTATTTTATTGTAAAGTTAATAATAGCATGAACAGTTGAAGAAAATGAGGACTGAAGCCACAAAATACATCCAAGGATGTTACATGGTGCAATGGAAAAGGAATTTGGGATCTGAAGAGCTGGGTTTAAATGCTAGCTCAATCATTCACTACCCTATGACCTTCCTCCTCTATAAAAGGACTAGTGAAGGGTGGAGAATCTTAATGACATATGTGGCCCTCTAGATCCTCAAGTGTGGCATTTTGAGTAAATCCAAACTTCACAAAACAACTCCCCTTAATAAAAGGATGTTTTCTATAAAACTTGGGCTCAATCAAAAGGCTGCACCCAAGGATCTAGAAGGTCACCTGTACCCTCAAGGCCCCAGGTTCCCCACTGCTGGACTACATCTTTAGGGTCATTATCAGTCCTAAATTTATGGTGCTGGGATCTGTGTTTTGAGAGAAGAATATAAAACTTCAAAGCCAAGAAAAAAAATTACTCTGATGATTTGTTTGCTGTGTGTTCCCTTTCAGTCATCAAAAGCATTTTGAAATAGATGGCCAGGTATAGGCCAAATCGTTGCTACTTCTCCCACTTCACTTTGAGGCACTTTGTTCTCTCCGATTATTTGTTTCTGAAAGGACAAACACTACTGGAAGATTCAGAAGATACCTTTATGGGAATAGCCGTCACGTTCTAACTCTTCTAGGAGTATTTTCAGTTTCATTGGTTTTTTGTGTTGTTTTTCCCCTCTACTTGTAGGGCAAAATGCTTTGTCTCTTCTTAAAGGCATTTCCTTCTGGAGGAGGAGAGCAGGAGGGTAGGGTAAGGCAGGATCTTTCTAAAACAATAGCACCTTACCCCATGAAGTCACTAGCCTCCAGAGTGAGGGAACAGGGAGGGGCGGGGGGCATGATGTTTCAGGACAGAGTTTAGGACCATAGTCTTGCCATAGACTCTGGCCGCCCCTCTGAAATACTAGTTTTTATTACTAGTCTTTAGCGCAGTTTTAGAGTCACTCTGCAACAGGCATCCAAGTGGAATGTCAGTATTCTACTTATCCCTTCTTTTCATTAGGGAGGAGTAAAAAATGAGTCTGATGTTGCACACCTGGATGACTGCTAGGTTGATGATGACCTTGACAGAAATAGGGAAGTTAGGAAGAGATTTGAGAAGGAATAATGAGTTCTTTTCTGGACATAGAGTTTGAGATGTCTATGGGATATCCAAATGGAAATGTCCAATCGACCATTGAACCCATTTTATCACAGCTGCCTCAGCTGGGGTCCCCTTAGCAGTTCACCGTCACTTTTGTCAACAGGGTTTTTACTGTAGAAGTATGACACTGAGGGTGGTGTAGTAAAATATACTGGCATAGAGTGGAACAGTGGGCTATGGGTTACAAGACCTTTGCTTTTGCAATAGGGCAGTCTATACAGAGTAATATGCCAGCTGGATACCTGGGGCATTGCTGCTGACTTGATTATGGGATTTGGAGATAATCACTTAACCTGTTAGAGCCCATGTTTTCTCCCCTGTTAAATGAGAGGTTTGATCTAGCATATCTCTAAAATCTCTCTCAATTCTAAATACTGTACTTTAACTCATGGTCATGTAGCATCTAAGTGACAGTCCTGTTTGGACCCCAGAGTCCTGGGGGACCCCACTCACTAGTGAGGTCCTCTCCTTAAAATCAGCATTAGGATAGATCCAATTTCCAGATAGCCTAGTTGTTTTCAGTGTAATCTGTAATTTTCTTTTAAAAAAATTATTGATATCTTCATTTCTAAATTTATCCCTCTCCACATCCCTCCGTTGTCACAAGGAATAAAAAAGAAAGAAGATAGAGCCGTTCAGCAAAACTATCAGCTGGGCCTGACAGTATGCACCATGTGCCACATCCTCAGCTCTCTCCCCAGTCTTGCCTACAAAAAAGGGAGGGAGGCACATTTTCTTTACTCTGGAGCCAAGGCAACTATGCAACATTCATTTTCATTGTGTTATTCTCTTTATTTACATTGTTGTGACTTGACTGTATTTTCCATTGACTTATATACATTTACTTCTATTGTATTTCTTATAGGGGGGTCCAGGAGGTTCCAGCACTGGATTTGGAAACTTTAAGGAAATTGGTCCCCTTGATGAAGAGTTAAAACCAAGGAAAACTACCTGGGTATGGTGAGGACTATCATGAACTGTAGCTGAGAGTGGATCTTTTATGTTCAGTTGTTTCAGCCATGTCCTATTCTTCTTAAGCTCATTTGGTTTGCCATTTCTTCTCCAGCTCATTTTACAGATGAGAAACTGAGACAAACAGGGTAAAGTGACTTGCCCAGGGTCACACAGCTAGTAAATGTCTGAGGCCAGATTTGAACTCAGGAAGATGAGTCTTCCTGAGTCTAGGCCCAGCCTCTATCCACTGTGCCACCTAGTTGCCCATTGATCTGATCTGGTCTTGCCTTATTTGCAGAGAAGCAAATGAAATTCTGAGCATACAATTTTAAATCCTGGACTGACTCAAGTTCCAAAGACAAATAGTGAATAATAACATCTTAATTGTTTATATTATATTATAGGACAGCCCCCTGAGGACTAAAGGCAGTTTTTCCCCCATTCTAATACTCAGAGAACTATTTTTGCTTCCTTCCCAACCCTCTCAGCCCTCTCCAAAGGCATCAAGGTGTGATGGAAAGAACCCTCTGTAACAGAAAGAATAGTATAGGTGGGACAGAGTTTCAGTTCCACTCTATATGATCTTAAGTACTATGTAGCCACCATTCCTTTTGGGCCTGAGCTTTCACAAGTCTCTCTTGGATTTCGGTCTCTCTCAGATTTCTAACATTCTGCCATTCCAAGAATCTTTAGAAATGTCTTAGAGCATCCTGGCTAGTGTGAGACTGAATTTGGGAAGTAGGAGGCAAATGGAGGGAGATAACTGGCAGTGTTAGTCCTTAACTTTAGTCCTTTAGTCCTTGAATATGTTGCCACTGCTTTGAAATCATGGTCAAAACGGTGTGGTACAATTTCACATGGCCTTTATCAGATATCTCTGCCACTTACTATTTGTGTGACCCTGGGGAAGTCATTCGACCTCTCTGGACCTTCCTATCTAGCTAGACTAGATAAAGCTAGGTCAGACCAGATGACCTCAATATCAGCCTTAGATCTATGATCCTGTGATCCTGGGTATTTAAAGTGGTGCAGTCTTATAAGAAAGAGAAGGCAGAATCCAGAAAACATTAATTTCCTTCTCTCATCTGCCTGATGTTGCTGGGGGAAAAAGTCCCAAGATCCTAACATATGAGAGTCTCACCTCAGTTGTGTTCATGAATAAGACTTTTTATTAGTATGTGGACTATACACTGGCTAGTTGCAGAAATATTGCCTGACTGATGGCCTTCACCATTTGTCTTTTCTCTCTGGCATGTAGCTACAATCCGCCAGCCTTCTGTTTGTGGATAACCCAGTGGGCACTGGATTTAGCTTTGCAAATCAGAGCGATGCATATGCCAAAAATCTTGACATGGTGGCTTCTGACATGCTGGTTCTCCTACAAAATTTTTTCGATGCTCGGCCAGAATTCAAGGTAAGCAAAGATTTTGTGATGGTCAAATTCGATGCTAGCAGGAAAAACATTGTTTCCCTCAGAACAAATATGTCTTTCCTTTAAGATAATTTTTTTTAATTCTCAATCCAGTGACACAGTTTTGGAGTAATTTCTGTAAAGATAAGGATATAAGTTACTGGTAAAATTGACATTAACTTGACAGAGAGGCCCTGAACTCTGCACCCTAATCAGGGTTTGATTGTACCCTAATCATGGCTCAGAAGAAACCATAGCAGGTTTGTTTTTGCTTACACCCAGTGTGGAATAAAATAGACTTTGTTCATTTTTAAAGACCTTTAGAATTTTAACTTTTCTGCACCTTTTTTTTCCTCTAGAAAATTCCATTCTACATTTTCTCAGAATCCTATGGAGGGAAAATGGCTGCTGGGATTTCCTTAGAGCTTTACAAGGTAACAGAGTAACAAAAACTTGGCTTTTGGTTTGGGGGAGGTACTTCAGGAGAATGCACCTTGCATATTACTTTGGAACTTGATGTATCTTCTTTGAGTGATGGAAAGAGTACTATGGGCTGGGACCTTGAGCTCTTGCTTTCACTCCACTATGTGATTGTAGGTAAGTCATTTACCTCTCTGGGCCTCAGTTTCCTCATCTGTAGAATGGGAATAATAATCTTGACACCCTACATCTATCAAGGACACCTAATGGTCTTTGAGCTCTTCTGAAGAAAGGTACCATATAAAATATATTTCATCATTGGGCTCAGTCAGTGTAATGTAATGCCAAGCAAAGGCAACTTCCCAAGGTTCAGAATACCAGCATGGGTGCTCTCCATTTTATTCAGTGACAAATTAAGAACAGAGAAGATCAAAATATGACATCATTCAAAATACAGCATTTACTAAGTGTAATTAAATAATCTCCAAGTACTACCTGAGTTAATCAAGTACTACCCCACCCCAGGACATTACATTCATTTAATCAATTACAAAGTCCTTGTTCTAAATACTACTCCACCCCTAGGCTGTACCTTCATTTAGTCCATCACAAAACCCCTCTTCTCAAATGGAAATTAGTTTCCAAACATAAGTAAAGTACATTCATTTGTTCAATCGCAGAACACAAAAAGGTCAAAAGTTCCCCACCCTTGGATCACAATTGAATCTACCCCAGAGTTACAACAAGCTTAAGCACAGCACTTGATACCCAAATGGAGGTCTTTTCTTCATCTTGACAGGAGGCAAGTTCTCAGCAATCTTTGTTCCTGGGGAGACAAAGCTTAGCAAGACCATAAGATAAATTGCCAGTGTCATCATTAATTCATTCTCTTTCTGCAGAACAGTCCTAGGAACCCTGAAAACATTAGCAAAACCCTCTTCCAGGATTCCTGTAAACATACAACAAGAAAATCCTTTTTCAGGGCTTCTGAACCAACAGCAAGGTTCCAGAACCTCTGCAACAACAGCACTGGTCTTCACCAGTGGACGCAATTCATTCTCTATCTGCAGAACAGTCTCTGGACCCCTGAACCAGCAGCAAGGTTCCAGGACCTCTTCAACAACAGCAGTCTTTCACCAGTGGACAAATCTGGCAAAACAACATTAAAACAGACAGACAAAGTACCAGCATAACAGCCATGTCTCCTCAGTCCTTGGCAGCTCTGGGTGGCAGTCCTGGGCAATTCAAAGTGGCCCTCAGCAATCCTCTCAGTCTCTCTCTGCCTCCAAGATGCTGCTTCCAAAAAGTTCTTCTACCTCTCTCTTCTGTCTCTCCAAATCTACGTCACCAGCTCCTCCCAGTTCAGCCCTCTCTTTTCATGTCCACAAGTCCATACCACAAGTGGGATTAACAAGCTCTGGGTTTTAACACAATCAAACCAAAAACCAAGCCAATACAGGGGGATCTTTAAATTCCATTACTATTACAGTCAGACATTCCAGTCCAATCACTCAAACCAGTGTTTCCTAATAGGTATACGTTTTGTATACACATGTTGTCTCCCCCAGTAGAAAGGAAGCTCTTGGAGAGTGGTGCCATTTTTTTCTTTGTATCCTCAGCACACTGGCACATAGTGCTTACTAAATATTTATTGGTTGGTTGATTGATCAGTCTAGTTTTTTTTTTTAATATCTTTTAGAATCAGTCATACAACAAAAGGGAGCCTGAACTTTTATATTTTAAACACTTTCCTTTTTAATATTGTGGTCAAAGTGGCATGGTACCATAAATAATTAATAACTAATATTATTTAACATTTCCTAATTTAATATTATGAACTTGACAGACATCACCAAATATGAGCATTTCCCTATACCAAGAAGAGAAAGAAAAAGAGAATTACATTTAAAGTTGTGAGTCTCCATTACCTACAGCCCATCAGGGTTTTGTTTTTTAATATATAGCAATCGGTGTTAAGTAACTTGCTCAAGGTTACATGGCCAGTTATTTTTGTGTGAGGCCAGAACCGATCCCAGGTCTCCCTAGGCTGGGGCTGGCACTCTTACTCACTGTGCCACCTGGCCACCCCTTTTTAAATTTAACATGGTAGTTCTAATAGTTGTAATCTGTATGTCTCTGTTCCCTTCTGACCTTCTGCTCTCTTCATTTTAAAAAAAATGATTCATTAGCATCTTTTTCTTTCATTTTTTCTTTTTCTTAGTATCATTATTACGATTTCTTTTAGTTCTTTCCTCTTCCACCAGATGTCTTTCCTTATAACAAACAAGTAGAGTCTCACAAAACCAGTCCATACATTGACTATAGCTGAAAATATGTCTCATTCTTCACTTGTGGTCCCATCACATCTTAACTTAAAGGTGGAGGAGTAGAATGTTTTATCATCGGGAGACATAATTGGGTAGTGGATCATAGATATTAAATCTTTCTATACAATGCTGTAGTATAAATTATTCATTTATTCAATTCTTCTCATTTCACCACTTTGTATCAGTTCACAAGAGTCTTCCCAGGTTTCTCTCCATGTTCTATTTACTTTCATATGCCACAGTTTGTTCACGCCTTCCCTAGTGGGTGGGAACTCCTTAGTTTCTTGTTCTTTGCTACAACAAAAGTGCTGCAACTATTTGTGTGTGTATACATATATATATATTTGTCCTTTCCCTCTGTCTTTGACATCTGGGGAGTAAATGCGAAGAAGTGGTGTCTCTGGTTCAGTGGGTGTGCACAGTTTAATGATATTTTAGTTTAGTTCCAAAATGCTTTCCAGAGTGGTTGGACTGCATCCCAGTTCCACCAACAGTTCCTTAACATGCCTGTCCTCCCACAGCCTCTGTAATATTTGTCATTTCCCCGCTTTGGTCATCCTTGCCAATCTAATGGGTGTGAAGTAGAACCTCAGAGTTGTTTAAATTTGCATTTCTCTAATTATTAGTAATTTGGAGCATTTTTTCATATGATTATTGATATTGTTTCTTCCTTTGAGAACTGCCTGATCATATTCTTTGACCATTTAAGTATTAGGGAGTGGATTTTTGTCTTATATATTTGTAGCAGTTTCCTATAAGGGTATCCAAAACTCTCAGTGCGATTTTTGTAAACTTAAAAGTGAACTAAGACTTTTCAGACATAGTATATATCTTGAATAGTGGACCTTTATTAGAGAAGTTTACAGAAAAGATTTTTTTCCCAATTAGCTTTTCTTCCTCCTTATTCTAACTGCATTATTTGTTTGTGTGAAAACTTTTCAACTTTATATAATCAAAATTGACCCTTTTATCTACCATGATTCTCTGTGTCCCATGTGTTTTTATTCAAGAGCTCTTCCCCTATTTTTAAAGTTCTATTTTATTTTATTTCCAGTTCTAGATTCTCTTCCTCACTCAACCCCCTCCCTCATCTATTGAGAAGGCAAGAAATACAACGCCCATTACACATATGAAGTAAAACATATTTCTATGTTAGCCATTTTCCAAGGAAGGAAGGAAGAAGAATGTGCTTTAATTTGTACTCAGTGTTCATCTGTTCTCTCTCTGGAGGTGAATAGTATCATGAATCCTTCAGAGCCATCTTGGATCACCATACTGATCAGAGTAGTTAAGTCTTTCATAGTTGATCATTGTTATAATATTGCTGTTACTGTGTAGATCATTCTCCTGGGTTCTACTCACCTCACTTTATATCAATTCATATAGGTCTTCCCAGGTTTTTCTGAAACCATTCTGTTTGTCATTTCTTATAGTACAAAAATATTCCATCATAATCATATGCCACAACTTGTTCAACCTTTCTTCAATGGATGGGCATTCCTCTTCTCTCTAGTCATAGTTGTGAAAGATGTTATTCCCTACTCTTAATTTGTTTAGGATATGATTTCATATATGTAGGTCACTTATTCATTTAGAAATTATAATAGTAGATAGTAGGAGATGTTAATCTAAACCTGACTTCTTTTTAAAAATTTTAATTTAATTTTTTGTTACATTTTAAGTTCTGAACTGTCTCCCTTCCTCCCCACATCATGTTATAGAAGGCTACTGTATATGTATATGTATACATACATATATGTGCACACACCATACTATGCATACTTCTGTTTATCAGTTCTTTCTCTAGAGGTGGATAGCATCATCTTTCATGGGTCCTTTGTAGTTGATTTGAGTATTTATATTCCTCAGAATAACTTGGGCATTCACAGTTATTCTTCAAACAACATTGCTGTTACTGTCTACAACATTCTCTTGGTTCTGCTCATTTCACTATTCATTATTTCATGCAAGTTTTTCTATGTTTTTTCTAAAAATCAACCAGCTCATTTCTTACAGCACAGCAATATTCCATCACCCTAAACCCAATTTCTATTGAACTGCTTTCCAGCTTTTCCAGCAGTTTTTGCCAAGTAGTCTTTACCTCAGTAGTTGGGGTTCTCTGATTTATTGGACACTATGCTACTATCTAAGTGTCATAGTTTCTGCATCTGGTATGCAGAACTTGTCCTACAAATCAAATTTTCTTGTTTTTGGATGAGACCAAATAGTTTTGATGATTACTGCTTTGTGATCCCATTAGAAATTTGCTAGGCTCCCCTTCCCACTTTTTTTTTTCATAGTTGTCTTGGCCTCAAAGTTCTTGGCCTTTTGTTTCTCAGATGAATTTTTTGACTCTTTCTAGTCTAATAATTTAGTAATTTGATTGGTATGCCATTGAATCTGTAAATTGATTTAGATAACATTGTCATTCTTGTATTGGCACAGCCCAACCAAGAGCAGTTAATATCACTGCAGTTACTTTGGTTTGTTTTTATCTCTGTAGACAGTGTTTGGCGGTTGTATTCATCGAATTCCTGTGGCTGTCTTAGTAGCTGCAGTCCCTGATGTTTTATATAGTCAGTAGTTATTTTGAATGGAATTTCTTTCTCTGTCTTTCCTGCTTGCTTTATTGGTAGAGTCAAAAGTTGGCTAGCATACGTTTCTGGTTCTTTGGGGAGCGCATTCAACTTAGGAACATTCTCAGAAGTTTCAGCAGTTACTTAGAAATTGCTGTTGGCCAGTGACTATGCACAGGTGGCACATGTGAGTGCTCACACAAAGGACGGTGCATGGTCATGGTGCAGGGTCAGTGATCTGCTCTGTACTCACAGCCCAGAGGAAACTGAGACCTTTCACCAGGTGCTCACTTCATCTTTCTCCTGTGCCTATGGCTCGTGGATGGAGGGACCTGATTGGACTCATTTTTTTGTGTGATGAAGCACACAAAAGGGGCTTTTGTTATCTCTATGAGAATAATAGCATAGTACTTTAAGGTTAGCAATGGGCTTCATAGACATCACAACAACCCTGTGAGGTAGGTGCTCTTATTTTCTTTGTTTTATAGATGAGGAAACTGAGGCTCAGAAAGGCTAATGATTTGCCCACAATCACAGAGATAGTAGGGAAGCTAGGTGGCACAGTGGATAAAGCACTAGGCCTGGAGTCAGGAAGACCTGAGTTCAAATATGACCTCAGACCCTTAATACCTATGTGACCCTGGACAAGTCACTTAACTCTTTTTGCCTCAATTCCTCATCTATAAAATGAGATAGAAAAAGAAATGGCAAACCACTCTAGTATCTTTGCCAAGAAAACACCAAATGGGATCACAGAGAGCCCGATATGACTGAAACGACTAAACAACAATAGAGCTAGTAAGTGTCTAAAGCACAATTTGAATCCACATTTCCAGTACTCTAGCCTTATTGCCAGACTGCCTCTCTCTAGGTCCATTGCTAGTATCCATGATTCATTGATGTCGGTTCTTCATCTATCAAGACAGTTTTCATAACTTTCTATTGCCAGAAAATCACCTGTAGACAAACTTGGTGCCCTAAGCTAGTTCTCAGTTGACACACACCTATAGTCCATTACTGGGCCCCTCCTGGAAGACTTTCCATAATTTTTACCAGCACCTCCTTGCATTAAGAGAACTTCATTGAAGGCTTTCTGCCCTCATATTTCTATAATGGTAATAATAGTAGCTTACATTTACATGGCACATTATAACAACAGCAATATATTTTACAAAGTGCTTCATATATACATAACTTCTTTCAATCCCTTCAGTAACTCAAAGGTAAACAGTTCAGGTGCTGTTTTTACAGATAAGAAAACTGAGGTTCAAAGAGATTAAGTGAAGTCACTTAACCCTTAAATGGCCGGACCTGGCTTCACCCTATTTCCCCTAGTTCTGCCTTCCAGTGCTGTACAAGGGGATTGGTTTAGAATCTGATTAGGGGGATTAGAACCCTCTAATCCCACTTCCTCCTGACTGTTCTTCAAATATTTGAAGAGGACAATCACATCGTTTCCTTTTTCCCCTTTCACCCTCCTTAGTTCTCTCCCAAAGTCAACAAACTTCTTCCTTTAGCAGGTCTTCAAATAACATGGTCTTCAGCTTCCTGCCTGAAACCTGGCAGCTAGTCTTGAACCAAATATTCCTCAAGTACACAGTTAGATTCACAGGCACAGGCACTGGATTCACCCTCAGTTCTTCTGACCCCCACTTTGGTCTGTACTCTTTTCATTGCATCATATCTTCTATATGACTATCCATCAGATCTGTCCACAGGCACTTATTAAGCACTTTCACACATTAGCGCTGTCCTAGGTGTTGGGGATACAAATAAAAAAAAGAGAGATATAATTCCTACTCTCACAGAGCTTTCATTCAACTGGGGGATATGACATTTAAGTGTATGGAAAATAAATTCATTATTGTGTAACACAAGGTATTTAGAGAGGGAGGGCACTAGCTATGGAAGGGAATGGAAAGCTGTGTTTGCCATAAAATATGGTGCTTGGTTTGTATCTGGAAGGAAGAGGTGAGAAAGGAGCAAGTTCTAGGCATGGAGAAGGGCCAAGGTAAAGGCACAGAAAGAGAAGTTTTCTGTACTGGTGAAAAGGACTGGGTGAAGATTTCGCCCTAATCTTTTACCAATGAAGGGATGACTGGACTAAACATTTGCCTCTCTAAGTGTGAGAAAAATCATAGAGCCACAGATGTAGAGCTGGAAGGGACCTCATAATGTCATCCAGTCCATTCCATTCACAAACTGAGGCCCAGAGAGGTTATGTAGTTTGCCTAGGGTTACACAGAGAGTGACCAAGAAATCCAGAACCAAGATTTGAAATCAGATGCTTATGTGCTTTTCTTCCCTCAGGCTATCCAAAAAGGGAGCATAAATTGCAACTTTGCTGGTGTTGCCTTGGGTGATTCCTGGATTTCCCCTGCAGGTAAGGTTTTTCCCCCATTTCCCATCCCATAGTTGTGTTTCAGGCTCATGACTAACATGATACTCTGACTGCAGCCCCTTAGAGAGGACAGCAGCTTTTGACCCATTGTCCTCTTTCTCCACTATTAAAAAAACCTGGGCAGCTAGGTGGCACAGTGAACAGAGCTCTGGCCCTGAAGTCAGGAGTACCTGAGTTCAAATCTGGCCATGTGACCTTGGGCAAGTCACTTAACCCCAATTGCCCTCCAAAAAAAAGGCAAAAAAAAAACTTCCCAGAGCTTCACAGGATGCATTGGAACAGAAATTTCCATTTGTTTTAGAAATTGCTGGATAAATACATAGTATAACAGATGATCTTCCTTGTTCCAGCCACAGATAAATTAGTTGATTTTATTTTAATTTGAATACTGAAAATTTGGGGGTGTGGTTTCTGGAATCTGAAGCAGACAGATGTTGGTTTAGTGCCATACTTATACCTCCTGTGGGTAAGTCTGTCAGTAAGAAAATATAGTGACTCCCCTTAAAAGATAGCTTTATGGTCTCATATGGCATGGCCATGCTCTGTATGTTTCTGATGATGGGTCATTCTTGCCCTTATTCTTACCATTTCTAAAACAGGATGAAAATCACGTGAAATGAACTGTGAGTCACTACTAAGAGCTATTGCTTTTCGTTTTTCATTGGGAGCTTCAGCTCTTAGAAGGCAATTAATTATGCCTGGGACCCGAGAGGCTTCCTGCTTGATTATAGAAGCTTCGAATAAGAGGAACCTCAGAGGTCATTTAGTCTAATTTGCAGCCCAGAGTAAGACAGGACTTTTCTCTGTGCCACTGAACTTTTCCAATGATGGAGAATATACTCTTGCAAGACATTCCATCCTACTGCTGGACAGCTCGAATTGTAGAAAATTCATCTTATTTTGAACCAAAATCTTTCCCTTTAAACTTCTACCTGTTTCCCCTAGTTCTGCCTTTTAGTGCTACACAAAGGGATTAGTTTAGAATCTGATTAGGGGGTTTAGAATTCTGTAATCCTATTTCCTCATGACTGTTCTTCAAATATTTGAAGAGGACAATCACATAGTTTTCTTTTTCCCCTTTCACCCTCCTTATTTCTCTCCCAAAGTCAACAAACTTCTTCCTTTAGCAGGTCTTCAAATAACATGGTCTTCAGCTTCCTGCCTGAAACCTGGCACCTAGTCTTGAACCCAGTATTCCAGAAGTGCACAGTTAGGTTCCTAGGCACTGGCTCTTTAGGCTCATGGAAGGTTTGTTTATCCCTCCTGTTTATGTAAAACAACAAAAAACAAACCCAGCACTCTGCAAGGCCAATGCCACTGAGATTTGTGGGTGTGTTAGACTTGTCCTCAACCTTAATTAGCTCATTCTCTGAAATGGTAGCCCTGGAAACATGGGGAACAGATAGGATATAGGCCAAGAATGTGGGGATGAACAAGTAGTTAAAGCAACCTGAAGACTGGGAAATGGTCAGAGAAGCCACAACCCACCTGTCAACAACCGTTCTGTAGGAAGACTTAATTATTTATGACAACATTTATTAAACATGCAATTAAGTTCTGCTACTCAGCTTTGGAGCATGCATCTCACCCTGTCCCCATCTCCTAACCACAGAGAAATCCATGAGCATCACAAAGAGTATGATTCTGAGTTAAGGAGACAGGAAATTATGAAATAAACGTTTCAAAATTCTGTTTAGGAGTATAAGTTAGGTTTTACTTTTTCCCTTTTGAAAACAAAGTTGTGACAAGCTAGCTTTATTCATTCTGGATATATGTGGTTCTCTTTAGATTCTGTGCTTTCCTGGGGACCTTATTTATATAGCATGGTAAGTGTTACTTTTAAAATTTCCTTTATATATATCTATCAACTAAATTCCTTCCACTGGAAATATTAAAGTTTGGAATTGTGTTTATATTCAGTTGTCTTGAATTGCCATTTCCTTTGTCAACCTGACAACTAGTTTATTTAATTATCTTTGGGGTCTAAAAGAGATTGGTGATTTTTTTTTTTAATGAACAACCAGCCTCCAGAAAACATGAGGAAATAAATCAGATTTATCATTTTGCCAGGCACATGAACAACTCCTCATGTATTGATGTCCTTTGCTTTTTATATCATAGTTATATCTGGGTAGAGGCCCCTCCCATTCCTCTCTTTCACCACTACCACTACCACTACCACCATTGTGGCCCCCACATTAAAACCTCCCTGGTCGGGGTGGCTAGGTGGCTCAGTGAATAGAGCACTGGCCCTGGAGTCAGGAGGACCTGAGTTCAAATACGGCCTCAGACATTTAACACAAAACTAGCCATGTGACCTCGGGCAAGGCACTTAACCCTAATTGCCCTACCTTCCCCCCTCCAAAAAGCAAAAAAAAACCCAAACAAAAAAACTCTGTGGTACCAAAGAAGAAACTATTAAACAAAAACAACCAATAACTGAACACTGCCTATGATGATGACATGAAGTCTTCTGCTCTCCATATCCTCTTCTAAGGACAAGAGAGCGTGTTACATGATTGGGGATGGGGATGTGGCTGGGAGCAGAAGGAACCAAGATTGCCCATTATAATTTCTCAGAGTTCCATTTCCTTTTAGTGTTCATTTAATTTAAATTATTTTGGTCATTGTGTATATTTTCTTGGTTCTTCTACCTTCCCTCTGTGTTAGTTCATCAAAGTGTGTCCCATGCCTTTCTGAATTCTTGAACTTAATCATTTCTCATGGCATGATAATATTCCATTGCCTTTATATATTACAGTTAATTCAATCATTTTTTAATCCCAGACATTCATTTTGTGTTCAATTCTTTGTCACTGTAGAAAAATGCTGCTATGAATATTTTGGTATATTTGGTATCTTTATTTGTATTCATAGTGCTTATCACAGTGCCTAGAATGAAGCAAATACTTTATAGATTGTTTATTGAGTGACTGTCTGTCATCTACTGAGGGTATACATACTGCGGGTATACATACATATACATATATATAGTGAAGTCTCTAGATCAAAGGATATGAACAATTTAGTAGCTTTCCTTACATAATTCCAAATTGTTTTCTGGAATGGTTGAACCAATTCACAGGTCTACCAATGGTGCTTATCTTCCCATAGACATTCCAATATTTGACTCTTTCCTCTCTTTCTTTTTGTCACATTGCCATTTTATTTATGTGTAGTGAAATCTCAAAATTGTTTTAAATTGAATTTCTCTTATTAGTGAATGAAAGCTTTTTGGGGGTATCATCATTTAACTTGCATTTAATCTTCTTTTGGAAACTGTTTATTCATAACCTTTGATCATTTATCCAGTGGAAATGACTCAACCTTATATTTGCATCAATTTCTTTTATATCTTGGATGTCATATCCTTATCAGTGACATTTAATGTGAAGATTTCTTCCCACTTAACAGTTCCTCCTTTTTTCTGCTGCATTGATTTCATATGTGCAAAAGTTGTTTTAATCAAAATTATCTTTTTGTGTGTATGTGTGATCTCTTCTTTTACTTGACTGGCAAAGAATTCTCCCCCCAACCACAGATCTTAATGATACCTTCTTCTATTCTCTATTATTTTTGTGATATAATTTTATATTTCGGTATCTTCACTTTCCCCCCCAAATTCCAGACAATTGCTTGATATTCATTTACACATTTTAATTTTACTACTATAAATAAGATTTTCTGTGAGACCAACAGGATCTTTGTCCCCAAAACATAACCAATATTAGGCTTTTAAATTAACAGTGCTCTTTTTCCTTTCTATTTGCATTCTAGTCTCTTCTGGATGACAGATGTCTAACAGATTTGACAAAAATTGGCGAGAAAATTCTATATGCTATGAATATGGGACTATATGAATGGGCTACCCAGCTGTGGGCAGATGCAGAAACACTTGTGGAGCAGGTGAGAAAAAGAAGTCTGTTTAGGGATAAAATCAACTATCAGACCCATGAGCTCAGGATATAAAGAAAAAAAATGTGTGACAAGTAAGAGCAACTTGACTTTTAATTTAATTTCAGGACACAGATGGAGTGAACTTTTACAACATTTTAAATAAAAATCCCCCTGAATGTACAATGAAGACAAGTCAAGAATTCACCCAGAATCATCTAGGTGAGTTGGGCCTGGTGACCTTAGGTCACACATATCCTAAAAAAGTACCCAGGGACTGTTTTTGCCTTTCTTTGTGTATATTTCTTTTGTGTATAGTACAGAACCTGGCATACAGTAAGTGCTTAATAAATGTTGATTGACTGCAAGGGGAAACAGACTTGGAAAATTCCTATCTGCCTTAAGCCCATTATTATTTGTCCTTTATCTAACTCAGGTGCCTTATTGATACATGATTTCTGGGCTGAAAGTCCTTTTTAACTAACTTCTTGCCTCTTTTTTTTTCTTTTTTGCCTTTTGGAGGGCAATTGGGGTTAAGTAACTTGCCCAAGGTTACACGGCTAGTATTTTTGTGTGGGTGTTAAGTGTCTGAGGCCGAAACCGAACTCGGGTCCTCCTGACTCCGAGGCTGGGGCTGGTGCTTTACTCACTGCGCCACCTACCTGCCCCCTGACTTCTTACCTCTTTGAAAATTATTGAATTTATAGGTAAGCTGTTTTTGTTATCTCTTTTTGTTTCTGTTTATATCCCAGTGCTTAACACAGTGTCTGGTGCATAATAAGTACTTAATTAATGCCTCCTTACCTGACTTCTGGTATAAAGTAGTCTCCCCTGCCCCAGGCAGTCTGCAGCCATCACGAACAAGTAGGGAGCTCCCAAGCCAGGATTCAGCTACATACTGGACAGAATTTCATCTCATAGTTTGTCACTGCATTTCATTCCATGCCTGTCTATGGTGTGCATGAGTGCAATCAGGCCACACACAGCCTTATGTAGTGCTCAGGGTCTGACCTCATACCCTCTTTCCCCATCTCAAGTTGTAACACATCGCCAGGGCTCCCAACCCCTGCACAAACACTAATATCTGCTAACTTAGACTTTTGTGAGAATATGACTCTCTCATCTCATAGGAATACATACACAGGCAGAACCTTCTTATTACAACTGCTGAGATTCTTTCTGTCCTAATGCATTCATAGATATCTCAAATTCCAGTTCAACACCTATCAGCCTCCAAGTTACTTTCTGAAGCTCCTAAATATTGCCAGGACCTGTAAATCTCAGCTTTCCTCTCTTCTCCCAATTGTCCCTCAGCAGGGGCAACTAATTCTCTTTTCCCCTCCCAACCCTACAGCATCCCTATTCCTAACCTCAGTTCTCTTAGAGTTCAAAAACAAAGGAATGGAGTGTACCTTTCAAAAGGAACAAATCATCTCCACTTTCAACTTGTATTTCTTTGGAGGACAGCCAAGATTATTCTTTCCTATCTTCCAACTAAAACACTCCCTTTACAAGCATAACTCCTCGCACAGAAACTCCAACCCTAACACATCAATGTCCCTGAAGCTACAAGACTTTATACTGATGTTTGTAACTTGATCTTTCCAGTAGTTTCACCTTGGAGGCTTTGTAAGAAAGAGGCTGTCATGCAATTTTTTTTTCCTTTTGGATTTATTTTCAGTCCAATGACTCAATGCAGACTGGTTTTGTTTCAGCTCGACTTTACCACCGCCATGTGAGACAACTACACCAGGATAAGTTAAGTGCACTTATGAATGGACCCATCAGAAAGAAGCTCAGAATCATTCCGGATTTTGTCACCTGGGGAGGTATTAGTTAATATTATTAGGTTCTGTTTTTAGAGGATTAGAGAAGACAACTCGCATTTGTTTATAAACTTTAAGATTTGCAATATACTTTTCTTCCATATTTTATTGATGCCTATTGTTTAATTCCCAATATCCTGCCCCGACTTTGAACCTGCTTTTGTAACAAACAGTAAGCAGAACAGGCAGAGAAAGTCACCAAGTCTGGCAATGTATGCAACATTCCCACTCCTGTAGATCCCTACCTCTGCTGAGAAAAGGAATGTGTAACATGTTTTCCATTCTCCAAAACCAAGATTGACTTCTGCTTGAATTCAGCAGGCTTTTCATGTCATTTTCTTTTTCATTATTGTGTTGATTATGTATGTTGTTTTGAGGGTTCTGCTTTCTTCATGCAAGTCTTTCCACATGTCTCTGAATCCCTCATATTTGTTATTTCTTATGGCACAATAATATTCCATTACATTCATATGCCACAATGCATTCAGTCATCCCCTACCTTGTGGGCATCTGCTTTTTTTCCAGTATATGTCCTAACATAAAAGATGCTACTACAGATAATTTTTTCCATGTGCATTTCTTTCTATAGTTGTCCTTCTTAGAGTATATACCCCTAGTAGGAACTCTGGGGCAAAGGATAGGAACAATTTCATCATTTTTCTTGTATAATTCCACATTTTTTTTTTCTGAAAATAGTTGGACCAGTTTGTTGCTGCACCAACAGTGTATCAGTATGCCTCTTTCAAAACTCTTCCAACATGGACTGAGTCTATACTTAATTATATTTAGTAACTTATGGGGTATAGGGCAAAACCTCAGAGTTATCTTAATGTGCATTTCTCTTATTAGTGCCTTGGAGCATTTTTTCTTATAATTGCTGATCATTTGCATTCCTTCTGTAAATTCTTTATTCAGAGTTTTTAACTACTTGTTTATGAGGGTCTTCATCTTATATTTGTGCTAAATGTCTATATATCTTAGATAATAGACTTTAGTCAGCAATATTTGATACAAAGAGGCAAAGATTCTTTTTCCCACTTGACGTTTTCCCTTCCAGCACTTAGCATAGTGCCTGGCACATAGCAGGCATTTAATATATGCTTGTTGACTGCTTATCCTGGCTACAGTGATGTTGTTCATGCAAAAGCATTTTAATTTTATGCAAGCAAAATTGTCCATTTTATCTCTTATGAACTCCTGCTTGGCTAAGAATTTTTCCCAAAGCCATTAATAGTGAAAGAGTCTTCCTTCCATTTTTCCCTTTTTTTATGATGTGATCTTTTTTATTTAGCTTAAGTAGCTATTTGGAGCTGATTGTGATATACAGGGTAAATGCTGATCCAAATGTAATTTTCTTGCTAAATTGCTTTCAAATTTTGCCAGCAGTTCTTGTTATAATCCTTTGCCTAGTCATTTATGTTCTTGGGCTTATCAAACACTAGTCTATAATGTGTTTCTTGTTCTTGTTCTCCTCCTTCTCCTTCTCCTTTTCCACCTCCCTCCTTCTCTTCCTCCTTCTCTATCTTTTCTTTCTCCTCTTTATTCTTCTCCTCTTTCTCCTCATTCTTCCTCTTCCTCCTTCTCTTTCTTCTCTCCTCCTCTTTTTTCTTCCTCCTCCTCCTCTTTCTCCTCCTTCTTCTTCCTCTTCCTTCTCTTTTCCCTTCTCCTCTTCCTCCTCCTTCCTCTTCTTTCCTTCTCCTTTTCCTTCTCCTTTTCCTCTTCCTTCTCTTCCTTGTCTTCCTCCTCTTCTCCTCTTCCGTATCCTCCTTCTCTTCCTCTTCTTTCTCCTCCTTCTTCCTCTCCTCCTCTTCTTCCTCTTCTCCCCTTCTCCTTTTCCTCCCTCTCTTCCTCCTTTCTTTATAATACCTTTGTGATGTAGGTTGTATAGCTATCTCCTTGTAAATTCTTTAATAGGGCTGTTCATAATGATGTATGTATGTATATATGTTTCTTGTTTAGAACAAGAAGCTTTTTTTAAAAGTGTCTTTCTTCTGTCAGTTCAGTTATTATCCACTCAAACCTGTAAGGAATTGTCCCTGTTCTACAGATGGGATAGCCTAGGCCCAAAGGATATAAATGACTTCCCCAAGGTTGCACAGCTAGTGCGAAGCTAGGACCCAAATTCAGGTCTTCTCAATCCCTGCCCGAGGCTCATTCTTTTAGGCCACTTTGCCTCTGGAGACCATCATTGTCCCTTTCTGTACCTCTGTTTTAAGGAGAAGCTATAGTTGTGGCTGTATGGATTGACTTAAGTTGTTAAGGGTTTATAGTTGTGGCTAGCACAAAATGTGGAGACCTAGGCTTCTGCGCTTCTGTCTCACTTTGTGACTTCAGGCAAAGTACTCTCCCAAGGTCTGGTTTCTCTGTGTGATAAGATGTAATGAAATCTGTCAAGTCATTTCTAGGCATTTGGATGAAATGTGCCAGTGGTTCTTTTTATATTTGCCCATCCTTCCCTCCATCCTTGGTTATCACAGAGTCAGGGTGTGTTAGCACCAAGGCCAGAAACATGCCCTGAGAACCTAAACCCTTTCACTCTAGAACTCTAATCCTGAGGCTCAGCTGGTGAACTCTTCCACTGACCACCATGTCAGCCTGCTCTCAGCCATGGTTTACTCCCTGGCCACCTCCTTCCTCCACACCCCTTCCAGTTCTGCAACCATAATGAAATCAATATTGGAAAAGGTGTGCCGATCTACTTCCCTATGGCTTTACTCACCAACCTATTAACTTTCCAAAGCAAAACACTCCTTTCCAGCTACCATTCCCTTATATGTATTATCTCTGTCCATTAGAATGTAAATTCTTTGAGGGCAGGATTATTTTTGTCCCTTTTTTTGTATCCCCAGCCCTTAGCACAATGTACACATAGGAAGTATTTAATGTGTGCTTATTCATTTATTGAGCTAGGGCCATATTAACCAAGCACCTGTGATGGATTCACTGCTTAGAACAATACTACTAAAGTAAATTATATACTGAAACTACTTATGTCATTTATCCAATGACCCCTCTTAATTCCAATTAAGTCAAGTGTAACCATTTTTTCTCCTTTCTACATATGCAGAACAATCAAGTTTAGTTTTCAGAAACATGGAAAAGGACTTCATGAAGCCTGCGATTAACATTGTAGATGAACTGCTGGAAGCTGGCGTCAATGTCATAATTTACAACGGACAATTAGATCTCATAGTGGACACCATGGGTAGGGAAGGTTGGGGAGGATGGAGACGGGGAGACAGTTAGATCTCATAGTGGCACCATGTGTGGGAATAGTTGGGGTGGATGAAAAAAGATATGATAACATGGAGAGAGTTCCAGGAATTGACCTGAAAGCAAACAGACAATGAAAATTCACAGACTAGGCAAGTGGAATTGATGATATTAAGTTTGTTGGGATGCTGGCTATCTCTTTTCTGTTGGGTCTTCTCTTCTAGTCAGCTCTCAAGCCTTGGGATAAAGGAATTGGACTACTTGGTCTCTGCTCTCTTCTCTTCTCCAGCCTTTCAAGTCAAGTTAAAGAGCATTTATTAAGCAGCTACTATGTGCCAAACACTATGCTAAACATTGGGGGTACAAAGGAAGGCAAAAATAGTCACTATTTTCAAGGAGCTCACATCCTAATGGGGGAGAAGGGGAGTGAGAAAGACATTTGAGCTGAGACCTGAAGGAAATCATGGAAGCCCAGAGGCAGAGGTGAGGAGAGAGGGCATTTCAGGCAAGGGGCACATCCAGGGAGAATACACCAAGGAGGGAGATGGTGTCTCCTGTGGAAGGAACAAGGAGACCAATGTAACTAGGTTTAGTACGTGAAAGGGAGCAGAGTGTGAGAAGCCTGACAAGGTAGGAAGGGAGTGAGTTAGGAAGGACTTTGAACACCAAACAGGGGTTTATATATAATGTTGGAGGTGAAGGGGAGCACTGAAGTTGAATGAATGGGAGGCAAGGATGGGAAGGGTATGGTCAGACCTGTGGTTTGAGAAAAATCACTTTGGTAGCCGAGTAGAGGATGGACTGGAGTGAAAGAAAAAGAAAGAAGGCAGGTAGTATAAGAATGAATAGTACCTTGCTTCCACTCCCACTTTTGGAGACCAATGTCAATGGATAGTTGAGAACTTAGAGAAGAGTAAAGTAGAAGGAAACTAGAAAGGTAGGAGAGGGGGTGGCCACTTCAGATTTGAGAAGTGCCCAACAAACTACTGTCATCATTGCACATAGCCTGCTCTTTGTCTGTAGGGGGCAGCTGACTATGTTTGGAGCTGTCTTCTTGCCAAGTCTCTTAATGCCATATAAGGTTGATAGAGAAGTATTTGACTCTGTAGCAATTACATGGAAAAATTAAAACTTGTGCCTTTCTGCAGTGCAAATAGACCTGGGTGGCCCATTTCTATGGGCCTTTTGTACCCAGTCACTGACAGCAATAGGAGAGGTCTGTCTGAGAGAGCTATCTAGTTGGAAACAGCTGATAATGTTAATTTCTTTGTCTTTCTCTTCATTGACAGGTCAGGAGGCATGGTTGCGTAAACTGAAGTGGCCTGAGCTGACGACTTTCAGTCAGATGAAAAGGAAGCCTCTGTATGTTAATCCTGAATCTTATGATACATCTGCTTTCTATAAGTCCCATAAGAACCTTGCTTTCTACTGGATTCTCAAGGCTGGCCACATGGTAAGAAAAACACAGCTTTTGTGCCAGATTGAAAAGCATGTGGCCTCTAGGCTGTTTATTAGAGAAGCAGAAGGGGGAAGAATGCTGGTTATGATAGCCTGAGATGTGTGTCTTTCTATGGGCAACTAGGTGGCATAGTGGATAGAGAGCCAGGCTTGGAGTCAAGAAGACCTGAGTTCAAATGTGGCCTCAAACACTTATTAGCTTTGTGACCCTGGACATGTCATTTAACTCTTTTCGCCTCCATTTCTTCATTTGTAAATGTGCTGGAGAAGGAAATGGCAAACCACTCCAGTATCTTGGCCAAAAAAGACCCCAAGGGGCGGCTAGGTGGCGCAGTGAGTAAAGCGCTGGCCCTGGAGTCTGGAGGACCCGAGTTCGGAGTTCGGTTCCAGCCTGAGATACTTAACACCCACACAAAAATACTAGCCGTGTAACCTTGGGCAAGTTACTTAACCCCAAAATTGCCCTCCAAAAGGCAAAAAAAAAAAAAAGACCCCAAATGGGGTCATGAAGAGTAGAACATGACTAAAAACAACTGAACAAAGTATATCTCTCTAAACTATTTAGTGCTAGGACTGGTGCTGATACTTTTACTGAAATCTCATCATTAAAGAGTCATAATTCTTGAGGCTAACAAGTTACTAGGTAAATCACATGGCAGCTATTTGCACTTATTTTGTGTATATGTTTCTAAATATATATATGTGTTGTCTCCCGTGATAAAATAGAAGTCCTGGGGGGGGGGGTTCATCTCAACAGTGCCTGACATGTAGTAGACATTTAATAAATGCTTGTTGATTAATTGAGAAGGTGAACAGAGTGGAGTTGAGTAAATCTGTGAAACCAAATGCTTTCCTCCTAACAACTAGCTAAAATGTGTTATTCGCTGAAGGAATGGTAGTTTTGGCTGGGTACAAGGAAGAATGAGGTATTTTGGAGCATGGGGACACCAAAGAGAAAGTGGGTGGGTGGGGGCCCCAGGGGAATTGTAAGCATTGAGAACACTAGGATCCAGAGATAACTGGTGACCATTGTCAGTGGCCACAAAAGGAAACAACAGGCAGCGCATAAACTCAGCACAATTTATCACTGCTGGGAAAGCCAGATGGCACAAGTCATGGGTCTTTACGTGGAAAAAACATTAGATACATGCAGACCATTTAAATTTTTTTTCCAGTTTTCCATTCTTTCAATTATTTCTATTGGTTTTACTTCAGATAATTTCTAGGTTTTCCATGATTCTTTTAAAATAGAACACTGATGCTCTCCTCATTCCCTCCCAAGAGTAGGTGGCTCTTTGCCATGGGAAATGTGACTCTTTTTTTAAAAATATACCCCAAGTATTATTTTTATGATTGATATCTTAAACTTTTATTTTTCTTTAGGTTTTTGTTTTTGGGATTTTTTTAATTTTTGTTTCTTTGTGTTCTCTTTTTTTCAACATGGCTAATATGGAAGTTATGTTTTGCATGACTCATACATATAATCTATATCAAAAGGTTTCCTTCTTGAGGAGAGATGGGAAGAAAGGAGGGAATTTGAAACTCAAAAATTATAAAAAATGAATGTTAAAAATTATTTTTATGTGTAATTGAGAAAAATAATATTCATTTTTTAATTTTAATTTTTTGCTTTTTGGAGGGCAATTGGGGTTAAGTGCCTTGCCCAAGGTCACACAGCTAGTTAAGTGTTAAGTGTCTGAGGCCGTATTTGAACTCAGGTCCTCCAGACTCCAGGGCCGGTACTCTATTAACTGCGCCACCTAGCTGCCCCCAAAATAACAATATTTATAAGAATAAAAAATTAAATGTTATTCTAACCCTGCAAAGCCCTGATATAACATTGATCTGATATCTAGAATTAGGTAGCTAGGAACTCTCTACAGAATCTTATTTCACTTAAACTTGTGTTTTTATGGATATGCCTGTATTTATTCTTTCTTTCTTTGCTTCTTCCTTCCCTCTATCTTTCCTCTCTCTCTCTCTCTCTCTCTCTCTCTCTCTCTCTCTCTCTCTCTCTCTCTCTCTCTCATAGGATCATGGTGAAGCAGAAAGAGTGCTAGGTTTGGAGTCACCACCTGTAGTCACATCTCATTTCTTGTGTGACCTTTGACAAGCCACTTAACTTCCCGGCTTCTCTACTTCATGCCATCTAAAGTCGGGCGATTTAAAGGGCCTCCAAGTTCCCTTCCAGTTTTCCATCCAAAAGCCTGTGCTTTCTTAGACACTACCCCCTAGCCCTGAGTCCCAAAAATGAACCTAACGATAGCAATACCACTATAAATGCTGATATCTGGACTTGTTTTTCTTCTCAGGTTCCATCAGACCAAGGGGAAATGGCCTTGAAAATGATGAGGATGGTGACTGGACAAGAAGAGAGCTGAGATGGAAGCCAGCTGGCCTGGTCTCAGTACAATGTCAAGTTTATTGACAGTATCAAAAGCACATTGCTGAGTTGGGCAACAGAATGGGTACTGAGATGCTGGGGGCCTTTCTTTTAACATCAAAAAATTAATTCTTTGTGATCTGTGAAGCTTTGAGTCTACATACAAGTCTTCCTAAATTGAACATTTTGCTGTGACTGAAGGCCTTCCACAACTACCTTCCTAAAATGCCCTATGGTTTAGGGTTGAGTTTTGGTGGGGGGTTTTTTTGTTTGTTTCTTGGGTATTTTTGTTTTTTGGGGTTTGTTTGTTTGTTTGTTTTTCCAAGACCTTTTTTATGGACCTATTTTCATCGGTATGAGGTTTCAAGTGTTTTTGTGCTTCTCATTAATGAAGCCAATCCTGGAATTGTTTTTGGATTTAACATCTTTAATTAGTTAAAATAGTTCAATTTTCTTCTGTGTTTACTTTGTCAATAACAAGTCAGCAGTCAGCATTTCAGTATTGAACCCTCTTGAGGCTTTTGTTTACACTTAAAAAAAAAATCAGCAGATACTAGTTGCCTGCATACACAGACTTCCAATCCAACAAGCATTTACCAAGTGCCTACTATATGCAAAGCATAGATACTAGCAAATTTCCTATGTGGACCTGAAGAAGGAGAGCAGGCTGTCACCTTCCTCCTGTCTGTTGAAGAGAGTTTTAATTCTGTCACCACCAGACTGGGATTCAGCCTCTCCTGCTACCTCCTGCCTGTCTGTCCTCTGACTGGTCTGTGATGACAGTGCTCCTGATTAGAATCCACCCTGAACTCATATCAGATCTAACTCTTCATGCCTTGACCATTAAAAATGAAAATGTTTCCTCATTTCACTACCTTGGTCTTTTGTTTTTTTTTTCTTTTTGGAGGGCAATTGGGGTTAAGCAACTTGCCCAAGGCCACACAGCTAGGTTTTTTTTTTTGTGTTAAGTGTCTGAGGCTGGATCCGAACTCAGGTCTTTCTGACTCCAGGGACAGTGCTCTACTCACTGCGCCACCTAGCCGCCCCAGGTCTTTTCTTTAATACCAGACTGCTCTCAGGTTCTGGGGCAGATGTAACTCTGTCTTACTTCATAGTTCATCATGGTAATATCATTGTGAGTGACAGGAAGAGGGCAGGCTTGCAGTTCCTAGGTAGGACTGCTGCAGTCCATAACAGAATTCATTATCTCTATCTCCCCAACTGTACCATTCTTCCAGTCTCCCACATTCATAATCTCAGTGTTATCTTTGACCCCTGACTTTCACGAGACCTCTAGATCCATTTAGTTACCAAATATCATTTTTCTTCCTTCCACAGAGTCTCTAACATCTATCCTTTTGTCCACTTCTCTCCACTCATGTGGCTACTATCCTAGTTCAGGTACTTAATCACTTCTTATCTAAACTATTGAAACAGTTTCCCATTTAGTCTCCCTCCAGTCTTTCTACACTCCAATTTATTATCCACACAGCTAACAAAGTAGTTTTCCTAAAGCACAGATCTGACTGTGAGTAAACTCCAGTGGGTCCCTATTATTTCTAGCCTCTAAGATCAAATGTGAACTCATTTTGACATTTAATGCCCTTCACAATCTAGCCCAATCCTATCTTTCTAACTTTATCACTAATGATTCTGTCAAACTTGTCACCGTATACTTCCTCACACAGATTTCCATCTCCCATCTCCATGCTTTGCATTGGCTGTCCTGGAATGCACTCCATCCTTTCCTTTGCCTATTAAAATCCTCAGCTTCCTTCATAGCACAGCTCCAGCTTCATCTTCTACTTGAAATGAAAACTTTCTTGGGCCTTTCAACTATTAGTGCCTTTTCTGCAATGCTCTCTATACATATATGTATATATACAGATAGATTTATTGATGTCTGTCAGTCTGTCTGTCTTGTCTGTCCTCACTAGTTTGTAACTTTGAAGGCAAGGTCTTTTGTCTCTCTATCTCTGCTGCCTAGCATAGTGCCTAACACATAGTAGTTTCTTAATGTTTGTTGGTAGATTTATTACAAGGTGTGTTTTGTTTTGCAAGCTTAGTAAGACTTCAGTGAAGTTATAGCTTGATGGGAATATTGTAACTTATGTAAAATATGGCAAAATGTAATTCATTTCCAGTTCAGAAAGCATTTATTAAGTATGTATTCTAAGTGCAGGGACTATTTTTGGCACTGGAGATACAAAGACAAAAACAAAATAGACCCTGACCTCAAAACTCCAAGCCTCTGAAAATCTCTTCCCAGAAAAATGAAAGCTTTGAAGTTTTTTGATTTATTCTGTTTTCATTTCCAGATCCTAGCACATAGTAGGTGCTTAAGTGTCAATTCATTCAGAAATAAATGGTTTTAGGGGCGGCCAGGTAGCACAGCAAGTAAGAGCACCAGCTCCAGTGTTGAGAAGACCTGGAGATCGAATCCCGGGCTCAGACACTCAGCACCACACCCAGAAATAACTGGCCGTGTAACCTTGAGCAAGTTACTTAACCCTGATTGCTTAAAAAAAAAAAAAAGAAAGAAATGGTTTTACATGAACCAAAATCTGCCCATTCAGCTTTAGTTTCATTATGGGGCTTCACTAAAATCTAGCTAACCTTATAAAATAATCCCTGGCCTCAAGGGGGTATATACTCATAGGAGAGGTTCTGGATCTCTGTCTGTCTCTCTCCTAGTATATGCTTAATAAATGTTTGTTGACTGATTATCTTGTTAAATCTCATACTGAAAAAATAATTATAATAAATTGCTGGTCATGAGAAAGCTTTCGAGGCTAATCAGTATCTTTTAATTGTTTTATCTAAAGTCTGTTGTTCAGTCTTTTCAGTTGTGTCCTACACTTTGTGACCCTGTTTAGGGTTTTCTTGGCAAAAATACTGGAATGATTTGCCATTTCCTTCTCCAACTCATTTTACAGATGAGGAAATAGAGGCAAGCAGGTTTAAGAGACTTGCCCAGCTTGTAAGTGATGAAGGGTTCAGCAGGAACTCTGATCTTTATCTTAAGACCAGAAAACCTTCTATTCAGTCTTGAAAGAATTCAGCCCAAGCCAACTTGGAGTCAGAGTTGTAAAAGTTTATTTTACGCTTTACAGCAGGCAAGGGTCCTTTAGGGGGACCTGCAAGTTTATTGTTAGGGTGTACAGAGGGCAAGAGTCCTTTTAGGGGACCTGCAATCTTAAAGGGGTAGAATTAAGATTTTTATAGGGTAATCCATAGTAGAACCGTGCCAATTATGCTAACTAGGTGATTAAGGGTGGGATTAGGGAGGAGTTAAGGTGGGGCCAGTGTTTAAAGGAACATGCATTTTTAATGTAACTGCACAGGCATATTGCCCATGATTCACTGGGAAAAAGCCCAAGGGGGGGCTATCTGGAGGTGTGGTTTTAGGCTTGAAACGTCACTAAGTAGGCTAGTGGTCAAGGGCTGATGGAGAAGTGCCCAGTCTTCCACCCATCAATGTCATGTTTGACAAGATTGATGTCTGGGAACCAAGGCTAAGGAGTCAACCCAGAGATAGGGTACTGAAGGATTCATGGGGACAGCAGGACACTATACAAGGGGGAAATAATACTTACCTAATCAGAACAATTCATGAGTTGTTGCTGGGCAGAGTTAATGCTCTGAAGCTGGGGGGGGGGGGTAGTGTGATTTTACAAACTGGTTTTACAGACTGATGTTACAAAGAGGTATTACAAATTGATGTTACAAATATAGATCCCAAGCACCCCATCAGTAAGTATCTGAGGTGGGATTTGAAGTCAGGAAGATGAGTCTTCCTTAACTGGGATCTGGCACTCTAACCACTTTACCACCTAGCTGCCCCTCTCTAAAGTCTGCCTGCTATAATTATTGCACCAGAGAGCCTGGACCCTTAGAAACGAGGAAATTTTAATTTATTTATTCATAGTGCTAATTTGATTTATCATTCTTACAAAGTGAATCTTCCCTGAACCCCTGAAAAAATCCAGACAGACCTTGTCAAACAATTTAAAAAATATATTTACTATTAGTTTACAACATTCAGTTCCACAAGTTTTGAGTTCCTAATTTTCTATCCCCCCTCAAATGTCAGCATGCAATCTGATATAGGTTCTACACATACCTTCACATTGAACAGTAGTCAAGTTGTAAAGAATTATAACCAACGGAATGAATAATGAGGAAGAAGAAACAAAACAAAAGAGAGACTAAGTAGCTTGCTTCAACTTGCATTCAGACTCCAAAGTTCTTTCTCTGGATGTGGATAGATTTTTCTTTTTTCTTTTTTTTTTTTGGAGGGCAATTGGGTTTAATTGACTTGCCCAAGGTCACATGGCTAGTAAGTGTTAAGTGTCTGAGGTCGGATTTGAACTCGGGTACTCCTGACTCCACAGCCATCGCTCTATTCACTGCACCACCTAGCCACCCCTGGATAGCTTTTTCCATCATGAATCCTTTGGAGTTGTCTTATAACCTCACATTACTGAGGGGAGCCCAGTCTATCAAAGTCTGTCATCACAGATATGATGTGTCTATAATTATGTTCAAAATTCTCCTGGTTCTGCTCCCCTCACTCAGCATCAGTTTCTCCATCATCTCATGGTCCCCTCACTCAGCATCAGTCTCTCCAGGTTATGAAGTCCGTCTGCTCCTCATTTCTTATATAGCACAATAGTATTCCATTACATTCATAGCCATTCCCCAATTGATGGGCATCCCCTTGATTTCCAGTTCTTTGCCACTATAAAAAGAGCTTCTATAAATATTATTCTCAAACAATTTTTAAGGTCACTTCTGGAAATATCACCCTTCCCCTCCCCCCTCCCCGCCAAAATTAGCACATTAGATATTGTCAACAACCTCCCTGGAGCATCAGGAGCTCTCTACCAGGCCTGTACTGTGTTAGTTCCAGAAGTCATAATTCTGTCATCCAGCGTACAGCAGTACCCCCAACAGTCACTCAGTATTTCCTTCCTTATACACAGGAAATCAAAAGGACAAGGACAGTAAAAAAAACATCAATCAGTAATTTCAAAAGGAGCAATATCCAATCTATTTATAACCCAAATCCCTTTTATCTTATTGAAGGGAAGAAAGAAAGCAAGGTATGTTTTAAAACCAACATTTTCACTTTCATGAAAACATGAAATTGGATGAAAATGAAACAGGGAAGGTTCTACTGCTGAGTTCATAGGATCAGAGAGTTAAAACTGGAAGGGACCTTAGAGGTCACCCAGTCCAACCCCCTCATTTTACACATGAGGAAAGTGGAGCATAGAAGTTAAGTGACTTATCTTATAGCTAATGAGAGTCTGAAGCAGGATTTGAACCCAGGTCTTTCTGGGTTAGTTTGAAATCAAGCAAATAAGGATAAAACCAGTGTGGCATGGCCCAGTGAGGGTCTTTGTAGAGGTACAGAAGATATTGAGCACAATTCTAGCAGGTATTAGGCCACATAAATATCATAGAATATAAGAACAACCAGCTTCAACATAACTAGAGAAGATAATCTCCCAGGTTTGTAAGCTCAGCAATATAGTCAACTCCTCATCTCCCTCCACCCCCTAGATCTGATCAGCTACTCAATATTGCTATGTCTACTTCAGCAATATCTCCTGCACCTGAACCTTCTTTTTACTCACACTACTTCTGTTTTAGTTGAGGCTTTCATCACCTCTCACCTGAACTATTTCAATAGCCTTCAAATTGACCTCCCTTCCTCAAATCTGTTCCCTACTCCAGTCTGTCTTCCATTCAGCTGCCAAAGGGATTTTCTTTAAGAGCAGACCTGATCATCTCACTCCCCCACTCAATAAACTCTAGGATAAAATTTAAACTCTGTTTTAGTTTTTTAAAGACCAACAAAATCTGGCCCCAATCTATCTTTCTAGCATCATTAGACATTACTCCCCCTCCTGTATACTACAATCCAGCTAAACTGGCTTTCTCACTACTCCTCACCATGACAATTCCATTGCCTAGGTCCTTCTTTGCCTTTGCCCTGGCTTTCTGCTAGGCCTACAATGAACCTCCTCACCTTCCTCCCTTCATTCTTTTTTTTTTTCCTTTTTGCAGGGCAATTGGTGTTAAGTGACTTGCCCAAAGTCACACAGCTAGTAAGTGTGTCAAGTGTCTGAGGCTGGATTTGAACTCAGGTCCTCCAGACTCTAGGGCTGGTGCTCTATTCACTGCACCACCTAGCTGCCCTCCTCTCTTCCTTCAAAGTAGAGTTCAAGCAACATCTTATGTATGAAGCCTTTGTGATCCTCTCAACTATTAGTTCCCTCCCTCCTAAAACTACATTTCAAAATTTAGCTGCTTTGCATTTATTTTCTTTATTTTTTATCTTGTATATAATTATATATGTTGTTCTTTCTCTATTAGAATGTCTTGTCTTAAAAAAGGTCTAGGTCTCTCACTGACCCTGGGGCCATCTCCAGCCATCCTGATCTATATCTTGTCACTGGACCCAGATGACTCTGGAAGAGAAAATGAGACTGGTGATTTTGCACCACCCTTCCTCACTTAAACCCAATTCACTTGCAAGTCATGGCATCACCTTCCTGACATCATGGTCCTCTTTGAGTACAAAGGACAAACAACTACAAGAGCAATTAGAATGTAAGCTCCTTGCAAGTAGGGATTACTCATTTTTTTATACTGGTACTCAGAAGTGTGCAGTAAATGGTTTTGGTTTTTTTTTTTTTTTGCTTTTTGGAAGGCAATTGGGGTTAATTAACTTGCCCAAGGTTACACGGCTAGTGTTTTTGTGTGGGTGGTAAGTGTCTGAGGCCAGAACTGAATTCAGTCCCAGGCCGGCGCTTTACTCACTGCACCACCAGCGCCTAGTGGTAAATGTTTAAGAACCAGGTCTCCCTCTCCCCTCCCCCCACCCAAAACACACACACACACACACACACACACACACACACAACACACACTTTAAAGTTTAAACTGCATTATTAACATTTTCTCCATCACTTCCTTGGGTCTAGACAATCAACAAAACAATAAATCAAGCCTTGGTTTGTAACTTTAGCTGATTTCTGAGGTATAAATGCTCACACTGAAAACTGAGTAGTCAGCTCTCACAAACTAGTTAGAGCTGGCTCTAGGACACCTCTGTTTGTAAGAACCCCAGTGTCTAGCACAGTACCCAACACACAGTAGATTCTTAATAAATGATTCTTGGGGACGCTAGGTGGAGGCAGTGAATAGAGCACCGGCCCTGGAGTCAGGAGGACCTAAGTTCAAATCCAGCCTCAGACACTTAACACAAAAACTAGCCCTGTGACCTTGGGCAAGTTGCTTAACCCCAATTGCCCTCCAAAAGGCAAAAATAAAATAAAATAAAATGATTCTTGATTGGCTGATTGATTGATGGAATTTCTCTGGACCTTGGTTTTTCTCATCGAAAAAAATGAGGCAGTTAGACTAAGTGATTTCTAATGCCCCTTCCAGTTCTAAATTTGTGATCTTTTCATGGTCTTTTTCTCATTTCTTCACTTCCCTCAACTCACTCTGTTCTGCCCATTTCTCATAGATTTCTTTTGTGTTTTTATAATATTTTATTTTCCTCAATTACTTGTAAGAACAATGTTAACTTTTTTTAAAAATTGAATTCTACAGGCAGCTAGGTGGTGCAGTGAGTAGAGAGCTGGCCCCGGAATCAGGAGGACCTGAGTTCAGTTCCAGCCTCAGACACTTAACACCCACTCAAAAACACTAGCCATGTAACCTTGGGCAAGTTACTTAACCCCAATTGCCCTCCAAAAGGCAAAAAAAAAAAAAAAAATTCGAGTTCTAAATTATCTCCCTTCTTCCCGCCCCATCTCTCCTCTCTGAGATGGTAAGCAATTTGATACAGATTATACATCACAGGTTTCTTTTTTCCAGACCTAGATCCTTGATTCTACATACCAGTGGTGTCCCATTGTGCTTCTCTCTCTAGTGTTCCACCCATAAATATCACTCTAGAGAAATTTCCCCTCATCTGACCCCATTCTGCTGGTACAGTCTCCTCCTTGATAGTAAAGTACAATCCTGGGCTCCAGGAGAGGTTCCTCTGTGACTCAGGATCTAGTATATTATATTACAATTTGAGGTTTGTATATTGATCCTGGCATCTCTGTTTAGAAGGACAGTAAATCATATCTTTGGTTCCCATGTATTTAATTGTTTTTTAAGTGAATTCATTTGGATAATGTCTTCCTATTGGTTACAGGGTTAAAGGTTTCTCAGAAATGCCCAAACCTTTGAAAGTCAGTTGAGGATATGGGCTCATAAATCATAGACTGCTGAAGAAAATCATCTACTCCATTCCTCTCACTTTAGAGATATGGAAACTGTCTCCCATAAACAGAAGATCCTACACTTAATAGATGCTTGCAGCTGTTAGTGGCAGAAATAAAGGGGAATGATGGATGTCTGCTTACCTCAATTTAAGTTCAAGTGCATTACTGCCCTAACTTTAGTGTAAGTGCTAAAAATGGTTTTTAGTTTTGATTTATGACTTCATTGATGTAAAGAACTTCAGGTGAGGAAAGTCTCTCTAGTGGTGCAGGGGTTTTATAGAGTTGCCTGGGGCACTGAGAGGTAGTGATTTGTGGGGGTCATATAACCAGTAGGCCTCAGAGATGGGACTTACTAAAATGAGTATTCCAGAATTAAATGCAAGAGAAATCATTAAAAATTGTGTCAGTGCTACATAAAATATTTGAATAATTTAAACAAAGGCTCCGATGGTAGTCCAAACCATGGAAGTAAAAATTTCAATATCTACAAGACGCTTTTTTACCTTTTTGGTCCCAATGGATTTTTTTGTTGTAGGGGACTCCTACTAAGGCAAATTGGCAACAGTTCTGAAACTCATAGTCATAGAGTTGACTAGGAGCACAGAGAGGTTAAGTGATTTGCCCAGGTCACATAGCCAGTAGGTGTCAAAGAGGAACTTGAATTCAGGTCTTTCTGACTACAAGGATCTCTCTCTACACACTGACTACATCATGCTGCATCTCTTGACTCTTTAAAGTTTATGTAAATAGTCAAGTGGATATAAAATGTTTGATAGTGCAACAGGTTTTCTTTTAAAGAGATATATGTAACACTGGTTCCAACAACCTCTTCTTTGTAGGTTATTGTTAGTTACTGTGACTTGAAGGACTAGATGGAATATTGAGGATTTGGCAGATGGGCTGATGGCTTTTGAGAGACTGAGAAGACAGTTAATAGAGATGGTTGAAAAGAAATTGTAGAGAAGATAAGAGAAAAAATAGGAATAACAACTTTCTTGAGAGAATAACATATGATAAAGGAAAGAAAATAAGCATTTAAGTGTTAGGCCCTGTGCTATGCCCTTCTACAACATTTCATCTTCACAGCAACTCTGAGGTAGGTGCTATTATTGTTTCCATTTTTACAATTAAGGAAACTAAGTCAAACAGAGGTTAAGTGACTTGCCCATGGCCACACAGCTAGTTAAGTGTTTGAGGTCTAAGGTCATATTTGAACTCAGGTCTTCCTGACCCTAGGTCCAGCATGCTATCCTTTGCATCACTTCATTTCCTCTAGACAGTGTGAAGAAACATTATAAAGAGAATTTAACAAGGAGTCTCTTAGGAGCAATGGCTTAAAAGAAACTGGAGAAGGCAAGGAGAAAGGAGATGAAGAGAATTTCTTTCCTGATGGAGTTGTGTTAACCTTTACCTTGTAAAAAGGATGAGAATACTTGAGAAGCTATTTTAATTGGTATTCTGAGTGGATGAGATGTTTGGACTGTATTTTCAGAAATGACAAGGCTTTATCTGCAGTTACAGTGACTATTTGAGGTGACTGGCTATGATCTTTTTTATAGTTGAAACATTGCAAAAATAATTGTAAGTTATTGTAAATAGTTGTCTATCTTTGTGGTTTTGCCTTGTTAATAATGTAATATCCTTAACATTTACTTAATCCTATATTAAGGGTTTTGATATAGAAGTATGAACAATAATATATGGGAAAGGAGGTTTTTCAAGTTTATTAAAGAAATAGGAGAGGCAATAATGTACTGGATGGAGAGCTGATTTCAAAATCAAATAGACCTGCTTTCTAGGTTCCATTATGACACATAATAATTGTGTGTCCCTGAGCTGGTCACCAAGTTCTCAGTGCTCTAGGAAACATTCAAGAACATGAAGTTGAAAAGAATGTACTGACCAGTATCAAGAGAGGGAGTTTCCTCTCTAAGAGTTTGCTAAGCTTAATGAAATCACAGGTCTAGTCCCTATCTGCTATGAAGTAAATAATATTTAATAAGCTGAAGTGGGAGGAAATCAGATCTTAATTGATTAATTAGATGTAATTAGTTATTAATGAGGCAATATCCAAAGTGCTCCCTGGATTACCCTAGAATTCGGAATTATGAGAGTGACTATGGTAACATGTCTAGTAGGTCATGTAACATGTAGGTCACCTACAGTAAGTATGGAATCAGCAGCACCCTGATTAAGGAAGCCTCATGGGGAATGGAAAGCCACAGTAATACCCTGAAAGAGGAAGCTGCAATGGTTATAAATGACCATGGCAGTTCTCAGACTGAGTATGCCCCAAGGGTGATGATAACTGTAGTGCCCTAATCTGGGAAGCATCAGAAAAGATAAAGGATCATGTCACATGCCACCACTTCCATGTAGACTTCCTATTACTAGAGCTTTTATTATTTTATTTATTTATTTATTTTGCTTTTTTTTTTTTTGGAGGGGGGAAGGCAGGGCAATTGGGGTTAAGTGACTTGCCCAAGGTCACAAGGCTAGTTAGTGTTGTGTTTGAGGCCAAATTTGAACTCAGGTCCTCCTGACTCCAGGGCTGGTGCTCTATTCACTACGTACGCCACCTAGCTGCCCCCGGAGCTTTTATTAATACCTCTCCCTTAGAAAAAAAAAAACAACTATGTACTTTTCATATATAGTATATCTACTTATATGTGTATAATGTGCTGGTGTGGTAACTGGGGTTGTTCAATCATTCCCTAATTACTCCTCATTTTACTATTGACTGGATGAGTTTCCCCATATAAATATTCTCTCTCTGCTCTGGGAAGTTGTAACAAACATCTATAATTCTTTCTATTTTTATCTCTGAATTCCCAGCCAGAGACAATACTGTGGCAAAAGACCTCAGTGTTAAAGTTGTCTCTTTTCCTCTGTCTCTGGGAATCCACCACCCCATTACCTCCTTGTAACTACAATCACACTAGGTATACCCAGACCAACAAATGCCTGGGGCTAACATGACTTGTAAAGACATAGTGAATATAAAAACAAAGAAAAGCAAACAGATATTTCTCTGTTCCCAAGGAAAAGGTATTCAGGTTTCTATGAGGGAAATCAAGGGGAGGAAGAATACAGAACCTTGTAGTTGGAGGTTGGGGGAGTTCAGCAAAACAGTATTTATTTGACAGCTATCATGTCCAACTGGCCCACGAAGCATCATTCCGGGAGTCCTGGTTCTTGTTTGTTGTGGCAGTTGCCTACACCCATGCTCTTCCAGTTCCATGTGGCAAATTTCTCACATCTCACATCTGTCCCTTATCCAGCTCTGTGCATTCTATGAACATGATCAGATGCTATATTATTCCTCGCTGAGTCTGACTTATGCCTGGACTTATTTGAATTGATTGACTCTTGAACTATTGAACTATTCCACTATTTTTTTTAATAAGTAAATTAAAATTTTTTCAATGAACAAAACTCTATTTTCTCTCTCCCAACCATTTCCCCATGAAAAGAAAAAATCAAAACCTTTGTAACAAATATGCATAGTTAAGAAAAAAAAATCCTCAACTGGCCATGTCCAAAAAACGCCTTTCTGCACCCCGTCTATCACCTCTCTGTCAGTTGGTAGGAAACATTCTCCATCACTGATCCTCTGAAATTATGGTGATCAGAATTGTTGTCTTTTCAAATTGTTTATCTTTATAAAGTTATTATTGTACAAATTGTTCTCTTGGTTCTGCCCACTGGATTAATGATTCACTGTATTAGTAGTTAGTGCTAGCTAATATATGTTTGAGAGTCATAAAGCTGCATTTCATCCCGTCTTCGTTCCAATGCCTTCTCTCTGTTAATTGTTTCCTTTTGATCACGTATATAGTTTACTTTACACATATTTGCTTGCATGTTGTCCCCCGTTAGACTGTAAGTTCCTTGAGGGCAGGCACTGTCTTGTGCTTCTTCTTGTATCCCTAACACTTACCATAGTGCCTGGTACTTAGTAGGTGCTTAAAAAATGTTTGTTAATAGGCGCGGCCAGGTGGCTCAGCGAGTAAGAGCACCGGCTCCAGTGTCGGGATGACCTGGATCAAATCCGGGCTCAGATACTCAGCACCACACCCAGAAATAATAACTGGCCGTGTAGCCTTGAGCAAGTTACTTAACCCCGATTGCTTAAAATAAATAAATAAAAATAAAAAATAAAAAAATGTTTATTAAATTGAATATTTAACAAAATTTTATAATTTATAATCATCTAAATAATTAGATCATAATTTATCTAAATTAGTGAAATTCTATCATCATGGAAGGCAGCATAGAAAGAATGTTAGAGAGGGTAGTGAAAAGAGTATCAGATTAGGGATAGAGGTTAGAATCTGAGCTCTGATATTAGCAACATGGTTGAGTGGAGGAAACACTGAACTTATATTTGGAGCACCTCACTTTATATCCTGGCTCTACCCTTAGTAGCTGGGTCACCCTGGGCAAGTCAGTTCATGTCTATGGGCCTATAGTTTACAATAATTTATTAAGCACCTACTATCTGGCAGGCACTATGCCAAGTACTGGGTATACAAAAAGAGCCACTAGACAATCCCTGCCTTCAAGGAGCTTACAGTCCAATGAGGGAGACAAAGTGCAAATATATACAAAGCAAGATATATACAAGATAAATAGGAAATAACTAAAAGAAGGAAAGCATTGGTATTAAGTGAGGTTAGGGAAGCCTTCTTGTAGAAGATGAGATTTTAGGTTAGGCTTAAAGGAAGCCAGAGAAGTCAATAGTCAGAGCTTGGGAGTGAGAGAATTCCAAGCATGAGAAAATACCCAGAGCTGAGAGATAGGGTGTCTTTTTTTTTTTCTTTTTTGGAGGTGGGAAGGCAGGGCAATTGGGGTTAAGTGACTTGCCCAAGGTCCCATGGTTAGTTTTGTGTTAAGGTCTGAGGTCACATTTGAACTCAGGTCCTCCTGACTCCAGGGCAAGGTGCTCTATTCACTGTGCCACCTGGCCACCCCTAGGGTGTCTTTTTAATGGAACAGTCAGGAGGCCATTGTCTCTGGATTGAAAAGGAGATGTTAGGGAGTAAGATGTAAGAAGATTGGAAAGATGTCTTTATCTAGAAGAACAATAACAACAACAACAACTAACATCTATATAGGGCTTACTCTGTGCCAGGCATTGTCCTGAGCACTTTACAATTATTAATTTATTTAATTCTCAGAAGAACCCTGGGAGTTAAGTGCCATTATTATCCTAATTTTACAGAAGAAGAAACTGAGGCAAACAAAGGTTAGGTAACTTTCCTGGGACCACACAGCTAGATAAGTGTCTGAGGCTAGATTTGAACTCAAGTCTTCCTAAGGCTCTAGTCCCAGAGTTCCAGCTGTTGGGCTACCTAGCTGCTAGCAAGAAACTAAGGAGGCTGGATTAGATCATCTCTATGGTCCCTTATAGCTTTAGATCTATGATTCAGTGACTTGTTAGCTCTGTGATCATGAAGAAGTCTTTTTATTTCTGTTTCAATATTTGTTTCTTTTCCAATCCCTCATCTGTAAAATTGGAATGAAAACTTTCATTGAATTTATCTTCTTTAGGGTAGGTAGTATCCTTATTTTTATCTTTGTGACCTGGAACTTGGCCAACTGGTTAGCATACAATAGGTGTTTAATAAATTCTTGTTAGGATGAAAATAACTGACAAGTCCTAAAGCCTACAGGAATTCAATTTCTGTTACTATAGTAATGGGATTAGTGAAGAAAGAGAAGATCTAGAGGCCTTCAAGGGAAGAATGGTGCCCCCTGTTTTTGTATGGTCCAAAGGCTAAGAATACATTCATAAGCTCAAGGACTATACAAAAACATGCAGTGGGCCAGATTTGGCCCTTGGGTCAGAGCTTGCCTACCGCTTCTAGACAACTAAGACTCTAAAAAAGGGTGCTGAAACATGACGATTATGGAAGTGTTTTGCATGACTACACATGTATAACCTATATAGAATTGCTTGCCTTCTCAAAGAGGGTGGGTGGGGAGGGAGAAAGGGAGAGAATTTGGAACTCAAAATTTTAAAAATGAATGTTAAAAATTGCTTTTACATGCAACTGGGAAATAAGATATATAGGCAATGGATTATAGAAATCTATCTTGCCCTACAGGAAAATAGAAGGAAAGGAGATAAGAGAAGGGGAGGGGTGGTGATAGAAGAGAAGGCAGATTAAGGGAAGGAGTAATCAGAATGTGTGCTGTTTTGGGGTAGGGGAAGGGGAGAAATGGAGAGAAAATCTGGAGCTCAAAATCTTATGTAAGTGAATGTTGAAAACTAAAAATAATAAAAAGATTACAACTTCTTTTTTAAAAAAAAAAGGGGTGGTGGTAGTGCTGAAGGAAGGAGTTTACTCGCCAAGAAGTTCATTATATCAATGAAATCATAGGTCTGGACCTTATCCCTGAGTGTCAAAACCAGCATGAGAGAAACTTGAGTCCTACCTAAAGCAAGGAGAAGAAATGACTGCTGGGATATGTATCAGAATTTAACAGTTTATATTACTTGACCAATAAATTTGAGCTCAAGGTTTGGCAACAACTAAGGTAAAGAAACAAACGTTACTTAGATTTTAAATTTCTGACAACCAGAAAGCAAATTTATCAGCAGATGGAAAATTTTCATACAAATATATCAATAGATATATGGCACACTAAGAGCTATCATCATTAAAGCCAAGACAAACCTCAGACTTTGAGATGTTGATAGGGATGACTACAGGTGCATTTTGATGGACAATACTATGAGAAAAAGGAAGGTGTATGAGGAATTCCTGATTAAGGTCTTCATCTTGGAATCATGGAATAAGTGGGAATTACTGATAGTGGCTCACATGTTAGAGCCTGTCCAGTTGTGGTTCAGAGGCAGCCAAGAGATGACTTTTCCATCATAACAGAGGGTGCAGCCTCTGTTCTTCAGTTCAGGTATGATACTGAGGAGTATGTAGAGATTGGAAGGTTTAGAACATCAGATTACTTTGGAGAGACAGCACTTGATTGGCCTTGGGCTGCCATTTTGTTGGCCCAATGAAGTATGGGAAGCTTAATCATCTTTGCTTCCTGCAAGTCCTTAGCCCCTACTTAGAAATCCTGAAGAGAAATATCCAAAGACACAACAATTTCATTTCCTGTACTGTTTATGGGAGCCCTTCCTTCTCCCTAACTCCTTCCAATATTTCCCTCCTTTTATGTTGTTAACCTTATGCCTTAACAGGGTTTCATAGCTTTACCAAGTTGTGAGGTTTTTGTGACTTCTTATGTTTCTGTCTGATGCACTAGAGAGAACTGCTCATTTTGAGGTCAGGGAAGACAATTTGAATGAGTCTGACTTTTTGACACCTTGGATGGATTCTAAGATCTGGGACTCATACCTGGGAATAAAATGCTCACCTTTGCATTGTCTGTTTTTTTAAAATGCAAACTCAAATAATAGCTTTACATTTATGTAGATTTACTTTATTCTATTTGATCTTTAAAACAATCCCATGAGGTAGGAAATGCAAATATTATTGTCCCATTTTGCAGGTGAAAAAACTGAGGATCGGGGCGGCCAGGTGGCTCAGCGAGTAAGAGCACTGGCTCCAGTGTTGGGACGACTTGGAGATCGAATCCCGGGCTCAGACACTCAGCACCACACCCAGAAATAACTGGCCGTGTAACCTTGAGCAAGTTACTTAACCCTGATTGCTTAAAAAAAAAAACAACTGAGAATCAGTAAGAGTAAATACCTCATCCAAGACCACACACCTAGGAAATGGCAGTCTTGATTTAAACCCAGTCTTTTAAATGGCTGGTCCATCATTCTTCCCACTGTACCAGGCTGACAAAGAAAGAACAGCTTTATCTTTTAGCTGAATTGATCAAGAGCAGGTATGTCTCCTGTGTGAAAATGAGAGAAGATACTCACAGATTTTTCATACAAGAGGCAATGAGAAAAGGAATGGCATTCCAGAACCCTGGATCATTCCTTTTGTCATTTAAGCTGGTGATCTGAAGTCTAACTCCAGTTTACAAATCAAGGCTTAAAGGGATGAGCATTTTTGTCTCATGGACAATATTGCAGAGGCAATTGTGCCAGAGTCCAGTGGTCCTTCCCAGCATTAAGAGGGGGAAAAATAATAAGGAATGCTTTTGTTTTTCTCTTTTTCATCCTACCAAGATATCATCCTTGATCACTTTTATGGAGAGTATCCTTGAATCTGGTTATAATGCTTTTATTTAGATAGCATTACATTCTGTAGCTGAGACTGCTTTGTCTGGCTCTCAAGAAACTTACAGTTTAATTGATAAGACAGATGTTACAAATTAAAGAACAATACATGAGATTTACCCTTTTCCCTTGGCATCACCCATTCCATCTCAGTTCTGCTAAACTTAGGTCCCAAAGATTCAGCTCCCTAATAGAAATCACCAGACCAGTTGGAAACTACATCTGGAATCCTTAGCAAAGAATCTAGCCCCATTCTTCTGAAGACACCTAAGACTTGTGATTATGGGAACCAAAATTCAACCAGGAATCCAGGCTCCCAAAGTAGTCACCTCTTATTAAAAATGAGTAATTAGCATCAGTGGAGGAGTTTCCACAACAGAAGCTCCACTATGATGAAATCCTCAGTCTATTTCTCCTCCTTCCCCCAAAAAAAACTTTACTTTAGAGAAAGAAAAGTATTTCCTTTTTTCCTTTGACCTTTTTCTAAGCCTTCATCTTTACTACAATACATTTTAAAACACAATAAAACTATTGATTATGTGTTTTTAAAAGTATTATCAAGTATTTTGTATATTTAATTTTTTTTCATTTAACAAGCATTGCTTTTTTTTAAAACAAACTTATTATTTATTTATTTATTAACATTCTTTTTTTATTTTAAGTTTTGGGTTCCTTTCCTCTCTCCTGTCCCTCCTACACCCATGGAGAGGGCATGAAAAGTGGTAGCAATTATTCATATGAAATCATCCAAAACATATTTCCATGTTAACCATGTTACAAGAAAAGTAAAGTGAAAAAAACATTAATTAACCATTTATTTTCTCTTCTTCCTCATCTCCTCACATTTAGAAGAAAAAAGAAAAGCAAAACCCTTGTAACGATACATATAGTCAAACAAATTCCTAGCTTGTCCCTGTCTGAAAGCATTGATCTCATTCTGCATCTTGAGTCTATCACCTCTGTGTCAGCAGGATGGTAACATGCTTTATCATCAGTCCTATGGATGTGATCTGGGACAGCTAGGTGTTGAAGTGGATAGATAGAGCACTGGGCTTGGAATTAGGAAGATTCATTTTCCCCAGTTCAAATCTGGCATCAGACACTTAACTAGCTGTGCAACCCTAGGCAAGTCACTTTAACCCTGTTGTCTTCAGTTTCCTCATCTGTAAAATGAGTGAGATAAAGAAATGGCAAACCACTTCACTAACTTTTTTTTGCTTTTTAGAGGGCAATTGGGGTTAAGTGACTTGCCCAAGGTCACATGGCTAGTTTTTGTGTTAAGTGTCTGAGGCCAGATTTGAACTCAGGTCCTGGTTGGATTTGAACTCAGGTCTTCCTGACTCCAGGGCCAGTACTCTATTCACTATGCCACTTAGCTGCCCCTACTTCACTAACTTTTCGAAGAAAATCCCAAATGGGGTGAGAATAGGACATGACTAGGCAACAACATTTGTGATTAACAGAGTTTTTAGATTTTTCAAAGCTGTCAATTAGCATTTAAATGCGTCCTAAGTGTCAGCCATTGTGCTGGGCACTGAGCATGCAAAGATAGAAATGGAAGAATTCCTGTTCTGAAGGGGCTTATAATTTTATTAGAGGAGATTATTTGTAGACCTAAAAGTATGTACAAAATAGAGACAAAATCATTTGGTGAGGAAAAGCCCTTGAAGCTGGCAGGGACCAGGAAAGGCACTAGATGGCAGTGCTTCAGCTAACTCTGAAAGGTAACCAGGACTCTTACAAAACAGCTGTGAGAAGTGTATTCCAGGCATGGGTGCATCCTGTGCAAAGGAACAGAGAAAGATGAAGATCAGAGAAGGCAAACAGGAACTAGTTGATCTGTAATCTCATTTTTCCCTCTTCTAGCTGGTGTTACAGGGGTGGTAAAAAGGGACAAGCATTTATTAAACACCTACTATGTGCCAGTCACTGTTGAGCATTTATTACTGTCTCATTTGATCTTCACTACATCTTTGGTGGTATTTGTTGCTGAGTGCTTTCAGTCATGTCTGACTCTTTTGTGATCCCACTTGGGGCTTTCTTGGCAAAGATACTGGAGTGATTAGCCATTTCCTTCTCCAGCTCATTTTATAGATGAGGAAACTGAGACAAAGAGGATTAAGTGACTTGCCAAGCGTGACACAGCTCGTATCCAAGGTTGGAATTAAATTCAGGTCTTCCTGATTCCAAGCCTGGCACCACTGTACCACCTAGCTGCCCCATTTTACAGTTGAGGAAATTGAGGCAGACAAAGGTTAAGTGACTTGCCCTGAGTAACACAGCTGTAAGTGTCTTAAGTGGGATTTGAATGCAGGTCTTCCTGACTCCATGCCAAACATTCTATCCATTACATCACTTAGTTGCCTCAGGATCAGGAGTGGCTTGATGGAGAATGTGGACAGATGGTTGCTTGGACTTATAGTTAGGTGAGTGGATGTGTGGGTGGGTGGTTAGCATTTTTATTAGACTATTTCTATCAAAGATCAGATCCTTAAACAAGCATTGTAGAGGTATTGTTCCTTATACAGTCCATCTATCTATTCTAGCATTTGGCAGTGCCTGGTACGTCAAGATTAATCTTAAAAAAAAAAAATCCCTTTTGTGTCCTGGAAATTATTCAGTTTTATAAAAGCAAAAGATAATTCTAACATAACTGCTACTGATAGCAGAAAAAACATTTATAAAGCACTAACAATGCATTATACCTCATGCTACATTTCTAATTTGTCCATGGCAGATCTTGTTAATTACAATTATCCCTTATCAATTAATTAATCAAGAGGCATTCAGCCCATCTCACTCTCTTCTATCTTCTCTTTTGAGCTAGAAGAATACACTCTTAATAGTTCTAAATCCCTTTAAAACTTGAACATAATTTGAAGGGGGACATAAATGGTACACCCCCTTTGAGAGGTGGTATGGTAGAATGAAGCAATCACAACCTTCCAGGGCTTCAGGCAATTCTTCTAAGCTTATATATTACCTAGGAGTTGTTGGAGGGAGTTTCCACATATAGGAGTTTCCCATACTGATGAAATCACAGGTCAAACTTCCCCACTCCCTGTTGTTGTTCAGTTGTATCTGACTCTTTGTGATCCCATTTTGAGGTTTTCTTGGCAAAGATACTGGAGTGGTTTGTTTTCCAGCTCATTTTACAGAAAAAGAAACTGAGGCAAACAGGGTTAAGTGACTTACACAGGGTCACGCAGCTAGTCAGTATCTGAGGCCAGATTTGAACTCATAAAGATGAGTCTTCCTGATTCCAAACCCAGCGCTCCATCCACTGTGCTACCTAGCTACCCTAGAGTCTCTCTCACTCCCCCTTCCCAAATAGATGTTATTAGGCAAAATTTTTCGTGATGCAGCATGCAGACTTTCTCGTATCATGGAAATGGAATTTTGTCAGAGGTCATGGTTACCAAAGCGTAGGTACTGAAGCTTCACTGTACAAGCTATTTAGAAAAAAAAGTTTGATCAGTACTGTTGCTAGCCTTTTTTCTTTACAAATAAGCTGTTCTACACAGTTAGTACCCATTAATAAGGCAAGGACAACAATGAACAATTATATTCTATGTCAAAAAAGTTGCCTGACCATAGTTTAAGTTGGACAAATTCTTAGAAAAGCAGCAATCTCACCTTGTATAATTATCAGAAATAGAATTTTTCCTGCTTGGACCATCCTAGAAGGAGGCTAGGAACACCCAATGATTTTTCCTTTTTTTTTTTAAATTGTAAGTTTAACCATCTCAACAATTACAAACAAAATAAGGTAAAAAAAATAAAGAATAGAACTATTTAGATGAAAAAACTTTCTAAATAACATTATCTTAGCATAATACAAAACTTAAAAATAACAATAGTCGCAATTTAGGTACTGTATGTCTCCTGTAGTCAACCAATGTTTATACTCCAATTCTTCTTTCTTCACATTGCATATCTCCCAATGTTTATTTAGTTTCCATTTTGTTTCCATATTCTATTACCTCAACACATACCATGTTTTGTTTTTGGTTTTCCCCCCAGCTAAACCCCAACCACTGAACACAAAAGTTGTTTCTAAGTTGTTTTTTTTTTTCATATTGTAAATAAATAGGGGAACAACCCCAGTGATGATGCCACCCCTTCAGCACCACTACCATTTGCTGACCAACTGCCAAGGGTTAGGCAGGCAGGCTAGAAGCAGTGAAGTTCTCTGAGAAAGAGATGGGGTGGTATATGTGAGGCAATGGAGAACTCAGACTTCATGGCTGTTCCCACCCCAGGGCCTAGAAGTGGCTACCCAGGACTCTAAGAACTCCCTGAGTTCTAAGGTCATCTATCTGTCCACTACAACATGTTGTCTCTCACATAGACTCCAAGTCTAAAAATCTACGCTCTATACCATGCTGTCTCTCAAAAGTTGAAAAAAAAGTTTTAACATGTAATTGGAGAGAAATATTATATATATGTAAATTGGTTTAAATGTTTTAAATATTGTCCCATTTTAGTGCTCATCAGTATCACGTGATATGAGATAGGTAGTACAGGTAACATTATCCTCATTTTGCCCTTGGGGGTAACTGAGGCAGGTTAACTACTATGTTTCTTTAAGTTAATGCTAGAATCAAGACATAGAACTTTTTAGTCTTTTGACTCCCAGTCCTGGAATCTTTCCATTAAGAGTAGAACACAGGGCCTCCAACTGTAGTACAAAAAATTTTGGTGCCTCAGAGCTGCCTTATCCCCCTGAACCCTTTAGGTCTTAACTACTATGACTTGATAACTCATACTGAGCTGTTGCTCCCTTATGTATTCCTGACATTTGTCAACAACCTCTAGGTGCCCAGGCAACTCTCTTAGATTATAAATTGGAAAGGATTTTCTGTCTCCATTGATAAAAGGAGATTCCCCCCAGGGGAGGTGTCTAGAGGAAATTACAGCTCTGAACTTACCTTGTGAATAACAATAATAATAGTGTGTGCGTGTGTGTGTGTATATATATATATATATATATATATATATATATATACATACACACATACACATAAATTTTTTTTGCCTTTTGGAGGGCAATTGGGGTTAAGTAACTTGCCCAAGATAACACGGCTAATTTTTGTGTGTGTGGGTGTTAAGTGTGTGAGGCCAGAACCAAACTCAGGTCCTCCTGACTCTGGGGCCGGCTCCACCTAGCCACCCCTATAGTGTATATTTCTATAACCCTGTATGGTTTGCAAAGCAATTTACTCATTTAGCCCCCTACCTCCTCCCCCCCCCCCCCCCCCCAGCTCTTCTTTATGAATCTTCCTCTACTAGAATATAAACTCCTTGAGGGCACTGACTATCTTGCTTACTTGCAATTTAACCTCTGGAGCTTAGCACAGTGCCTGATACACCATAAGGGTTTAATAAATGCTTTACCATCATCATCACACATTATTTCATTTGCCTCACAACAACCCTGTGAGGTATACATTGCAGATATTGTCATCCCCATTTTAGAGATGAGGGTACTGAGGCTCAGGGATATTAAGTGACTTGCCCAGAGTCACATAGCTAGGAATATAAGGTACCGTGTTTCCCCGAGAATAAGACACTGTCTTATTATTTTTTTTGACAGAAAAACACCAGAGGGATTATTTTCAGAGGAGGCCTTATTTTAATGAACATTGACAGCAATTTTAATAAACAGGTAAATGTGAACAAAAAAATGTACCTTTATTCAATAAGCAAATCACTGGGGAAGAACAGGATGACGCACTCACTGCTGCAGCTCTGATTGGATGCAGCTTGGAGTGCATTTGGAGTGTGCGTTTCACGGGGGGGGAGGGGGGGGGACGGTGCATACAGAGGGTACCGTACATACAGGGGATCACCTTCACTACAGTAGCAATCTCAATAGGGCTTATTTTCGGGGGAGGGCTTATTTTAGAGGAATCTTACACAGTAAGGGGAGGGCTTATTTTCGGGATAGGTCTTATTATCGGGGAAACACGGTAGTATATGATCATTTATCATAGGAAACGTACAAAGGATAATTGCAGAACTGCTTTCCCATTGCAACCCTACATTTATATAGTAAAGTAATAGAGCATTTATATGGTAAGTTAATAGAACCTTTCACAGCCATTATCTCATTTGATCCTCATAGCAATTATGTATAGTAAGCAGGACACATGTTATTATCCCTGTTTTACAGCTCAGAGAATCCTAAAATGTCGGGGCTGAAAAGGAGCTTAGAGAGTTATCTTGCTGACATTTCCATATTACCAAAGAGTCCCCACTTTTATTGGTAGAGGGAACTTCAAGGCCCTTATCTCAGGGAGGAAAGTGAAGCTCAAAGAGGTGAAATTAATTTGCTTATGATCACCCAACATATCTAGGCAGGGGTAGTGCCAGGCCAAGAACTCGTCTTCAGACTCCCTAGTGAGGCTCTTCTAGTGGCTGTGCAAGTTCAGACAAAAGAAAAAGTACTTCCTGATGGCAAATTTGAGGAGGTTTAGAGAATGGAATAGGATATGAGCTGGGTCTTAAAGGATGGGGGAAGGGTTGACTGGGTAGAGAACCAGGTGAGAGTCCCTTTCCCAATCCTGTTTTTGCAATAATAGTCCAGAGAATTTCATTTAATCTCAAGGGATGTCACAAGATTTTCAAAGCAAAATTAAATTTAATTGGCTAATTAAAACAATCCTCCTCTGAAGCCTTACTCCTATGCCTCATCATAGTGCAAGGATGACCCTGGCTTTTCACAGGCCATGCCAGAAGAGCACCAGCAGTGGTGGGTCCTACCAAACTTCAAAGGCTTCAGGTGTGAGCCAGGGATAGACCCCAAGTCTCTTGTCTAAGGGCTAACATATTTAAGTTCAGAGAAAGAGGCCCACTATCAAACTGGCTACAGGGTAATGCTTCCTTTTTTTTCTTCTTCAAGGTTTAGTTTTAGGAAAGCTATATTTTCCTCTATAAATAAGAAATACTAAACACAAAAGGTTCAAAAGCACTTCATTTACGAAGACTCAACATAGGATAGTAACTTAAAACTACTGTTATACTACTGTGTTTGTTGAAATTGTTGATTTTGAAAAGCTTCAAAACATAAAGTAGTTGGTAGGATTCAGAAGTATGTATTACTTCATTCCATCTCAATTTTGCACTGTCTCCTTCAATGACCATGCCTTCTGCTAAGCCAGGCCAGGGATTAGCCTGGCTCCTTACAACTGAGGTTGATATTCAGCTATCGAAGCATAAAAGGCTGGAATTTTCACTAGTGAGATTTTTTCATTTTTTTCTGAAAAACTCCCAGATATCTGAATTTTTTAAGTAAAATAATAAATACATGTCAAACAGTTCTTTGACAAGGTGGGGTTGGTATTGCTACAGCCTTATGGCAGATTGCACAACTGTGTAAAGGTTGGGGATCTTTGCCAAAAACCTAAAGCCTTTCAAATGCTAACTGCCCAATTGAGTTATGCTTGCTACCTCTCAAAGAGAAAACCAATGTTTTGATTCTTCTTTCACAACATGACTGATGTGGAAATATGTTTAATATGATCATACATGTATAGCCTATATCAGATTGCATGCTATCTTAGGGAGAGGTAAGTGGAGAGAAGGGGGAAAATTATTAGAACCCCAAATCTTATAAAAGCAAATATTGATAACTAAGAGTAAATAAATAAATTTTTGGTTTTTTTTAAAAAAGAGGAAACCAATGCAGTCAGTTTATAAATGTAGGGAAGTCAGCATAGCCACAGAAGGGTTCAAATTGCTGTGTGGTACAGTGAGAGAGACCTGGCATGGAAGCCAGATATTCCTGTGTCAAACCTTGCCTCTGACACATACTAGCTATGTCAGCTTGGGCAAGTCATTTAACCTCTATCTGCCCTGGGCAGATGATACTAAACTCAAATAGAAACAGGCTACTAAACCTAAGGGAAGGACTTAGATGCCTCTGAAAGAGAGAGTGAGGCTGACTTCATGTTGGTAACTCTGCCTCACTTAAATCCAATTCACAAGCAAATCAAGATATCATTGGTTCTTTTCCAAACTAGAGGAAGAACAACAAACAAACAAGCAAACCTAAAGCCCTCCTAAAGGATCCCCTCAGGCAGCACATTAACTTAGAAAATCACATATTAACATTACCTATGTTTTATTGCATTTTTATTTATTTTGTTAAATATTTCCCAATTACATGTTAATCTGGTGTGGGCTGCAATCATGAGTACTGTGGGCCCCATGTACCCCTGCTACATGTTTGACACTTCTGTCTTAGGCTATAAATTGCAGGTAAGTGCAGACCTGTTTTGGGAGGAGTTTTCTCACCAGGGAGTTCTACATTCAAGTGAAATCATAGAACCAATCCTTATCCTGACCAGTGTGAAGGTATTAAAGGAACTAGACCTAGAGTGAGTGAGGAAAAGCTTGGATTCTATTCCTACCTTGGAAACTTCTGAGTTTTGTGACCTGATCCTCAGTTTCCTCCTCTGTAAAATAAGAATAATACTAAAATGAGATGATATATGTTGTGGAAGTACCCCTGAGAGTAATATGTCTGTTTTCAAGTAAGCCTGTTTGCTGAAAGGAGCCAATCAGGAGCCTACAGTGAGCCAAAGTCTTACTCCTAGATGTCATTGCAGGTGTTTGCTGGGAGACCTTGCTGAACTGTCTCTCCACATCCCCCACCCCAAACTGGCCCAAACCAGTCTTGTGGTCAACTGTTCCTGCACAATATCCCACTTTTATGTCCACCTGTTCCTGAGAAAGATTGTCTATTCTTTTCCCCAAGCATAAATCTTCCCTGCCTCTCCTAGGCTGTGGGCTCCCTTGCACCAGGGGACTCAGTACTAGTGTCTGATTTTCCTCCTAATAAGACTTTTCTGCTTTCAGCTCAGCTTGGACTCCTCTGCATTTTCAGGGGGTAGGCTTCACCTGGCTGACAGCATGAAAGGACTAATTTTTATCATCTCCAGATTCAAAGGATGAATATCAATCATATAGCTATTTCCTAGCCTAATCTATCTTGCTCCCTAGAAATTATAACCCATATTCTCAATCAGTCCAAAGTTAGGTGATGGGCATTTACTATGTGCCACCTACTGTGTTAAGCAATGGCGATACAAAAAAGAACAAAATACATGGTGTGTCCCTAAGGGACCTTCCTTATGCAGCGTACTATAGACTAAACCTAGCTGGGTTTTACATGAGAAGACCTGACTCCTAGTTCTTTTCCTTACTTTCTACCTGTGTAAACTTGGCGGTTTACTACCTCTCCTCTCGGGACCTCAGTCAGTTTTCACAGATGCAAAATGCAGGGACGGGCTTATGCCCAGTATCTATGGCTTTTTCTGTCTCCCAGATGAAATATCCACAACCAAGAGTGGATGTAGACCCAGGGGTGTCTCTTAAAAGGTATTTGGCTTTATTATTCAGTACCAGGGTAGTTTTGAGTAACCAAATTTGGAGCCTAACATTGTTTTTACCAGTGGTCTGAAAGGAAATGCTTTAAAAGGTGCCAAAACTTATGTGCCTGGTCCTTAATTAATGTTTATTGATTGATTCAGTGAGTGACAGATATATTGGTACTTTGGAATGTGTAAAAATAATAATAGCTAACATTTATGTAGATTTAGAGCTGAAAGGGAGTTTATTGGTATAGTCCAACCTCTTTCCTTTTCCACATGAGAAAACTAGAGAGACTGAATGACATATCCAGGGTCCCACAAGCAGTAAGCGGAAGAGGCAAGATTCAAACTTAGGTCCTTTGACCACAAAATCAGTGCTCTTTGCAGAGTGCCATGTTGGTTTTACCTTGCCAGATAGCTTGTCTCTGGGAGTCCTCTCTCTTTTATTAACTGATGTTCCCTTAGGAAGTACAAAGTAATGTTAATGTGACATAACATAAAACATCATAGATAGTGAGGCTGTAGCTGAAAAAAAACCCCACAGAATGTTAGACTGGAAAGGACCATTATTTAGTCCAGGTCTTTCATTTTACAGAGGACTCTAAAGTCCAGAAAGGTAGAACAACTTGCCCTAGACCACACAAATAGTAAATGCTGGAGTTAGGACTTGAACCTAAGCTCCATGATTCCAGCAGCGGTTCTCTTCCTGCTTTATCACATAGTAATAGAGCATCTCAAAGCCAGATTGATTTTTGCAAACATCCATGCTACCATGCTCCTCCATTACCACATCAGTCAATTCTTTGGTCATTAATTCGCCAAAGAGAGAGTTGACATTATGTCAGTTTTAATCCTATAAGTTAAATTTTTCAGCACAGCTCTATCTCCTTTGGACTGGATAGGACTCCCTAGAGAATTGGATAGGAAGATCTGTTCTTTCCCAAAAATTGTTGGTGGTTCTCAGGTGCAATTTTGAAGTCTTTATTATTTTTAATTTGTTATTCTGAATTTAATGAACACCCCAAAAGGAGAACATTTCCATTAATTAAATAGAACAGAAAAAAAGATAATTATATGTGAAAATGTGAATTTCCATTAGGCATAACTTGTTTTTTAAAGCATATGATAAATTTAACATGTTACTTTCAAAGCTGTCCTGTTTGCCTCTGTTTGCTTCTGAACTTCCTTCTGTTCTCTTCTGAGACTTTAAAAAATGTTTGAATGAAACTTTTTTTCTTTTTAAAGCATTTTTTATTTTTTTTTCAAATGCTTTATTAACTTCTGATTTACATCATTCATTTCTGCCAGATTTTGAGTTACAAATTTTCTCCCCGTTTTTCCCCTACCCACCCCCTGCCAAATAGCAGTCCCACAGGATATCCCCTTCTCCAATCTTCTCTCTCCCATACCTCTTTCTACTTTTCCAGTGGATCTCTATGCCCCAGTGCCTGTATATCTTATTTCCCAATTACATGTAAAATAGTATTGATAATAGTATACACACACACACACACACACATATATATACATACATATTTGAATATTTGATTTTAAACCTTTGAATTCCAGATTCATTCCCTTCCTCCCTTGTCACCCACCCTTACTGGGAAGATAAGCAGTTCAGTATAGGATGTTTTAAAGCATTTTTTAAAAATCACAGGTAAACTAAACCTATTTATGGCTATTTCTGGCATCATAGCTAATTGCTAACATTGTATATTTCCTTTAAAATCAGTGAGTCTATCATATACCACAGGCTTGCAAAGACAGACTTTTCTGTTAACTCAATCTCAGTCTAATTGTTCCTTGGTGTAGTAACCTTTCTGGATCCTAAGCTTTCTGCTGGTAAATTTCCAAATGCCCTGAGGAGCCATTAGCACAATGAAAGAAGAGTCTGATTGGATGAACAACTGCTTTCAGGGGAGGGCTCTTCAAGTTAATTACTTTCAAACAGGTGCCTGCCATGAACATTGACAGGAGAAACTGCCTATCATTACCAGCAGCACAAACTCCACCTTGGCAGATCTGCCTTTGAAAATATGTCAGGACTTTCAACCTTTGAGCCTTGAAGAGAGGGTGGGTAGGAATTAGCCATCCCTAGAATCCCATGGTAGTGCAGGGGAAAGTTGCCACCCATATGTCTTCTTAAAGCAAGTCATTTCACTTTTCTGGGAATCAATTTACTTATCTACAAACAAAAGGATTGTCCTCTCAGTTTCTTTCCCTTAAATCTAGGAGCTCTCAACTATGAGTCTGAATTCTCCCACCTAGGTGGGTGCAACAGCTTTAATTGTGCCTAATTTTTCAACCTCATTCTCTATAAAGAGTTGCATTTCTCAGATGAGTTCAGAATCACTACCCTGAGAAGAGGAGGTAGAAAATGTATGCTGTTTATTCTTTATAAATGAAGAGAACTAGACCTGAGCATTGTTTTCAGTGCTGGGCGACACATTTTAGGAAGAGTAGCAATAAGCTGGAGAGTGTCCAGAGAAGGGTGACCTGAATGGAGAAGGGTTTTGAAAACATTCCATAAAAGGACTGGTTGGAAAAAGCAGAGTTATGTAGCCAGGAGAAGAGGAAAAACTGAGAGTGGTTGAGAATGATATGATAGCTGTATTAGATTTAGCATCAAGTAGGTTTTTTCTTCTTTCTTTTTCTCTCTCTCCTTTCATCATTTAACAAACACTTATTAAGGATGAAGAATATGCTAAGTCAAGTCAATAAGCATTTATTAAATGCTTATTAAGTACCAGGTGGAGCTAATCACTAGGGTTACAAAGAAAGGCAAAAAAAAAAAAGTCTCTGTCCTCAAGGAGCAGAAGAGGCAACATGTAAAAACTATGTCCAAATAAGATGGGGTAAATTGGAGGCAATCTCAGATGACAGGCACTAGGATTGAGGGGAAGCCAGAAAACCTTCTTGCAGAGGGTAGGATATGAACTGAAACTTGCAGTCTGCCAGGGAAGCCCAGAGATGGAGATGAGGAAGTAAAACATTCTGGGGATTGGAGACATCCAGTGAAAATGCAAGGAGTCAGAAGATTGAGTGACACATTTCTGGAACAGCAAGGCTACTGTCACTGGATCTTAGATTACATGAAGAAGAGTAAATAAGAATGGAAAGGTAGTAAGGAGCCAGGTTATACAGATTTTAAGAGCCAAACAGGATTTTATATTTGTTCTGGGAGTTAACAGGGAGCCACTGGAGTTTATTGAGTAGAGGAGGGACATGGTCAAATATGTGCTTCAGGTAGGTAGGTGAGTGGAGGATGGTGAGTGGTAGGTGAGTGAAGAATAGACTGGAGAGGAGAGAAATTTGAGGCAGAGAGATCAACCAGCAGGCTATTGCAATGGTATAAGCATGAGATGATGAAGGCTTGTACCAGGGTGGCAGCTGTGGCAGGGGGAAAGGAGGAGATTTAAATAAGAAATGTTGAGGGGCGGCCAGGTAGCACAATAAGAGCACCAGCTCCAAAGTCTGGATGACCTGGTATTAAATCCAGGCTCAGACACTTAGCACCCACCCAGAAACACCTGACCATGTAACCTTGAGCAAGTTATTTAACCCCAATTGCTTAGGGATGGCCAGGTGGCTCAGTGGGTAAGAAGAGCACCAGCCCCAGAGTCAGGATAACCTGGGATCAAATCCGGGCTCCGATACTTAGCACCACACCCAGAAATAACTGGCCATGTAACCTTGAGCAAGTTACTTAACCCCTATTGCTTTAAAAAAAAAAAAAAAGAGATGTTGAGAAGGTAGAAATGCTAGGGTGTGATAACAGATTGTACCCTTGAGTCAAGGATTATACCCAGGCCTGGGTGACTAGAAGGATGATGGTGATTTGACAATAATAGGAAAATTTGGAAAATGGGAGTCTCTGGCATTTCCTTATTGCCTCTAGGGTCAAATAAAAATCCCTCAGTTTGGCTTTATTCAAGATTAACAAGAGGAGATATTCCAGGTCTCCTCTATAATGACTGGTACTATGGACCCATTTGGCCCCAAATGGAAACTTATCTATAAAGCTATTATTGGGAAAAGAGGCCAGGGAGATGATCTCATTGATTTAAGGAGTGAAAACAAAAAAACAATCGACAATTAAGACTTATAGGAGGCATGTTAATTATCTGGCAAGTGTCAGTAGCATGACATTGGCTTATTATCTCAAGTAAGGAATCAAAGGATTTATAGAGATAACTGGATTGTTGTGTTTTGGGGTTTTTTTTTTGGTGGGGGAGCATCTAGGTGGTGCAGGCATTCGAGGCCTCAAGTCAGAAAGACTTATCTATCTGAGTTCAAATCCAGACTCAGATACTTATTAGCTGTATGAGTAAGTAAAAAGTCCATTGGCCCCAGGTTCCTTATCTGTAAAGTGAACTGGAAAAGGAAATGGCAAACCACTCCAGCATCTCTGCCAAGACAACTCCAACTGGGATCACAAAGAATTGGACATGACTGAAAAACATTTTTTTTTGCCCTTGAAATTCTAAATATGAGAATCTACTGGGAAAGGAGGGAAAAAAAGTTCAGTATACAAAGATACTAACAGCAATAAAAGCTTTACTTATTAATATAGCTAGCAAGCAATACTGATTAATTTATAATGAACACCAAGGAGCAAAATTATATCCTTTACACATAATGAAGAAAGGCATAAGATTACAGACACCAAACATAGTGCAAGACAGCTAGGTTAGCCCTGCCATAAGTTTTGCAATGTCAAAGTAGAATTTGAACCCAGGTTTTCTAGATTCCAAGCTCTAGCTTTCTAGCTTTCTTTTATGTGTTGTCTTCTATTAGATTGTAAGCTTCTTGAGGGAAAGGACTGTCTTTCTTTTTTTGTATTTGTATTCACAACACTTAGCTCAGTGCCTGGCACATGGTTGGCATTTAATAAAATGTTTATTGACTGATTACTGATAAGCAACAGAATGAGAACTGGAAGATCCTTCTGACCCTTTGTCCAGCACGCTAAGATTTTCAAAAATAGTGAGATAGAACAGATGGACACCCTCAGTGTGCCTCAGGAATGCAAGCATCCACAAAATGAGGAAGGATTTAATCTTATTAGCTAGTTCCTTTCTGGAGAATTAATGGGACCTCAGGTAAAAAATTACACAAGATCTGAAAATGTTCTAACTTGCACCACTAGAGGGAGCCCCCACACGGATAAGATCATGGCTTTCCAGGGATCACAAATCCTTCAGCAACATAGGCAAAGGTATTTTATATTTATATTGCACAAACAGGCATATTTATGAGGGCATGGAAAGAAACTATGGGATGGTAAATAGAGCAATGGACTTGAAGTCAGCATCATGGTATCATAGGCTTAGACCTGGAAGGGAGGACCTTAGATTCTCTCTCTCTCTCTCTCACCCCTCCCTCCTTCTCTCCCCCACTTCTTCCCTTTTCCTCTCTCCAATCTAGAGCCCCCTCAGTTTACAAATGAGGAAATGGAGGCCCAGAGAGGGTCACACAGATAGAAAGTACAGAACCTTGAAGAACCTGGATAGCTGAACTCAGATCTTCTAACTTCATCCTAGCATTCTTTCCTAGGTTCAAATCCAAGCTCTGACCTTGAGCAAGTCACTTGACCAATAATTGCTTCTTGCAAGTTCCCAGGATTTACTAAAGTCTTAAATGGGATACAATCTGCATTAATGGGAGGACTTTCCACACTAGGAATTTCCCACACAGCTCCTTATACTGTGCCAAGGCATCTAGTTGGTGTACTGGATGGAGCACTGGGCAGACAGTCAGAAAGTGGGAATCTCCTTTATCATTTTTAGCTCAGTTTCTTCATTGGTAAAACAGATTATTAATAGCATGTATCCCATTGTAAGAATCAAATGAGATAATACACGTAAAATACTTTGCAAGCATTAAAGTCCTTTTTATAAATATTAGCAATTTTTGTAGCAATACATACATTAAAGTGAAACTGTGTCTATGAAAAACAAAAATTTTACTTATTTATTCATGATCCCTTATAAATAGCTATGTGTGGGTCTGGGTGGGATTAGTAGAACACACACACACATACATATATACACACTCACAAACACACATATACATACATACATATAGTCAATCAACAAACATTGCTTAAGTACCTATGTGCCAGGCACTGTGCTAAGCCCTGGAGGCAAAAGACAGTCCCTGGCCTCAAGGAACTTGCAATCTAATCAGAGAGACAACATAGAAACAAATACATACAAAGCAAACTATATACAGGATAAATAAGAAATAATTAACAGAGAGGAGGCAACAGAATTAAGAGGGGTTGATTAGTATGAATTCGTCTTCTTCATTCAGAAAGACTTCTAAAGCAAGCCTGTTTTTTTTTTAAAGGTGGCACCCAACAGCATTTGATGGAGAAAGGAGATTATTGCAGACAAAGGATTATTTCCCAGCTCAGTCTGTCTCATAGGGAGGGTTGACAGAGCCCCTACCCCAGAGGAGGCAATTGTCCAAGGGTGGTACTCAGAGGGTCATAGATTTACAGCTGGAAATGACCTGGAAGGTCATAATCCAAACCCTTCATTTTACAGGGGAGAAAACTGAGGCTCAGAGGGGAAAGTGGACTGGCCAGGGTCACAAAGGTAGTGAACGGCAGAGTCCGGATTCAAATATAGGTCCTCAGACACTGCCAAATCCAGGATTCATTTGCCTGTGCCATAACTTTGAATTGGAGTCAGCTGGTGGCAGGTTGGTTCCAGTGAAGGAAGGAACAAGTTACATCTGGGGGAAGCAACTGTGGGAGATCTCATTTCTGTTCTTTGTGTGTCCTTTCCTCTCTCCTCTTCTAGAGCTGGAACCATAAACCAGGAGAAAATTCACTTTGCATCGTCCTAGATGGGGTGTGTCACTTTCTCCCCTGTCATCCTGCTCAACATCCCTTTTCTGACCAAAGTACGCTTCCTAGGTCACCCTTCCATTACATGTGCAATCTCCCTCATTGGAATGTATGCTTCTTGCAGAACCAGAAGTACAGTGTATAAAGTAACAGCAATGTTGTATGATAATCAACTGTGAATGAATTAACTATTCCCAGTAATATAATGATCCAAGATAATTCCAAAGATCTTATGATGAAAAATGCTATCCACCCCCCAGAGAAAAAATTGACTGAGTCTGAATGCAAATTGAAGCATACTTTAAAAAAAAAAACAAATGTCTTCATTTTTCTTGGGTTGGGTTTTTTTGTTTGGTTGTTTTTTGGTCTGTGGTTTCTTTCACAAAATGACAATATTGAAATATGTCTTGCGTGTCTGCACATGCATAACCTATATCAAATTGCCTGCCAACTTTTCAATGAGGGGTGAGGAAAAGGAGAGAGAGAATTTGGAACTCAAAATTAAAAAATGATGTTAAAAGTTGTAGATGAGGGGCGGCCACGTAGCACAGCAAGTAAGAGCACTGGCCCCAGAGTTGGGATGACCTGGGATCGAATGCAGGCTTAGACACTTAGCACCACACCCAGAAATAACTGGCCGTGTAACCTTGAGCAAGTTACTTAACCCCAATTGCTTTTAAAAAAAAATTGTACATGTAATTATAAAAATTATATATGTGTGTACATCTATGAATGTAAGCTCCCAAGACCAAAGACTGTCCTTGATTTTGTACTTCTATCCCTAGCACATGCATTGGCCTTGGTATATAGTAAGCACTTAATGAACGCACTTCCTGTTTCCTCACCCTAACCTCCAACTACCCATAATCATCCTTTGGAAAGGGGAGGCCTGTTTGTGGGGAGGAGCTGTAATAATGTAAAGGACAAAGGAAGACAGTATTTCCATTTCTGATGAAGGCCATCTTGGCCTCCCTAAATGTTTATCTTTTCCCCAAAAGTTTTTGTCTCTCCTGCTTCTCACACCTGCCTTAAAGCCTGGACCAGGGGGTGTGGAAACCCCTTAATAAAAAGATTTGTTCTATAAAACTTGGACTCAATCAAAAGGCCACACCCAAGGACCTAGAAGGCCACATGTGGCCTTGAGGCCAAAGTTCCCCACCCCTGGGCCATGCTATGAGAAAATGGGGTGATGGTATACTTTAAGGATCTTGGTCTCTTTAGGGATCTGGCTGTAGCAGCAAGCACCCCAAGCACGTCCTCAGGGTTTGCTGCTACCACAGGTTCTTGGATCTGCTTTGTTAAAGGAAAGCAACTCAAAAGGGGTTAACAAGCTTACTTTAATCAGTCAAACATGTATCGTTTACCTTGTTCAGGGGAAGAGGTCAGCACCCCGAACTTCAAAGTATACAGGCAGAATTATCAAGACAGAAACAGATCAAGTAGACAGATTTCCGAATTGTCCAACCATTACATCCATACCCAGTCAACATCTGGGTTTTTCAAAGCGGGGGAGGGGGAGGGCTCTGGACAACGGCTTTTCAGAATACAGATTAAATCACAGAACACTTCTCAAAGTGAGCCCCCCAAAACAAAGCTACACATCAGGGCTTATATAGCCTTCTCCTGGCTCAGAGAATGTAACAACCTTATTGACTCACTGGCCAATCAAGAAGTATCTACTGAAAAACAAGCCTCCCACCCCAGGCTTCAGGTGCACTTTAGCCTAGGGGCAGGGAAGATCTTCCAAATCTGCATTCCCATTACACTGGCATCTTCAGAGGCCTAAATGTCGCAGGCCTAGGAGGTTTCCTCAACCTCTAGTCCAGGAAAGGGGATGGAAACATTTCAAGTGGGAGGAGGCTAGGGGTTAGGAGCCAGTCCCCAGTTTTTGCTTTTAGAAACTGCTTAAACTCCAACTGACTCTCCAAAGTTGGTTCCCCATTTTAAAACTCTGTCTTTTCTATTTGTCTCCTTCACCAAACCTTCAGGTGTGGGGTGGACTTAGGGTCAAAGTGTGCCAGAGCTTTCATTGTACCTGCCTACTCTATGTGTACCTAGTCATATGTACCTGTTCATCTTCATGTTTCTCTCCCCCAATTAAAATGTGAGCTCCTTTAGGGCAGGGACCATGTTTTTGCCTTATTTTCCTAAGTCCTTAGTCCAAGTCTGCCACATAGTACTCAATGCAGTGAAGAACTGGCCTGAGTCATGAGACCAGGAACCTCTGCTCTGGGAGGCCAGGGCCCCTGGAGGAGCCTAATTTCTACAGTCTGGCTGAAAGTGCTAGTCTAATTATAATGACAATGTCTGGCCCAGAAAGGCAGTTGAAAAACTATACTACCCTCCTTTCTTTGCAGACCTGGGACACTAATCGAGAGGTTGGGAGGCTCAAATGAGATAAGGGTTATAAAGCACTTTGCAAACCATAAAGCACTATACGAATGCCAGTTATTATTATTATTTTTATGAATTTGCCTGCAGTCATCAGGCCTCTAGGCTACTGATGAATTCATTCCCTGAACTTTTTACTGCACTCCTGCTGAGCCCAAGCAAAGTTTATAGAGCATTGCAGGGGTGTGCTGGTAAATGTTTAACTACTGGACTCTCTCAGGGGGGAAAAAAGTATGCACACACACTTTCAAGGTTAATCTGCATTGTTAACACGTAAGCCTAGACAATCACAAATAATAAACCAAGCCCTGATTGGGAGTGACTGCTGATTTCTTGGGGATAAATGATCACATTGAAAATTTAACAATTGACTCTCCAAAAGTGGTTAGAACTGGCCACAGCATATTTCTGATCTCAGTGTAAAATTGCAAATACTCCCAGACTCAGTTGATCTGTTAGTTTTGCTGAACAACTTTTTCCCACATTCTTTTTTATTCTTCACTATGAGAAATGACTTGCTAGGTAGGGGAGGGAGGAGAAAAATGAAGGTGATCAAATAAAATATATTAATGAAGAATTGCTTTTTTAAATAAAAGTGCCAGAAGGCAGAAGCCAAGGGAGGTCCAGTAGCTGGCCTAGGAAACTTGTGTCCCTTCCATCTGTGACTCTAAGTTAGTGTTAAATGAGCAGAGTGGCCAAGGCTATCTATCTCTAAGGTCCCTTCTAACTCTGTGTTATTACTCTGTGATTCTATGTGATGTGAATTTGATCTGATTCTATTCCAATTCAGCCTTAATCTTAGGAAGAACTGAGTAAGCCTTCCAATGTGACCTTGGGCAAGTCTTTTATTCTCTGTAGGCCATCATTTCCCTTAGTGGTTCAGTGGGTAGAGGGTGAGATTTGGAATGAGAGAGACTTGAGTTCAAAACCTGCCTAAGACATTTAATAGCTGCATGATGCTGGGCAGTCACTTGTAACGCTCTGGGGCCTCAGTTTTCCTCATCTATAAAATGAAGGGATTGGCTTCCATAGCCTTCTAATGTCTCTTCCAGTTCTAAAGGATACTTTGAGAATTTGGTGGGGAGGGTTGACTTCAAGTTCCATTTTAGCACACCCCCCGCACACCTCCCAGCTATCTGCAGCTATCTCTTTTTTTTGTTACCACTTCTCCCCTCACCCTCCTCCCACTAAGCAGTAGTTAGGATTCTTTACCAAATGACCCATTTCTTGTGGGAGTGAGGGGAAGCTTCCTTAGCAGTGACTTCTTAGCATTCTGGTGTCTTTCTTCCCCCACAGGGGGCTGTCAAACTTTAAAACTGATCCAATTCAGTTTGTGATACATAATCCAGGTTGCAAATGTTCCTAGTTCCAGTTCAGAGACTCTGAACTGAAGACAAAGTCAACAAAGAAGGAAAAGGCTAAGTGCTGATAAGCCTTAAGGATGATTGTGTTGGGGTGTAGGCAGCCTTTAAGTGGCTTCTCAAAGTGTATCCACAATATGCTATTTCAAGGACTTTCAGGGTCCTTGCTAACTACTGCCCATATAAACCAGCAGAGGATACCTACAGGTAAACTGTAGTTTATTTATCCACTATATATTCTTTCCTTTGAACTATAGGACCAAAGGAGAGTAAACTGTTTTTTAACCTAGTAGTCTTGGATAAAAAGTTATAGGGCCCTTAGGGAAGAAAGGCACTTATCAAAACATGAAAGAGTTGCTTAAATTGTTTTTTTTTTTAAGCAATTGGGGTTAAGTAACTTGCACAAAGGTGGGTGCTAAGTGTCTGAGCCTGGGATTCATCTCCAGGTCATCCTGACACTGGAACTCTGATTAAATCATCCCATTTGATGAGGTATTTGCATGAGGCAATAAGCCTTACATTGTGGTTGGGGCCCAGACCTCCTTACTAGACTTCCCACCCTTGAGCCTATCAAAATATCAATCCACCCTTCAACTGGCCTAGACCACCATTGTCTGTAGTCTCCAGGTAGCCTCCAGCAACTTCCCACCCTTAATCACTCATTGACCTCATCTGACTTCTCCTGAAGACCCTTCCCAAACTCCTCCTCTAGACCACCCCTAGATTCCTCCCACAACCTTCTGTGTATAAGACACCATCTCACACCATGTGGTGTGAGAGCACCATAGAATGACCTAGCACAGACTTATTCTGTGTCCAATACAAGCAAACTATTAATAAACTTTACTTTTCTTTGGCTGAGAGAAGACTTGAGTAGAATTCATTTGGCAGGACCTGGTGTGTTGGTATTTTAGGGTCTCCACAGCAACCCTAACCCTCTATGGGTAACCTCTTCATTTTTATGGTTCCCTGATACTGCTAATCTCAAGCTCTTCTCCAGCTGGGACTGGAAGGTACATAAGCCTCTGTCTTTCTCTACTACCTTGGAAACACAGGGGTTTTTTTGTTTTTGTTTTGTGGGTTGTGTGTGTGTGTGTGTGTGTGTTTTGGGGGGCCTGACCTGTCAGGTCCCATTACCTCAGACAGCTAGGAGGCTGTTTCATGCTCGGCATGACCTCAGGTTCTCAGTCCTGTTTGGTTATTTTAGAGAACATGGACATGTGCTCAGCTTCTGAAGAATGGAGGACAAGGACAGATACCCCATCTGAAAGTATAAGCCATATTCTTTCAATTATCAGCACTAGGGAACTGGGAAAACTTCAGGTACTTTTTTGTGGGGGGTTTTTTTGTTTGTTTTTTGAGGCTTACTCTCAAACCTTCCTTTATGGAAGAAGGGATTTCCAGAGCTATGCCTGTAGCTCCCAAAAGTTCACCTTTGGGTTGTCTTTTACAACATTGGAAAAAATTTAGTTTCTCAGGAGACCTTAAAAAGGAAAAGTTGGTTTTTTTGTTTTTGTTTTTTTTTGCAACACTGGCCTACATATTCCCTAGAAGACCATCAATCGTGGCCTGTTTTGGGGACTTTAAAAGAGAATACTCTCTTGCAGTTAGAATCATGCTGTCACAGAGAAGGAAGATGGATAGAAATTGCCTACTTAATGGCTTTTGTTGAACTTTCTCAGAACAAGGTTCTCAGGAAAGACTGAGATACTTGAAGCTAGAGCCCCTCCACAGAGGGGCAATGGGGACCAACTAAATGACCCCTTTCCTATGGCTTCAGCCCCAGCCCCTCCCCTCTCAGCAACTCCTGCTCAAGTCACTGAGGCAGATCTCCCAGCCCCTTCTGCTGTACCCCAACCCTTTTCCCCTTGGTTCCCCTTCTCTTTTCCTCTAGGCTAAACACCCTCATTTCCTGCCTCCTACACCATCCATATCTCCTACCCTGCTTCTTCCAGCATGGTCCCTCCCCCCTCAGGGACCCCTGCTCAGGTCCCAGCCACTGGTCTTAGTGAGCTGCCTCCCTCTGTGGCTCCTCCCCCTGAGGCAACACCCACTTAGGCCTAAGACCCTACCCCCAAGGCAGTCATAGAGGTATCTCCTCTTCTGACCTCTTCCCTTTCTCAGATGCCAGCTGACCTTCCCCCTTGCCAGCTGTATCCCTCAGTCTTGTAGTCTGATCCAGTTCAAACAGTACCCCCCAGTCACTCTCTCACAGGAAGTGGGACTTTGAATCTCCCTTCCCAAGCCTCTGTCCCCACATGGCCTTCAGGGTTTTTCCCTTAAGGGAAGCAGCTATCTAATTAGGTGGGACAACAAGAATGCATGTCCCATTCTCCATTTTGGATCTCAATCAAATTAAAGAAAAGTTGGGTAAGTTCTCTGAAAACCCAAAAAAGTTTACTGAAGGCTTTTGGGACTTATCCCTGCAATTTGACCTTTCTTGGGGTGATTTGCATATCCTCTTCTCTACCTGTTGTTCTACTGAGGAGGAGAAGAGGAGAATCTGGGAATAAGCCCAAAAATTTGGGGATCATTTGGCTAGCAATGACCCCAGAAAATACCCCCCAGGAACAGCTGCTGTTCCCACTAGTGACCCAGGATGGGATTATCAAATCTGGGAGGATAGGGAGAAGAGAGACCATATGGTACTTTGCCTATTGGAAGGCCTAAGAACTGCTTTTCAAAAGCAAGTAATTATCAGAAAGTTAGAGAAATTTCTCAGAAAAAATCAAGAAAACCCTGCCCTTTTCCTAGATAGACTTATAGAAGCTATTAAAAGGTATATAAATTTAGATCCTGAATCTATAGAAGGGGCAGCAATCCTTAACATGTATTTTATTAGTCAGTCTGCCCCAGATATTAGGAGGAAACTGAAGAAATTGGCAATGGGACCCTAAATACTTCAGGCCCAATTACTGGAGAAGCCTCTAGAACTGTGCCCATCTGCCCGGGAGGGACATGGGAGGAAGGATGGTCACCAAGGTAAAAGTGGCAGAGTCACCTCCCAGTACCCTGTCCTCCAGTCTTCTCAAGACTTGGAATAATGGGAAAGCCTGGGGCTTGGCATTGCTCCTACCTTCTCCATTTCCCTTGCTGAGCCCTGGGCAAGCATCAACGCTGAAGGCAAGGTTACCCACTTTATTATGGCTAAGTTCTCTGCTCTAACACATTGGTTCTATGCTCCTCTTGACCAGTCAGGTCAGGGGCATGGAAGGGAAAACTATGGGATGTCTCCAGACATAGCCAGTCCCCTGCCTACTTGAGGATCTGTTGTTTGAACACTCCTTCCTTATGCTCTCCTCTTATCCTGTCCCCTTTTTGAGAAGGGACCTGTTGGTGAAATTGGGAAGCCAATTTTCTCTAGTTAAGCCTCCCAGATCTCCCCATGTTCCCTCAGAAGTATGGGAGATAGTTGAGTCAATAGTTGGGATCAGGAAATTCCTAGGTGAGCTACTTCTGCCATGCTAGCATTTGTCTGACTCCTAGATCCTAAAGTGTTACCCCAGAGTGGTTTATATCCAATTAAACCCAAGGCTTGGGAGGAACTGCAACCATTAATTGCTACTCAAGGCCCTGACTCATTCTGTCTAGAGTGGGGCCTGGACCACTAGGCAAACTTTTGAGACTTTGAAAACTAAATTGACCACCACTCCAGCTTTACCCAATCTAGGAAAAAAGCTTTTACTCTCTATGATGATGGAAGGAGAGAACAGGCTTTGAGAGTTACTTCCTGTTTTTGAAAGCTATTAGATTCTGTGGCTGCTATTGCTTTCCATGTGCTAAATGTCCATAGAGCAATTTGGAAAGAAAAGGGATATCTGACAGTATTTTGGCCTTGCCATAGTCACCTTTAATTCCTACCAGGGAAATTGTCCTTTCTCTATTTTTTTGGTGCCTGTTTGATCTTTGTTTGCCAGGTTTGTCTCCTCCAGGGTTCAAGCCATCAACCTCTAGATGACCACTAAGGCTATGCAAATCTCTGACTGAATCCAAGTTCTCCAGCCCACTGGACCTGGCACCATCCACATTCCAGAGTCTGACCCCTTGAATGTGAAGTCTGACCCCCTTGAACGGGACACAGAGAGGCAGGGACAGCTCTACTCTCCTTGCCAGCAGGAAGCACTTTTAGAAGCTGAGACCTTTGCCCTTTACCCCAAAGGATTTTGGATCCCATTTGTTTGAGGGGAGATTGATGAGGTATGAGCTCTTGGAGTCCCCTTGAGCTGTCCTTGAGTCCTTGAGGTACAAGCTCTGGGAACCCCCCACCTTCCCACCTTGAACTCTGATTAAATCATCCCATTTGATGAGGCATTTGCATAAGGCAATAAGCCTTACATTGTGGCTGGGCCCAGACCTCTTTTATTAGACTTCTCACCCATTGATATTTTGATAGGCTCATCAATCCACCCTTGAACTGACCTAGCCCACAATTGTCTGTCAGTTCCAAGTAGCCTCCAGCAACTTCCCACTCTTAATCATTCATTGACCTCATCTGACTCCTGAAGAACCTCCCCCAACTCCTCCTATAGATCACCCCTAGATTCCTCCCACAACCTTCTGTATATCTGATTCTTCTCTCCATGTGAGAGCACCATAGAATGACCTAGTACAGGTTTACTTTGTCTAATACAAGTGAACTTTTAATAAACTTTACTTTTCTTTGGCTGAGAGAAGTCAAATTCATTTGGCAGGACTCGGTGTGTTGGTATTTTGGGGTCTCCAGGAGAACTCTAACCCTCTTTATGGGTAACCTATTTAACAGTTCCAAAGCAAAGAGGAGTGCTAGCATTTGGGGCTACCTGAGACCAGGAACCCTTCTGTGATGGAAATGCAAATGTAAAGATCTTCCCTGCCCCTAGGCCCTTTGATAGGCTTAAGAGTCTCTGAGAACCTTCCTTGATTTGAAAATATACTCTGCCTCCTAATAGGCTGAATGTGGTCACATGGAGACTGTGGCAGGAGGCTTGGTTTTCAGGAATGCCCACACCTTGAACCTGTGTGATTAGGCAGTGGGTCAAGAGGGTGGTTACATTCTCTGACCCAGGAGAAGGCTATATAATCCCTGAAGTGAGGCTTTGCTTTGGGGCTCACTTTGAGAAGTGTTCTGTGATTTGATCAGATGAGACTCTGGGAAGCCATTGTTGAGAGCCCCCCGGCTTTGACAAACCCAGATGTTGATTTGGTATGGATATAATGGTTGGACAGTTTGGAAACCTGTCTACTTGATCTGTTTCTCTGTCTTGATAATTCTGTCTGTATACTCGGAAGTTCGGGGTGCTGACATTTTTCCCCTGAACTAGGTAAAGGATATATATTTGACTGATTAAAGTAATCTTTTTAACCAATTTTGAGTTGCTTTCCTTTAGCAAAGCAGATCTAAAAACCCGAGTTGGCAGCCACCCTGGGGACGCTGGGGTTCTTGCTGCTACACCTTCTTGGGTAAAGATCAGAGTGCAGATCAGGAAAGCATTGACCATACCTCTCCCAGGATCATACCACCTTGGAAGCACCAAAAACTTGCTCAGCCCCAGAACTGGCTCTGAAAACAGCAGCATGACAAAGCCTAAAGCTTGGGACAATGCTTCCCCAACTCCAGGTAAGCAGAGCCCAATTTTAACATAAAGTTCAAAGTCAAGAAATAATCTGGAAAAATGAGCAAACAACGAAAAAAGAATTTGAGAATAGAGCACTGGCCCTGGAGTCAGGAGGACCTGAGTTCAAATCCAGCCTCAGACACTTAACACAAAAAAACTAGCCATGTGACCTTGGGCAAGTCACTTAACCTGAACTGCTCCTCCAAAAAGCAAAAAAAAAAAAATTTTTTTTTTAACTCAGAAGAAGACAACAACATGAAAACAGCTACAAAAAATCCCTCAAAGAACACTAATTGGACCCAAATCCAACAAGAATTCCTGGAAGAATTAAAGAAAGAGATGAGTGGTAGAGGAAAAATTAGGAAAAGAAATGAGAATGATGCAAGAAAATTATGAAGAGAATTAACATCTTGGTAAAAGGAGGGACCAAAAAAAAATACTGAAGAAAATAGTACCATAAAAAAAAATTTTCCAAATGGTAAAAGAGGCACAAAAATCCATTGAAGAGAACTCTTTAAAAAGTAGTATTGGCCAAATGGAAAAAGAGGTACAAAATCTCACTCAAGAAAATAATTCCTTAAAAAGTAGAAGCTAATGATAGGACATCAAGAAACAACAAGGCAAAGTAGAAAGAATGAAAAAAAAATACAATAAAATGTGAAATATCTCATCAGAAAAACAACTGACATGGCAAGACCTGTATGAGCTGATGCAGAGTGAAGTGAGAATCACTGGGAGCTTATTGTGCATAGTAATAGCAATAATGTAATGATTATGGATTGTAAAAGACTTAGCTGGGACAGCAAGGTAGTGCAGTGAATAGATCACCAGCCCTGGAGTCAGGAGGACCTGAATTCAAATCCAACCTCAGACACTTAACACTTCCTAGTTGTGTGACCTTGGGCAAATCACTTAACCCCAGTTGCCCTGCCTTCTCCCCTCCAAATAAATAAACTAAAATATTTTTTTAAAAAAGACTTAACCAATGCCAATTCAGTACAAATTACTAACTCATCTTCTATCCCAAGAGACATACAAAAAGTAACCTAAGCAGAAGCAACTTACTTCCATGTTAATTAATTAATTTTTGTGTATCTAATTTTATCTATGGAGGGAATTTCCAGGGTGAAAACTCTCTCCCAGGATGCATATAGGCAACTCCCCAGTGACTTATTGTCTTAAAGAGATTTTCTGGAGCACTTTAGAGGTAAAGTGATTTGCCCAAGGTCACAATCATCCAGTGCACATCCCAGAGCTGGACTTGACCCCAGGGCTTTCTGACTCCAAAGTCAGTCCTCTGTCTAATATTCCATACCTTCTCTTTCCCTTATTAGGCATTTATCTAAAAATAATAGTTTTTCAATGGGTGGCTAAATACAAGGTAGTTAGGGGGAGGGAGTTGGGGAGGAGAAAATCCCAAGATTTTGGAGCTGTAATGGCCCTCACCTAGTCCAATCCCTCATTTTACAGTAGAGGAAACAACTCACAGAAGGGCAATAATTTCTCTAAGGTCACACATCTAGTAAGCAGCCAAGCTTTTCAGGTCCTCTGGCTCCAAATCCAGAGTACATTCACCCATATAACAAACTCCTGTTTTATGAAAGAGAGCTTGCTCTTTCATTTACAGCCATCGGATGATGCCTCTGGTTTTCCACAGCAAGCAAATCTGACGGCTGGTATGTATCTTATCTCTGCCATCCTAGATTTGTTTTCAAGACTAGGCTTACACAATTCCTACTGTAAATTATAATCAAAGCCAGCCCTAAGAAGGACACAGTTTGAGGGAAAGAATCTGCTATTTTGGATGGGACTTGTCTGGACAAGTTAGCACATTAAAAATTCTTCAAAGGGACTCTGAAGAAGGAAGCATGATTCAGGCTGTAACAATAGCTGCCTGGACCTTTAAATAGCCAAATTCAATCCTGTTGAAAGTGCAAAGAAAGGTTCTCTGGAGACCTTAAATTAGGCTTTAACCTCTTCCATTCCAGAGTCCATCAAGAAAGCTAGAACAGGGTTAGAGAGGGTGATGGAGGAGAAAGCAAGGCTTCCTTCCACAAGCTTACCTGTACCATTTAAACAGCATATGTGCTGTACCTCCCTCCTCAATGTGGCTCCATCTGACCAGATCAAACTTAATAGGGCTAAGTCTGATCTGCCAGTTCCAATGTCTCTCCTTGCTCAGCAGGACTTTGACTCCACCTTATTATTGTTACACTGCAAGGAGCCTTCTCCCAAAGTGGGCAAGTTGGGATTTGATTGTCAACAGCTCTGAAACTTGCCTTCCCAGTCATTTGTATAGGAGAACACACTTAGGGTTTGTTCATGACTGTGCATAGAAGTAAAGAGGAAAGAAAAACGGCCAGTAGTTAGCTGATGAAATCCAAAGGCAGAACCAAGGAAGTGCCCGCTGCAAAGGGGCAAAGCCTCTAAAGAATTTACAGATTCAGAGCTGGAAAGAATCATAGAGGTCATCTAGTCTAGCCCCCTCCTTTGAATAGAGGAAGAAACTAAAGCCCAGAGGTGTGAAGGAAGAAATTGGGAGGTGGGATTTATAATCACTGGGGAGGGTAGGTGATACAGTGGATGGGGTACTGACCCTGGAGTCAGGAAGACTCATCTTCCTGAGTTCAGATCTGCCTCAGAAACTTACTAGCAGTATGATCCTGGGCAAGTCAGTTAACCCTGTTTGCCTCAGTTTCCTCATCTGTAAAGTGAACTACAGAAGGAAATGTCAAACCACTCCAGAATCTTTGCCAAGAAAACCCCAAATGAGGTCATAAAGAGTCAGACACAACTGAACAACAAAAGGGCCTTCCTCCAAAGAGGGCAAGTTAGGTTCTGATTGTCAACAATTCTGAAACCTGCCCACCTAGTCATTTGAATAGGAAAACACACTCAGGGTTTGTTCATGACTGAACATGAAAGTAAAGAGGAAAGATAGACTGACAGGAATTAGCCAATAACCTTCAAAGTCAGAACCAAGTTAGTGAACCCTGCAAAAGGGACAAAGTTTCTAAAGAGTTTATAGATTCAGAGCTGGAAAGAATCTTAGAGGTCTTCTAATCCAGCCCCTTCCTTTGAACAGAAGAGGAAACAGGCCCAGCAGTGTGAAGTGTCCAAGGACACATAGGGAGTAAATGGCAAGTGGGATTGATGATGGCAGTGATGATGATGCAAGTCACTTTGCATATAGAGGGGTGGGCCTGGAATAAGTAATAATAACCAGCATTTATATAGCACTTAAAGATTTGCAAGGTGTTTTTTATATTATCTCATTTGACCCTCACAATAACTCTGTTTGGTAGACACTATTATTTCCACAATTTTATAAAAGAAGAAACTGAAACTGAGAAAGTTTAAGGATCTAAAGAAGAATTTGAACTCAGATCTTTCTGATTCCTAGTTCATTCATTTATCCATTATACCTCCTACTAGGATGAGTTCAAATTTTGACTCTGAGACATACTGTCTATGTAACTCTGGGCAAGTCCCTTAAAATCTCAGTACCCCCAAGCAATTTACTGAGGCTCCAAGTTACAGATCAAGTTGCCCACCTGTAACTGTGGAGGGCACAGGCTTAAGTAGGAGATTCTTTTACCTGGGGCAAAAATAATTTGAGGAGCTAGTGACACTTTCAAAAGCTGCTCTGATGTTCATGTGTGCAGTTGCTTTAGGGAAAAGGAGCAGCTATCCCATCCTCCACCTGCATGTCCATAACCCTGTTCCCTTTTCTCTCGGAGTCTCATTCTCCAATAATAGGCACTGGGGAACCACAAAGCATTTAGGGACAGAGATGGCTGGACCTCTGCATTGATGAAGCATCTCTCTCCCTCTACCCTCAATTTAACATCCCATTTCAATATCTGGCACAAAGTCCTGGATGTCTCTTCCTAGTTATAACACTAGTGGATGGAGTTTTCACATCATAAGTTCTCCACACTGATTAAATCACAGGTCCAGAAACACACCTCTCCCTTCTCACAAACCCTAATGGCTTCTATTTATTTTACTGTAAGGTTTGTAAAATGTTTTATATGCATTTTCTCCTTTGCCTCAGCAACTCAATGAGACAGGTGCTATTATTGTCTCTATTTTACAGATAAGGAAAATACAACTCAGAAAGGTCAAGTAATTTGCCCAGGAGCTAGAAAATGGCAAAGTCAGAATTTGAACCCACATCTCATGACTAGAAATTCATTGTTCTTGTTCAGTTTGGTTAATGGTGGCTCTGAAAGGACTGTTGCCTATCATTGATCTCACTACAACATGAGAAGCAAGAAGTAGCTAGGTGGTTCAGTGGATAGAGTACTGGCCCTGAGGTCAGGAGGACCTGAATTCAAATGGGATCTTACTATCTGTGTGACACTGGACAAGTCACTTAACTCTGAGTGGGAGAGGTGAAAACTTCTCAGCCTATATCCTAAAATCTAATAAGGTTTCTTGTGGGAACAGGCCTTCCTGAATTTCAGTTTCACCCTTCCCCCACTTCCCTTGTTGTCAATCAGCATTTAAGCCTTTTAGGAATCTCTTAGACCCTTCCCCTTCTTCACCTTGGTGTTTGCTGTTTCCAGTGTTCTTTGTCCTTTTTCACACCCAGTCTGTAAGCCCTCCTCCAGCCACTGAGAGATAGTGGAGGGCTTCTTTGTTCCTTATCATTGGAGGAGATTTTGCACTCAGATTGTAAGCCTGCCTCCCGGCCAATGGGAGAAGGGACACAGTGGGAGGGGCTTGACTTCATTAGGGTATAAATTCTTGCTTTGTCTTCTGTAACAGGGCCTCATTCTGCTGGTTCTTACTGGTAGAAGGGATGCCTTTTTCTTTCGAGAGCTGAATAAAACTTCCTGTTCTTTCCTTAAGACACCTCTGACTTTTTATTTTTGGGGGAATGAGATTTTTGGGGTCTCCATACCCCACACAGCCCCATTTGCCTGGCTGCCCCAAAAGTAATCAGATTTGAGTAAAAAAATAACAAAAATGGGTCAATAAGCTAGCAATATAGAATCTGTGATCTTATCTTTCAAGTAGACAACATACTCCTAATGATGGGGGGAAGGCAATAGGTTATACAGGAACTCCGATCAATATCAATGACCAGAATCCCTGCAATTCAGTCTGGAAAGAATTCAGTAGGCCCAAGCAGACTTGGAGTCAGGATTGTAAATGTTTATCATTAAGCTTTACAGCAGGCAAGGGTTCTTAGGGAACCTGCAAACTTAAAGAAGACACAGGCATAGTTTTTAGAAGAGTCTAGGTAATAAATCAGATGTCAATTATGCTAACTAGGTGAGTAAGTTTAGGGATTAGGGAGGAGTTAAGGAGTGGTCAGTGCTTAAAGGAACTTTTAATGTCAACTTCAGCAGGCGTATTTCCCATAATTCACTGGGAAATAGCCCAAGGGGGGGCTACCTGGAAGTGTGGTTTTAGGCCTGAAACATCACTAAGTCAGCTAGCAGTCAAGGGCTGAGAAGTGCCTAGTCTGCAACCCATCAGTGTCATGTTTGACAAGATGGATGTTGGAACCAAGGCTAACAGAGACTCAGTATGTGTATAATTGGCTAAGAAGTTAACCTATTGATAATGAATTGAAGGATTCTTAGGTCCAGCTGACCACTTTACTAAGGGGAGATAACATTTTCCTAAGCTAAAATGTTTATAGATGGTTTAGTGAAGGATTCATAGGTGTAGCTTGCTATTATGCCAAGAAGAGATAAACAGTTCATGGGTTGCTGCTGGGCAGAGTGCTGGCAGAGGGAGGGGCAGAGTTAATGCTCTGAGGCT